>NW_027530527.1:0-132288 GCF_008692635.1 Crocuta crocuta | reverse complement strand
TGATCAACATAAGACCCTGTCCCCTTACCAGAACACAAGTGTCATGAGGACGGGGACCTTCCCACCTCTGTATGCTTGTGCCAGGACCAGTGTTTACAAGGAGGAGGTGCTCAATAAATTATGCATTGAATTAAGGAATGAATTATTTTTTTAAATAGATACTATTACCATCCCCATATCACACATGAGGAAATGGAATCTCAAAGGCACTAAATACCAGCCCAAGGTAACAGGACTAAGAAATGGTGGAACTGAGACACAACCCCAAGTTCATTTCAGTTCAATACCCACATCCTCTGCCCCTTCCCACTGCACATGGAAGAGCCAGGCCCTCCCCACTGCCTGACTTTGACATTCACACCTACAGCTTTCTCAGCCAATAAGGATGCCCTGAGCATAGCTCCTTCATGGCCCAGTGCCCCCCACTCACCCCCACACTGATAGGTCTGTGACCAAGCCATCCACTGAAGTTTCTAAAGACTAATTTGAGAGCCTAACCACAGTTTCATCTTTAACAATAAAGACAGAAGCAAGAGAGGAAACCCACTGTAAGGTCTTGGTTCACCCCATTTTTCTCAGAGCGGCTTCAGGTAATAGGAGACACTGGCTGACTCTCAGCTGAAAAGCCAGAGTGACAGAGGCTGACCACTCTTGGCCCTCAGTAGGAAGAACTTTCTGAGGAAATGTGCACAATTTGCAGAAACACCACTTCCTCTCATTCTGTCTCTGTAACCCCATGTAGGTCAAACCACACAGCCAGCAACTGAAAACAGGAGGTGAGTGGAATTAGGTATGGCTCACTAAAGGGACAACACAGCAAGTATAGGGAAGATGGAAAGAGAAAAGGGTGAAGGCAACAAAGGAAGGGCTCCAGACAGACCAAAACAAGGTAAGAACTTGCACGGTCACAGGGGCACAATCAGACCCACCTAGGGTGGATGGCACAACAAGGGATGATTAGTAACATGATCTCAAATGGAGCCACCAACACAAGTCTCTTCATTTTCCCCTTAATAACCAGACTCTCCCACACCCAAGTATCTGGAAAACTTCCCTAATTGCCTTGCTCCTTCATGGAAGCCATTTCAGTCCAAAAATACATTGGGTTCCCACATCTGTTTTGTCCAAAACAAACAATAGTCTGATTTCTCTTTCTGCCCCTGAAGCATCAAGCTCCTAGTTCAATGATTTCAGGACAACACAACCATTCTGATAATGACATAATAAGCTATGAGGAAAGCTTCACAGTCGGGGTGTTATCATGCCTTCCTTAACCCCCAGGAGCTCCAAGACCCCAAGCACAACACATCCCCAATGGGGACCTCTGTTGCTCCATCAAAGCACTGGGGGCTGGATCAGCTCTTACATCCTTTGGCTGAATTCTTTCATATATGAATTCTGTGCCACTTGACATTGAGTTTTTTGCAGGCCTTGGAGCCCCTGAGCCTAGCACAAGGACTAGCCAGAATGGGGCCCCCCTACATGCTTCAGAGGGGATCCCATGATTACAGGATGTTCTACCATAGGAAGCTATAGGGCAGGTGGTGAGGGGGAAGGGGACTTAGGGCAAGACCTTTAAGAAGAGGGAAATGGAGGTTGGGAAACATTGGGAAGAGCCAGGGCATAAAGACGAGTTGATATTCTTTTCTTCTTTTATCCCAATATCACAGCTCTGTTTATTCTGAGAAGCAACCAGCTGCAGCTCCAAAATAGATATGCCGAGAACCGCCTCTAATGACAGAGAGTACTTCTGCGGGAGCCAAGGTTAGAACAGCTCTTTTCAAGGCATAGGAGAAGAGAAGAGCCTAGAAGGGAGACACTCCTGGGGGCCTTTCTACTCCCACCCTGCTGGCTTCCCTCTGCCTCCCTCCCAGCCAGAGACAGCAGTGACTCTATGTGGAGTCCCTAGGACATAACATGCAGCTGACTGGCTGCAGAGCATGGCCCCTCCATCACTCGCAGCCACGGTGACAGTGTTCAGCTCTTCCCTGACAGGTGTCCCATGGCTGGGTGTGACAAATGGCTTTCCTCTCCCCAGACCTGAATATCCTTTCCCAGAAGCCTTTCTGAGTGCATGAGAGATAATGAGACAGCCTAATAGAACCGAGTTTATTACAGATGCTGTGTTAAGAGTTTGTGTGTATGCAGGTGCAGGCACAAATTAATAATGCACCAAATGGAGTTAAGCCAACAAGGAAGACTTTATTCAGTAGTATTGCAACAGAGGAGAGAGATTAAACACATCACCAGCTATAGCAGGGCCAGCAGGGAGTTTATAGGCAGTGGGCAAGGTGAGGGAATTGGTGGTTGGAAAATCACCAAGAGGAACTTGGTTAGGTATCAAGGATGGGAGATTCTTGCTGAACTGAGCATGGAAGGCCAAGGACAAAAGGATAAAGGGTAAAGCCCAGTTGAGAAGAGGGTTCAGTGGTAGAGAGATCAGTAGTTTGGGGGAAAAGCTGTTCCCTTCCCTAACCTCTCTTGGAAACAAACCAACATAGCTATCAGCCCTCATAAGGACCACCAGAGTGGGGGCTCCTGGGTGGCTCAGTTGGTTGAGCATCTGACTTCATTCAGCTCAGGTCATGATCTCACAGTTTGTGAGTTTGAACCCCACATCAGGCTCTTGGCTATCACCATGGAGCCTGCTTCAGATCCTCTGTCTTTTCTCTCTCTATGCCCCTCCCTGCCCTCTCAAAAATAAATGAAACATTAAAAAAAATAAAAATAAAAATAAAAAAAGAACCACCAGAGTGAAATGATTGTCCCCAGCTACCTGGAACTAATAACAAGAACAGCATGGGTTTAGGCCCACAGAAAGGCCAATCCCACCTACAAAGTAGGTGATTTGGTGGAATGTGACTCTACCACATTCCATTTAGTAGGATCTTCTTCATCCCTCCACACTAGATGAGGCATCTACAAGACCCTGACAAGAGATTCCCCATCTATGCCTACTGCACGTGCAAGGACAAGTTATCCCTGTCTAGCTGGATATTTGGCTGAGAAGGGACAGCTGGACAAGCACAGATACTCACACGTTCAGTTTGTTCAGCTCCTCACCATCTCCACCTTCCAGGACATATGCCCTGGACTTGCTGTTTAAGTGTCCAGAATGACAGGCCCTCCATCTACCTCCCTATGCTCCCTGAAGGGTCTTCCAGAGGGGTCTGGGCTTCTCTCAAACCCAAGAGGGCCTCTGGACTCACATGACTTCACATGACAAAGGGCCCCTGATATTATTTCTCAATGAGTCATTCATGAAGTCACTGTGTGTGTGTGTGTGTGTGTGTGTGTGTGTGTGTGTGTGTGTGTGTGTGTGTGTGTGTGTGTGTGTGTGTGTGTGTGTGTGTGTGTGTGTGTGTGTGTGTATTAAAAATTATTAATTGGTGAAAGTAAACATTTAAAATACATCATGATACTTGTTGCCTTAAATTGATATTTCTTCTTGGTTAATCCAGAGACCCTTGAAAAATGAAAAAAGCTCAGACTTCCTAGAATTTTAGAAAACCCGTTTTCAGGGAACCTCTACCTCCTCAAACTAAGTACTCAAATGCCAGTAAGCCTGACTCCAGCCTCCCCTTCCTTCTCCTGTGCACCTTGTGTTATTTCTTAGGTTGCCACCCATCAGCCCCTCTGCACAGTCCCTGGCCTCACTTCCTGCCTGGCAGGCCCTCTCCCCTCCACACACAGACCCACAAGCCCAAACACCCCTGACAAACTGGAACTGGAGCCTCTGAGCTCACAGGAGCCTCTCCCAGACTCTGTTCTACAAGCTCAGAAGTTTCAAAAGGGGACTTCTTGCCTCTCTTGGGGATATGGGCTCTTTCACAAGCTATTGCATATGGCCTGGCCTGCATTGGAAACCTGCTCAGGAACTGCCTCCCAGGGAGTGAGGTTAGTTGGGGGGAGTGGGGGCTGCAGGACGCTAGATGGCTCTGCCTACTCTGATCTTGGCCTAGAGAACCAGGATTTCTGGCAGACCCTGGTCCAGCCGGCTCAAAGACTTCCTCAGCTTAACTAGGCAAAGG
Organism: Crocuta crocuta; assembly: GCF_008692635.1. Taxonomy (NCBI): domain Eukaryota; kingdom Metazoa; phylum Chordata; class Mammalia; order Carnivora; family Hyaenidae; genus Crocuta; species Crocuta crocuta. The sequence goes on along the minus strand of NW_027530527.1, from coordinate 128,257 downwards.
CTGGCCTGTGGCCTCAAGACCCTAGGCACCCAAATCTAGAAACTGGTTGTTGCCTGCAGAGACTGTACTGTTTCCTTATGAAACAAATTAGATTAGCATAAAAGGAGCAGGGGAGGGAATTGGTCCAAAGTCCTGGACAAAGTAGGCAGCCTCTCCCGGGGGCAGGTGATGCACACTAGAACACCTGGGATCGTGACTTAGTCTGTTAGCTCTACTATAACAAAATACATTGACTGGGTGGCTTGGAAAGAACAGACCTTTCTTTCTCATGGTCCGAAGGCCAGAAGTCTGAGATGAGAATGACAATGTGGTCAGGTGAGTGAGCTCTTCCAGGGTACAGATTTCTTACTGTGTCCTACATGATGGAGGGGAGCCCTCTGGGGGTCTCTTTCATAAGAGCACTGATCACATTCACGACGGCTTTGTTTTTATGACCTAATCCCCTCCTAACACCATCACCTGGGAGGTTAGGGTTTCAGCATATGAATTTATGTGGGGTACACATTCAGATGGTGGCAGACTGAGATTGAGGAGGTGAGAAGTGCTGAGAGGGAGGTGTCTTCAGGGAGGCTGAACTAATTCTAAGGTCAGCGATAGGCCAGAGTACCTTGAAATTTTCTAGACTCTGATTCGGTGCATCCTAAGACTCAAGTACCTAGTCTTGACTTGCCTCTTTGGGTTTCACATTTTCTGTCCATCACAGGAAGTGGCTTTCAGGTGGGTCATTGGGGGAAGCAGCTGAGAAGATTCTTTGGAATGTTTGGAATGTGTCTGTGTAAAGAGATGAGGGAGGTGTTTCCAGAACTGACTGCAAGAGCTCTCTATTCCTGGGGCAGTATCAACAGGGAAATACTATAAAAACATAAGGCCTGTTTGGGGTGGTTGTTTGGAATCCTCTCTGGACTACTAAAGCTGCAGTCTCTCATTACCTTATCCTGAATCTCAACCCTCCAAGGTCCGTTTTGTGGCCTTTGATAGGAAGGTTGGATTCCAACCACTAGGCCCAACCCTGTCCCTGTCATGAGGGGCATCTCTGGCCCTCTTGTATTCAGATGTGTGGTTCTTGCCTTCCAGGAGGCACAGATTATTAGTAATGATAACTTCAAAATAATAGACATATATTTGGAATTTTTAATGTGCCAACCACAAATATTAACTCAATTTTCAAAACAAAGCAAAGAGGTTGGTACTATAATTCTCCTGCCAAGTCACATGTGGGGGAACAGAGGCATACAGAGGTTAAAATAACCCTCTCAATGTCATGGACCTGGGAAATGGAAGGTCCACCTACTTCCTTAACCAGTGCACCACTCCATCTCTCATGGAAACATATAAGACTTCATCACATTGTAGAGGAAATCAGCCACAGCTTTGGCAGGTTCTTGCACAACTGTTCCCTCCTCCATAGGAAGCATGCACTTCCCCATGCCAAGGTTAAGTTCTGTGTGCCACTTTCTTCCCAGGGTCTCCTGCCGTCTCCCAGCCTGGGGCTGGGCCACAGGGATTGTGATTATTATCAGTCAGCAAACATCATTGAGTACCCAATGAGTGGGTGGACAGGACAGAATACAAAGGCAAGCAAAGTGTGAGGCAGGAACTCAACAACTACATTGGACAGGCAGTTGCTTCCACGAACTCCACACAGCAGAGTGTGGTAAGTGCTATAAGAGAGGCACAAACCAAATTATCCATGGGAGCAGCAAAAGAGAAGGGAGTGCCCTCACCTGGTGGGGAAGGGCAGCATGGGCATATGGATAGGTTTGTCAACAAAGGAGGTGGAAGGAGAGTGTTGTCAGCAAAATTTAGAAGGAATGTGGGCAAAACAGCCCATAAGTGAAGGCTTGCTAGGGATTCCATGTGCCGAAGTTTATCAAGGTGACTGCATAAGACAGATTTGCAAAGACCTGGGGGCTGCAACTGGGAGGCCCGTGCATTGATTAGAACAAGACAAAGTAGAGTCTCGCCCAGGATAGGAGTTAATAATAAGGAGGAGATAAAGGGTGTAATGTCTGAGGTAGAATCCATGGGAATTGGTAGCCACTGGAGGGCAGCCCATATCATCTACAATATTCTTCAATCAACAGGAGCCTGGTAAGGCTATTCATCAAGTCAGAGATGAGAAGGTTGGACTGGAAAGTTCTGTTTGAGACTGGGACTATCCTGGTTGGGTAGAGAAAGTGGGAGAACCAATCACGCTTGCTTAACAATGGCTCAAGAATTTATGGGCCCCGTTCTGTTTAATGCCTGTGGCATTGAGCACAAAGACCCTCATCTCTACAACCTCCTATGCCTGCCTCTCTAGGGTTCCTTTGCAAAGCCTGCTTCCAGTTCTACCTCTGTCATGAGCTTTCCTCCTCAACCCTCAATAAGATGAGCTCTTCCTCCCTGTTAGGCACATTTTGCTTATGGTGAACATGCTATGCTCACTCATTTGGACCACAAGTTTCTTGTAACCTGGGAATAATACCTTATACACTTTTTGCTCCCAGTTATATTTAGCACAGGACTGGGATATAAGGAGTAGGCCATCACTTACCCAAGAGTGTGGAATTGAATGGCCTGGCCCAATCCCCTGGGGGACATGCTCTGCAACTTGAAGGGGCCCCTCCTTGCATGCCTGTAGGATGTTCCTTGCAATTCATGGTGGAGGAGCACAGGTCTGTCCCTTACTGATGTGTCACACACAGAGTTCTCAGGAAAACTAAAGGACTCCATAAAAATTTGCTTGTTTGCTCTTTTTCCTGCTTCTGTTTTTGCGGGGATCTATGTCTCCACTTTACACACACCTCATAATGTAAATGGGATAGGTCCTCTTGTTAGGGACAAGGAGTTCATGATTTCTCTAGGATGGATAACAGCTAAGGAAGGATCAGGTGAGAATAACCAAGGAAGCCATCATCTGTGTATTCTGGACCCCCAGTGCTAGATATCTCAAGGAATAATACCTGGGCCCTTGTCCTTGCTCTAACTGGTCCCTGGATGCCTAAGAGGACACATACTCCAGCTCATGATCCTCAATAAAAATCCCAGACCCCAAACAAAGACAAGGCTCTCTTCTTTCCTTTATGAGTCTCCCAGACACTCTCTACCTTCAGTAAGCTCTGCTTTTACTGTCTGCTGGTTTGATTTCCAAAGTGGGCACAGCCGGGGGCCCTCTTGGCTGTTTCTGTGGGAACCCTTGGGGGTCCTTGGACCCTGCCTGCTGGCCTCAGTTCCAGCTATTCTGAAACTTGTCCTTTGTAAAATGGAACAATGATGAGCAGCTATTTGAGTTGCCTTAAGGATTCAGCTTGAAGCCGTACATAAGATGTACAGACACAGGGGTACTGGCACAAGGCCCTCCATGAATGGGAACAGGAAGGCAGGCTCTGGGTCTAATCTTAGCCCTGCAGCAGCCTGGGTATTTCCTTAGTTCCTCCTCTGCAGCATGAGGGAGAGTAATCTTGACCCACAGGACTGGGGATGGGTGAGATGACTGGTAAGGATCCACAGAAACATGCACCAGAGACGCTTCCTCCAGTGGCTATATCAGCTCAGCTCTTCTGCCAAGAGCCATCACACAGCCTACTCCAGACACAGGCACAAGCCACACCTCACCTCTGCCTTGCCCTAGGAAGGTCCCTGATGAGAAAGATAAAGATGTGCTCCAGGAGCACCATGGAGATGGAAGAGAGAGCAGCACTGGCCCCAAATCAGAGGCTCCACAGGCTTAGTTAGTGAGAGAAGAACTGTCAGAGACCAGGCAGTCCAGACTTGAGCACCATGCAGGAGGCCATCTCGGCCACCGTCTGCCTCAATTGTTCTGGTGATAAGGCACTCAGTTCCTCAAAATGTTAGCTGCCTGCTTCATTGCTCAGAGCTCCAATGATAAGAAAGCCTTCTTTTTTAAAAAATCTTTTTGTAAGTTTATTTATTCATTTTGAGAGACAGAGAGAGACGGGCAGAGGGAGAAAATCCCAAGCAGCCTCTGCACTATCAGCATGGAGCCCAATGCAGGGCTTGAACTCACCAACCGTGAGATCCTAACCTGAACCAAAGTCATATGCTTAACCAACTGAGCCACCCAGGGGTCCCAAGAAAGCTTTCTTTTATTTTTAGCTCAAATATGTTTTTCTGTAACTTTCTGGGTCTGCCTTCTAGACACATGTAATAAAACACATCTCTCCTTTGCTAAGAGCCCTTCAATGTTTGGAAACTGCTATCGGCTCCTCCAGGTTTTTCCACTTCAAACTGCTGCAGACCTTCACACAGTCCTCCCAAGATGAGATCTTCAGATTCCTCCCCACCTAGCACGTCCAGCAAATTGTCCCATTAGTTCCAGCAGGGCCTCGGAGTGGGGACCACAGAAGTGCCAGGGCTTGATGGAATGTGCTGGCCCTTATTCTTGTCCCTTCCCCAATACAGAGATTTTCCCAGGGCCAGTGGGCTACCCTGCACCTTTTTCCATTTTCCACCCCGAGGGGACTAGGAGCAGCTGTTATCCTCGGATAAGCTGCCTTGGGAACTGATACCATAAGGATTCCCAAACTCTGGCCACGCGAGCATCGTGGGGGTGCTCTGTCACTACGAAGTGGGTCAGTGCTAGCACAGCAGTGACATGGCAGCACTTATTGAACCTCATTTCCACCTAGTGGTTCTAGATTTCACACAGGAATGACTCTGCCTGCCACTGACTCTCATTCTGGTCTGACAGAGGAGCACTGACCAGGATGGTGGTGAAGGCCTTAGGATATGGGGCCAATCCCAGGGCTCAGTGTCCTCCCACCAGTCCCCCAGGAAGGGGCAGGCTGCTGCAAAGAGGTTGCCTGTAAGGCTAGAGCACCCCTAAGGGAGAATCCATGGGGGGGAAGGTGAGAGGAGAGCATACAGTTCTGGGGGACAGTGGCGGGGGTGGCAGAAACAAGATAAAACAGACTGTTTCAGACCCCAGCTCCTTCCAAATCTCTCCATGAAAATGCAGGAAGCCTTGAACAGGTGATAAATTCACCCCAGCAATAAACCCCTATTGGGATGCTACTGTGGCCTTGAGGATCCAGCCCTCTTAGCCCTTTTCAATCAGACTAGACGAGTCACAGGGTGGGAAGAGGGGAGCACAGGATCTCACCAGCATAAGGAAATGACACATACCCACCGTGCCTGCTGCCAGGGAGCCCAAGGGTGAATCATGCCCAGGAAGTGAAGAGGAGAGATCAGCTTGACCCAGAGGAGGGTGAGAGAGGGGAAGAAGGATGAGCCCCAGGCAAATGGGCTCCAGGCACAGCCACAGGCTCTAACTTTCAAGTCCACTGACCCTGCCTCCAGAAGGATGAACTGGGTCAGCAGGTCGATAGGACGCTCAGGGCCTGGCTGGGATTAGAACAGGGCTGCCAAGGATTGGACAGCAATCTGTGTCCATAAAAGGAAGTTCTAAAGAGAGAACAGGATTCTCCTTCTTACCACCTGGGGCCCAGGCAGGTTAGTAAACATCAAAGAGGCACATACTCGCTCCTCGTTTTTGTGAGCAGAGACAGCATTTTCTTGGCACAACTGGGCAGAGCTGGCTGCAGAGATGGTTATGAGGATGAGATAAATTCCTGATGGAGGGCATTGGATCATGAGTGTTATTGGTGGCAGGAACTGGGGAGCCAGAAGGTGAGCAGGAGAGCTGCTCCAAAGCTGGGGGAATCTGGGTATAGAAGTGCAAGAGACTAGTTTATTGGGAACCCTGGAAATGCAGGGCAGCGGGGGTCTCACCGGTATTCTATCTTCCCTGGGGAGCCCATCGGGAAAGCCAGAGATGGAAGGGTCCTTCTGGTTCCCTTAGTGCAACCTTCTAATTTTACAGAGCAAGGGCCTGGCTCCCACCAGGCAGTCTGAGGGAGAGCTGGCCTCTTGGCTCTCCCAGCCTGGAGCTCTTTCCTTTCAAAACCCAAATCCTCTTCACCCTTCCCTTCATCACTCCACTCGCTAGTTTTTTTTTTTTAATTTTTTGATGTTTTATTTATTTCTGAGAGAGAGAGACAGCGTGAGCTGGGGAGGGTCAGAGAGAGAGGGTAACTCAGAATCCAAAACAGCCTCCAGGCTCTGAGCTAGCTGTCAGCACAGAGCCCAACGCGGGGCTTGAACCCATGAACCGTGAGATCATGACCTGAGCTGAAATTGGCTGCCCAACCGACTGAGCCACCCAGGCACCCCTCACTCGCTATTTAAATGACCAAAAGTTTCGCTTCGAGAATAATCTAGGGCCACTTCCCCTTCCCCACACCATTATCATCTGGAAGGAGAAGAAATGCCCCAGAGGGCAAAAGAAAGACAGTTCTGACTTTTTTTCTCCTTCCTCCTAGTCAAAATATACAAGGTAAAACATTCTTCACACAAGTTTTTCACATCCTTTTTTTTTCTTTTTTAATTCACAGCATATATGGCGTCATTTTTGAGGTATTTCACAGCATTTTAGGGCATCCTGCCAGGGGAAATCCTGCCCCCACCTCCCACGCTCATAATTACCCCCCACCTCTGCAGTCTGCAAAGTTTAATCACCCTGAGGTCCTGCTACCTGGTCAGGGAGAAAGTTGGCTCTCAGATCACCAGGCTCACAAGCCAAGGTCAGGGGTCAGGAAGGGCCCTGGTGACAAGCCTGCCCCTTGTAATTAACTCCTCTTCAGGCTGTCCTCTGGCCTTTGTGATATCTCAGCTTCTTCTTTCCTTACTGCTGACTGAGTCAGTCCCCCTTTGGAACATCCACTGCCTTAGAACAATGTGCCTCTCCTTAGCAGTATTGGCTAGAGTTGCAAATTTACATTTATTCTTTAGACTACCTGATTCAAGTCAGCCTCTCTCTTTGTTTTGTTTTTTTTTAATGTTTTATTTATTTCTAGGAGAGAGAGAGAGACAGTGTGAGCAGGGGAGGGTCAGAGAGAGAGGGAGTCACAGACTGAAACAGGCTCCAGGCTCTGAGCTGGCAGGTAGCACAGAGCCCGACGCGGGGCTCGAACCCACGAACCGCGAGATCATGACCTAAGCGAAAGTTGGATGCTTACCCGGCTAAGCCACCCAGGCGCCCCTCAGTCTCTCTCTTTGGATGCTAAGTTCTAGGAAAGCAGGGAAGATAGAGTTTCTTTACTCATCACTGTAGCCCTAGAATCTAGTTGACTTAATGGCATTTGCTGATTGATTAAATGAAAGTGACCTTCCATGTGTGTAAGAAGGGTGAATGTGTGGTTTATGTTAATGGTGAGAAATTGACCTAATGTGGCCCAGGTCCATCTTACTCCAAATGTATAGAAATGCTGGATAAAATGTAACAAAAATAATCTTAATTGCATCCAAGCTGGAAAGAGAAAATTCTTGGGTATCAGAAATAGAGGGGGATGTGCGGAACACTGAGTGGGAGCTAAAGTTGTGGACATCCCAGGAGCTGGGGTTGGGGCTTAATGTTTGTGTGGGTGGTACCATCCAGCTTCAGATCCTTGAGAGGCAGTGGCTAAGCACAGAGAATGAATCGCTGCCTTGATTGTGTGATTATGAGAAGGGTACAAGAAACATCACTCACCAGCCCTCGGAGGTGAGAAAGTTTCACTTCCAGCTGGGCCCAGTTAAAAAAAGAAGAAAATTGAAAACCCAGACCTTTGCCATTGTACAAATGTGGGATAGAAATTCCAATCCAAGTAATTCAAATAAAAACAAATCCAGAAGTGGTAACAAGTGATTCAGATTTTTCCTCTGAAAAAGCAAAACTCTGTAGGACATTTGCTTAATCAGGGATATGTGGGACCCACTTGCCCCCTCACATACATATACATACAATTCAAAATTACAAACCATGAGGCAGATAACTAATGCTGAGGGAGGCTCAGCAGATGCAAATTATAGATCAGACAATCAAGAACAGAAGCTAGTAGACCATACAAAGTATATTTGAAATACTTAAATAGAGGGGAAAAAATAGCACGGGAAGTCCAAGCTAATAATCCTAATGGCTAAATTGGGGAGGGTGCTACTGAAAAGTTGGTAACACTAAAACATGAGTCAAAGGTAGTTTGGAAAATGGAAGGAAAAATACTACAGTCAGAGCTTCATGAGGTTTTTCCACTTTGGGGAGAAGAGTAACAATAGTGATCAATGGGAGATTTTCAAGAATGTGTTAAAATGAGCAAAACAATTAAAATAGGATTGTAATATATAACTTCTAAATTGAGGGTGAAAAAGAAGGACATAAAAGAAACACAATCTCATGAGAAGCAATAAGGTAGGAAACAGGCAACTATAAAACAATATAGCAGAAATGTGCTAAACATATTAGAAGGCTTAATACATTTTAAAAAGCTTAAATTGACAAAATTAAAAAGGCAAAGATGTTTAAACTCATTTTTTAAAAATCCGGCTATATGTAGTTTACAAAAAACAAAAACAAAAAAACCCCTAAAACATTAGGACATAGAAAGGTTGAAAATAAGGGAGTAGAAAAGTATAAACCAGACAATTACTAAATGAAAAAGAGTTGATATAGATACAGAAGATAACAGACTATATTTGAAAAGCAAAAAAAAAAAAAAAAATACGATAATAGGAAATGACTTAAAAAAGGAAAAATTCACCCCAGAGGTATAATACCAAGTATACCCAAACACAATGAATTCAAAACATAGAGCAAAAATTAACAAAAGTATAAAAAGAATTCTCTCTTTCCCAATTTCACTTGACCTGAACCCTACAGAACTATGTAGATACCCCTACATTCAGTTCAACCGAACCTACAAAACTCAACCATGTCTACAGCTCTATGCTGCCCTGACAGGATCCAGATGGTTATAAGCATTCTACATAGAAGGGGAGCAAAGAGAGAGAATTAATAAGAACTAATGGAAAACTGAACATCCTCTACATTTAAGACGTCGTGCTAGGCACTTATGCACCATCTTATGCAACCTCAGAAATCCAAAGAGATAGGATTAATAACTGCAATTCACAGAGAAGAAACCAAAATTCAAAGGTGTTTAGGAACTTTTCAGAGGTCAAAAGACTAGCGAGCAATAGAGGTTGAATTTAGACCATTCAATATAAATTCCACAAAACCAGGGACTGTTGTTTACCCTGTAACCCCAGTATGTAAAACTAGGCCTAACAGAGATTAGGTACTTCATAAATACCTGCTGCTATAGACTGAATGTTTGAATTCCCCCAAAATTTATGTGTCGAAATCCTAACTCCCAAGGGGATGGTATTATGAAGTGGGGCTTTGGGAGATGAACAGGTCATGAAGGTGGAGCCCTTATGAATGAAATTGGTGTTCTTCTAAAGGAGACCCCAGACAGCTCTCCCTCACCCCTTCCACTGCATGAAGACACAGACAAAGGAGACCATCAATGAACCAGGAAGTGGGCTTCCACCAGAATCTGCCGGCACTTTGTTCTTGGACTTCCAGCCTCCAGGACTGTGAGAAATAAACGTCTGCTGTTTAAGCCACGTGTATGGTATTTTTGTTACAGCAGCCTGAAGAACAAAGACACCTGCTGAATGAATGGATTCAGATGCTCTCAGCCTGTGCTTTCCCATTATGCCAGAACACCTAGTCTACCATCTCCCTCAGTCTTGGCTATCTGTCTCCTGACTTCACCCAAAGCTCCCTTCCAACAAAGCCTTCTTTCTCCAGCCTGTTCACTGGCCATTTCCCCTTCCTCATCCAGAGCTGGCAGAGGAGAAAGGAGAAGGCCTGGCTCTCCATGAGAGCCTGTGAGAGAGAGACCACATATCCAGGGTGTCCCACAAACACAGACAATTTTCTCACAGGCTGGTGGTTGGGCAGTGATGCTCCTGATAGTTGCTGAGGGAGAAGGCAGGCACAGGGTGAACAAATGCACTGGAGATTTGGTGGGAAATCCTCTGAGGTCAGCGACTAGCATCACCTCCCTACACCACGTGGCCATTAGCTGGTGTCCAGAATGCTGGAGGAAACTGAGGAATTTAAACACCATTTGAAATTGACTTGGAACTCTTGAGTGGTAAGAAATTTCTTAGGGACAGCAAAAGTGTCATCAGGCAGAGAAATTTTATTTTTAACTTTTTATTTTGAAATAATTATAAACTCACAGGAAGTTGTGAAAAATAGCACATAGAGTGCCCTGACTCTTGACCCATCTTCCCCTAGTGCTGCAGCATAATATCAAAACCAGGAAACTGACACTGCTATACTACCAGGATGAGATGACAGACCTAATTCCATTTTCACCACCTGTGTGTGTGTGTGTGTGTGTGCACACGCCTGCACGCACGCACGCTTAGTTCTATGCCATCTTACCTCATGTATATGGTTGTGTAACTACCTCCACATTAAAGATACAGAATGTTTCCACCACCATGATAGAACCCCCTTGATAGTCACACTGGACCCCCACCTCTGCAACTACTAATGTGTTCCTCATCTCTATAGTTTCATTTTAAGAATGTTACATAAATGGAAGCCTTTGAAGGCTGACTTTTTTCTCTATGCATAATGCCCTTGAGATCCATCCGTCCATGTCCATTCCTTTTTATTACTGAGTAATATTTCATTGTATGGATATACCAGTCACCCACTGTAGAACATCTGGGTTGTTTCCAATTTTTGACTGCTCATTGGAGCTCTTTCACAAAAGGCTAGTCCTGTTTGAAGTACCAGTGCCATTAGAATTCCCAGTGATCAGCCAGGATCTACCTCAGCTTTCAGTGATGTGTGTGCCCAAAATAGGGAAAGAACATGAATTGGCTTTTCAGCTGTGGCTCATTCCTACTGATCCTTCAAGTTTTAAGCAGAACATCACCTTTTCTGAGAAGTTTTTGCATTGATAACCATCTCTTGGGCCAAACCCCACAGCTCTCCATAATCTTGTGTCCTTTGCCTCCATATCCTCAGCTCTGGCTCAGGACCACCATGCTCAAAAACATCGTTGCATCAGTAGATCAACAGCAAGGTTGTCACCATGGTCATTTTCTTTCTTTCTTTCTTTCTTTCTTTCTTTCTTTCTTTCTTTCTTTCTTTCTTTGTTTCTTTCTTTCTTTCTTCCTTCCTTCCNCTTTCTTCCTTCCTTCCTTCCTTCCTTCCTTCCTTCCTTCCTTCCTTCCTTTCCACAGTCATGGTCATTTTCTAACACAGGCCATCCCTTCCTGTGGTTACAACATGTTCCTGTAGCAATGTCATAAAGGATGGCCATATTTCTTACTCAAACACTGTTGTAACTGTAACAGAGATAAGGCCACTAGACCCTCAGGTGGTTCCCAGATTTTGCTATTAGAGATAATACCATAATGGACATCTTAATATGGAAGGACATTTCTGCATATCTGATTGTTTCACAGGAGACAGTCCTAGAAGTAGAATGATGGAGTCAGAAGGCATAAACTCTTTTATATTTCCCAGTACATGTTGCCAAGTTGTTTTCCAGAAGGGTAGTTGTATTAGTCTCCTCCTGCTGCTGTAACAAACTAGGGGCTTAAAATAACACAAATTTATCGTACAGTTCAGGAGGTCAAAAGGCCTAAAATTAAGGTACCAGCATGGCTGTGTTCCTTCTGGAGGCTTTAGGGAAAAGTCCTTTTCCTTCTCTTTTCCAACTTCTAGAAACTGCATTCACCAGCTCATGGCCACTTCCTCCATCTTCAAGTTCAACAGAAAAGCACCTTCAATTCTTTCTCTCTAACTTCTGCTTCTCTTGTCACATTTCCTTCTGTGTCACATCACCTTCCCAGATAATCTCAGATATCTCCCTCTCCCAAGATCATTACCTTCAATCACATCTACATTGTGTCTGTTGCCATGTAAGTTAACATATTCACAGGTTTTTGGACTAGGTCAGGTACATTTTGGGTAGCCAATAATATGCATCCACCTGCTGAGTATTAAAGCACTGAGACTCTTTTTGAACAAAAGTATCATCTGAAGAGTTAAGAGGTGGAATAAAAAAGAGCCGTTTGCTCTAAGAACACCATTGACTCAAGACTGAAGGGCAAGGCAAGTTTTCAATTTTAGGTATACACAGTACAATAAAAATACCGTTCTTGAAAATCAGGGATGATTCTATGGGAACACCGTCACTGATATTGACACTGCATTCAAGCCCAGGAAAGAAAGAAAAGCCAGTACCCACACAAATTGTCCTGTTAAATCCTATGAGCAGGACAGCATGACCAGGAAGTCAAGCTCAGCTGTCTCTTTCATATAATAACTATTGTCAAACAGTCCTGCAGTATGGAAATGATTTATTTATGTGTAACTCATGACCTTGTTGCCTGTTCTTTCTGCAAAGTTTTATCTAGTTCCAGCCATAACATAATTATACCTTGTCAGTTCCCAAGCACCATAGATGTCACCATTTCCCTCCATTTCTCAAGTTTAAGGGGCCTCCCAACAGGCACACCTGCTAGCCACAGAGCACCAGCTGCTACAGGACCAAAGCTCACAAACTGATGGCAGGTGCCCTTCAGCCCTTCATTGTTGTCAGCATGCAATGCCTCCTCCCCCTTTCTCAGAGAAATTTCACTCACTGTCTTTGCAGGGAATTATTCCTTCTTCCACAGCAACCAAGTAATTATAGTGGAGGCTGCCCATCATGGCAAGCCTCTCTTTTATCTCTTCCCCCTGGTCTGGATCACAACATGGGACATATGACCCAAGCCAGGACAAACATGGCACTCCACCCTCTTGGCGTGGGTTGGGGGGAATTGGTCCAGAAATGGACACAGGATCTTAGTCAAACCAATCTGAGTTCTTCTTTGGCATTTTTAAAACATTAGTCTAGGGAAACGGGCTTTCTTCCATGGGTAAAAAGGCTGTAGGTGAGAACCTGGAAGCAGTTAGGAGCTCTGCTTCCTGCCTTTTGCAGGAAGTTGTTCTAAAAGATGAAGCCAACACGCAGCAAGGGCTATTTCTGGCAGAAGGACAGACCCAGAGACACTTGGTCATGTCTAAACTTACAGTTCGAGTTGTTCCTGACTGCAGCTGCTTCCTGATTCTTCCCTTAGTATGGGGACATGAGCCAGTGTATCCCCTCTTTGGGTTTCTGTCATCTGCAACCATAAGGGTATGCACTAGGACAATGACAGGTGGGTGACACTTTCTTTTCATCTCATTCAGTAGTAGGCTCTTTTCTGCTGATGCTGTTTGTTAAGCCACTCTTAGATCTAAGTGACTGATAAGATTTAGTGATCATTAAGCAGCCTGGATAGTGGGGAAATCATCCCCCCAGAGCAGCCTCCCCTCCCAGGCCAATCCTATCACTACCGGGCCTCATTTGTTCCAGCACTGGTCTTGGTCTGATCTGGGGGTAGATATGGGGATGTGCTGTGGTGATCATGTCTACGTATGTGTGTGGGGGGGGGAGGTGAGGGAGAGAGAGCACTTGTAAGTGAATGAGTTAGGAGTTCTTCCTATTCATATGCATAGGTCAATATGTACAACTAGGCCAAACTGGGTCCCTCCTATCCCATGAGATGAAAGGACAAGGGGGTGGGGAGGGGAATCCTACAGCAGATTGGCAAGTAACAGGCACTGCTTCTGGGTGTCCTGGCAAAAACACCACTTTCTCGGACAGGGCACACCATCCTCCAAGCTGAGGGTGACTCACCAGCTTTATGTGGTGGCTCTCCTTCTGCCCCCTTGCCTTTATCTTTGGTATCTTATAGCACACAACCTCCAACACTAATGACCCCACTGATGTGTAGGCCACAGCAAATCTGCACTACAGACCTCTAGGACTCTTCTGTAATGGGTGCTGAGTAAGTATTTTTGGAATGAAATCCCACTAATCCTTAGACTAGATCAGTAATCCCACAAGCATGTGGTTCTCTGCTTCTCTATCTCCTTGAGGTGACAATGGCCTCAATTGGCTTAGGGAAATGAAACTCCATGCTTCTTACTCAATGCTTTCTATTGTTCTTGTTGTAGAAAATGCTGCAGCATTTTACCATCCTCTTGAATAACACGCATCAAAATAATGTGCATCCAAATAAATTAAAGCTCCTATCTTGATCCTTACAGCCAAAACAAGTTCACAAGTGTGGGCTGGCCCAGATGATCCATCCCCTATACATATGAAGTATACAACATTCTTGCTCTAACAGGCATTTAGAAGAGAGGCCTTTTCCTGTCTTTTGTTTTTGTTGTTCACAGGAACACATTCTGACCTTTACTTGACCTTCTGTGTATCATGCATACGGTGGAGACTACCAATTCTACTACTGAGTGGGTGCATGAAAAAGGCGCTTTGGCAATTTGTTACGAAAAGCATATAGCACTTTTTTTTTTAAAGAATGTAGCTGTGGGAAACCACCAGCCATATTAATAGTGAGCGCATTGCAAGCTGGGAAGGGTGAGGAATCTCAGTGTTCAGAAGAACAGAGGGAATGTGGTCAACGGTGGGGGGGGGGAAGGCAGGTAGCTGGACCAGTGGGGTCCTAAGCAGCCCCCCTGAGTTACCCGTGACAGGCACAGCATAACACTGCTGTCAGCTCCCTGCCCAGGGGAAGTGGGACCCAAACAACACACTGAGTCATATTTATTGAAGAGACCACAGGAACAAAAGCTGTACACAGGAGCCTCTGCGGGGGATGGCATTCACACTGCTTTTACCACTCCATTAACAGTGTTTCTCTTTCCTCCCGTGGATGGGCTACGTGGGATGTGGGTTAAGAAAATCAAACAAANTACAATCAGCTTTTTTTTTTTTTTTAATTTTAGAGAGAGAGAGCATGCATATGAGTGGGGAAGAAGGGCAAAGGGAGAGAGAGAATCTCTGACTCAGGGCTCAGTGTGGGGCTCAATTCCATGAACCCAGGATCATGATCTGAGCTGAAATCAAGAGTCAGATGCTCAGCCAACTGAGCCACCTGGGCTCCCCTACAACCAACATTTTATTTTAATTTTCCCCAAAGAATAAGTCCAGGCTTGATTAAGAGAAAATTCTTTATGAAATTATTCTGGAAAGGTAAACTACCAATAATTCAAAACTAAGGTTTAAACTGTGAAGGCGAGTAAGCAGCATGATTGTATTCTTATTGCCAAAGGTCTTTTTGGAAACCTAGTCCTGGCCTCAGAAAAAATGCCCCAGGGACAAGCAGAGGACCAAAATCAATGGATTTGGGAGTGAAGCCAGTTCTGCCTTACATGGCTACAGGACCATAGGCTAGTCACTTTCCTGTTTTTTTTAGGTCTATATTTTTATTTGAAAAGTAAAAGGAACAATTCAGAAAATAACAATCACCCACATTTCCACAAACCCAAATTAACCACCATTAATATGTTGTGAACTATTTTCTCATTTGTTAACAAAGCAGTTAAGACTGTGTGATTGCCAAGGTCCCCCAGGCTTAACATTCTCTGATTCGGTGACTAATTAGTTCATGGGTCCAGACATAACATAGATCAAAGCTGTCTCCCCAGTGCTTCCTCATCAAAAACTTATATTTTTAAGAAGTTAGTGACAATGTGTTTAACCATTGTCTTGTATCGGACCTCTTGCAACTTCATTATGAAGTAGGACTTCCCAACTTTTTAACAGATAATAGAAGGCTCTATTCATCTTTGCCTTGAACTCACGGGATTGGAGGACAGGTAACAGTGAAGTCCCTGTAAAGGTGCACCCCTCTCCCTAGAGGGCTTGGAAATAGATCTTCCAAGCAAAGCCAGAACTTTGAGAGCTGATGACATCACCCATCTTTCCTGTTGATATCCCCTTTATAAGGAGACTCTATAATGGCCTGGAGGAGCCTCACTGAAGAGAATGTCAATGTGCCTGAAATGTTTGTTCATCCTCAGTGAAACTCCCATTCTTCAAGATTTCCATAACATCCGAATTCTATTTGTTGGTCACACTTTCATTTAGCTTACTTGTAAATTACTGATGTTACACACTCTAATATCTCTTGCTTCAGCTATCCTCTGTTTGCAAATTCAGCTCTTTTCCAGGCCGCTACTAAACACATAACTACCATAGAAGTATCCATGACATAAACTTCAAACACCTACACCAATGATTGCTTCCCCAGTACCTCTATCACGGCTTGGGCAAGTTCTGACTCATTTGTTTTCCTTATTGAAAGGACAGAACTATATACATTCCCAACCCAAAACTAGAAGAAGCCTGTAGACATTCCTGGGCTGAGGTTTTGACTAAATGATGATCAGCCATCTGGGTCATGGGGCTCCAGGGACAAGGTAGTGGAAGTATTCTGGCAATGTATTCTTATAGTCATATAATACATCCTCTCTTTGAAGAAGGCTTCAGTTCTGTCCACTGAAGTCTTTGGAGGGCATATGACTGTCATCTCTCAGTTTGCTACAGTTTTAGGACTGCAAGGGTGTTTTAGACATTTCGGAATCTAATTCCTCCATTTGACAGGGGAAGAAATGGGACCAGTTTTGTCCAAGATAATTCTTATGTCTATAATTTGTAAAACACCTTGACATGTGTAAAAGATACTGAGGCATATTTTTGCCTTGGAGCTTTACTACAACTCTGTGTATTAGACAAACCAAGTGTTCTTAACTCCATTTTACAGGGGAACAAAAGAAATATCAAGGTTGTTGAGTGCAGGATCCAAGATCAGAGGTACTGAGTGCCCGGCATTCTTGTTGTTGCATGGCACTGTCTCTTAAGAATCCACCCGGCATGCTCGTTTTTACTTGAGGAAGAGCCAGGTCCCAAAGGATGAATAAAGAGTTAAACCATAGACCTGCAGAGCTCCAAATACAAGTTTCATATTTTGCTGGGTTCTTTCTATTGTTACTTCATGTGACTGTCGTAATAGCTCAGTGAGGCAAATATTCTAGTCTCCATAGGAAATAAACACTTAGGCTGAAGAAATTTGACCTAGATCACAAAACGAAAAAAAAGATGGGACCTGGAATTGGGATATATGTCTACAGACTACAGACTGTTTCATGTTATATGGCACTCGGGGATTATAAGTTACAACCATCCAGTTTCTGATCAGGACACCAATCAGGACCAGGAGATGGGCCTCCATGCACTTATGTGGCATCTGACCCAGCAGTTTATGGCTGGGGTGGAAGGAATGGAAGAGAGAGAGATAGGGCAGGGATATGACTGACTGGAGGAGCTGGGGCCATCCAGCAGCATGGAGGAGCATCTGAAAGGCAAAGAGACCCAGGGACTGGAAGAACAAGAGGGCTAAGTATGGAGGGGTGGGCAGGGCAGTGCCAGAACATTGAAGAACAACCTTCAAATGGAAGCAACTGCAAGGAACGCAGTGGTTGGGAGGGGGGATGCAGGCTTGGTGCAGGGCAGGGCTGCGTGGGAGCAGAGAGGATTCTGTAAGCTGCCCTGCCTGCATCACAGGCATCCTGAGAACAAGTGCAAGCAGAGAGATCCGGCCCTTCAAGAACCACCTACCCAGCCGCCTCCACAAAGACATTACCCAATGCCAAGTAAAAGCTAAGCAGCAACCAATTTGGGCCCCCGGATGATAAGCCAGTATCTCTGGAGCATAATGCTGGCCACCTCTGACAGTTACCTTCCTCAGTTGCAGAGAGAAGCCAGGGAACTGTTTGTATTGTCTGCAGTGCTCCATGGACAGTGCTGGGAGGTGTGATCACACTTCCCTTACTGGTTGCTAAGCAACAGCATTAAGCCGATGTGCAAGGCTGAAGCTCTAGGAGATGTGTGTGGTGGAGTGTGTGCATGCCGGGGAAGAACAGCAGAGTGGAGTGGAAAGAAAAGTAGGCTTGTTGATTTTGTTTTGACTGCAAGATCTTGGCAGTTGAGGTTAAGAAGAGCCCTGTCCTGCAGAGGGAACAAGGAGGAGATTGCAATACTCCTGAATTGTGGGGAGCAAATGACGAAACATCTTGAGCATTCACAACATAGGAAGAGGACCAAATCTGTTGAAAAATGTTCCCCAAGAACAGTACCTCAGAGTACGCAGGTTTCAGGCATCTAGTTTCACTCATTTTCAACTTGGATATTTCAGGGGCTTTTTTCCCCTCCATATGCTAGTCAGTGCTCATTTTATCTGAATTGGAAGGGGAAGCGCCTTTGGTGTGTGTGAAACCTGAGGTCTTTCTAGGTTCACATTGCTGGGTGGGATGCTACTGAAGCAAGCTGAATGGGTTGGTTTGGGAGAAAGGAGATTCTCCATCTTTGTAGGTACCAAAGCAGACTGGATAACCATTTGGCATGAGAGCTTCTCGTAAGAACGACCTTGAAAGAGAAAGGGGAGAGGTAGGGCAAGAGGCAGCAGGAACAAAGGCATGAGAGATGAAAATATAGGGTATATTCTGAGCAGATGAGGTAAAACCAGCTTAACTACATGAAGGTAAGATAGAATCTTATGGGCTGATTTGTGTTGTGCCAAAATTCATACAGTACAAGTCCTAACCCCCAGTACCTCAGACTGTGACTATATTTGTAGGTAAAATAAGGTTCTTAGGGTGGACCCTAATCCAATATGATTGATCCCCTCAGAAGAGGAGGAAATTAGCACAGGCATGAACAAACCATGTGAGGACACAGGAAGAAGACAGCCATCTATAAGCCAAGCAGAGAGGCCTTAGAAGAAACCCACCTCATCAACACTCTGATCACGGACTTCCAGCCTCCAGAACATTGAAAAATTTTTAAGCCCGAACATATTGTTCAGTGCAGTTCACTATGATCTGGAAGCTGGAGAACCCGATTCAGCTACAAGTCTAGTCACTCAAGATCATGGTAGGTGTTACAGGTAGTTTGCATTTCCCATTTGCAGGGAGGGAAGAAAGCCCAAGACAGAGGTTCTGTGGAAAATAAATGTCTGTTATTGAAGCTACCTAGTTGGTGGTATTTGTTATAGCAGCCCACACTGACTAACACAAGAATGATGAAAAGCAAGGCTGGGAGTGGAGGCCAGAGACAAAATGCAGAAGAATCTTGGGACCATGAAAGCCAGGCCAAGGAATTCAAGCTTAAAGGCATTTGTAGATAGGTTATGTATAGTAGGTTTAATTAGCAAAATATTTCTAAAACAAAAGGCCCATTTGGAGAGTGGAAAGATAAGAACCCATGGTGATAAAGAGGTTAGGAGCTATAGCTAAGGAATCTTGTTTTTTGTGGAATGTTATATCTACTGCTAACCATGACATTTTAAGATGGTGACAAAATTATTAATGCAGATGTGGAGAGCCAGGGGGCAGAGTATCTGAAAACTATGTCATTCAAGAGAGAAAGGAATCTTGCTCTTTATGTTGAGCCTGGATCAGAAAATAATAGGTAGGTGGTCCCTCTCTTTGAAGACTGTCATACTGAAAATCAGTCATTATTCTGGGATGTTGAAGAGGGCAGTTCTAGCACCAGTGAGTGAGTTTCAGGCAGTGATCAACTTAGTGAAAGGAAGAGCCTTCTGGCAATCAGTTTTCCAACAACAATGAGTTCTCTGTGTGAGATATTGTCCACAGGTGCCTGAAGAAAAGAGGACCCTTCTCAATAAGAAGCAATTTGGACAAGATCACTTCTGCTGTCCACTCACTCCTTCCCCAGATCATTGTCTGCTCACTGTTCATGGAGGCATATTTGATCCTTTGGGACACTCCACTTTTCTGTGATCAAAGGAGACTCCTCATAACTCTTCTATTACTCACAACATCATGGTCAGCAGAGAGCAAGTAGTTCTATAAGAACAGAGTAAAGATGAGGATCCACAGAACCTCTGTCTTGGGCTTTCTTCCCTCTCTGCAAATGGGAAATGCAAACTACCTGTAACACCTACCATGGTCTTGAGTGACTAGACTTGTAGCTGAATCGGGTTCTCCAGCTTCCAGATCATAGTGAACTGCACTGAACAATATGTTTGATGACTTAAAAATTTTTTTAATGTTTATTTATTTACTTTGAGAGGGGGAGGGGCAGAGAGAGAGGGAGGAGAGAGAGAATCTCAAGCCTCATCTGTGCTGTCAGCGCAGAGCCCAACAAGGGGCTTGATCTAACAGACCATGAGATCATGGCTTGAGCTGAAATCAAGGTCTGACACTTAACCAACTGAGCCACCCAGGGGCCTTGACATGCTTAATGGATTTTTAAAGCTATGTGGAGAACCTATGGGATGCCAGAGACTGGCCAAGCCACTAGCTAGGGCTGAGAGTACACAGCTCTCCTGGCAAAGGAATGAGAAGTGAACCTCACTTTGGGAACCGAGGAGTTTGGACGCCTTTGGTGAGACACAGATCAGTCATGCTACAGCCATTGGTATGAGCCTCTCTTGGTTCTCAAACTTGGCCATCATATCCCAGAACCCTCAGTGTGCCACCAGGCTAACAAGCTTCTGGTCTCCTCCACAGGAGCAGTGGATGCGTTTTCATGTGACTCATCTTCCCATGTGCGTGTCATAGGTTCTGCTTGTTTTTCACAGCTGATTCAACTGTGTATAATATTATTTGTCCACCTCTCTTGGTTGGGTCAGAAAGTCAGTGTAGTACTGACTAAACTCCATTGTCAGGAGGTCAGGTCTGCAGTTTGAGGAAAGCAATGGTCTCCCTCACAAGCAGTAAAAATCCAGCCCTGACCCAGTTTGTCTTTGCAGGGAAATGGGCATTTGTTTTGTAATCCCTGTTCTCTAAGCCATTAAAACCTTCATGCAGAATAGCTACACTGTCCCCTCAGGAGTAGGCAGCTCCCCATTTTCACCATGCTTACTCAGGTATCAACATGGGTAATCCTGTCCCAAGGATGTAACATCTTTCTTTAAACCTGTGTCAAAGACGATGAGGTTTCTGTTCCCTTAGGAGAGACTAACAGAATTCCTCCAGAAAAAAAAAAGAAATAAAAACCTGTATTTATTTAGGAATATGCCTGCTATGGTCTGAATGTCTGTGTTCCTCCAAATTCTTGTTAAAATCCTAACACCTAAAGGGGTGGTATTAAGAGTTGGGGCCTTTAGGAGGTGATTAGGTCATGCCAGCGAAGCCCTTATGAATGGGGTTATAAAAGAGACCCCAGACAGCTCCCTCACTCCTTCCACCACGTGAGGACACAGCCAAAGAAGACTGTCTATGCACCAGAAAGTGAGCCCTCACCAGACACTGAACTTCTTGATGTCTTGATCTTGGACTTTCAGCCTTCCAGAACTGTGAGGAATAAATGTCTGTCATTCATAAGTCACCAAGTCTGTGGTATTTTGTTATAGGAGCCCACAGGAACCAAGATAGTACTCCACTAACTCATTGCAATTAGGGGATGAGGCTCAAGGAGCCTGAGCAGGTATCATTTTGTCATTGCTCCAGAAAAGGAGAGGAAAAGGACAGGAAGGAGGAGTGGGAGGAGACCAGAGAAAGTGTGGAATGCTGCAGGATTGGACCATTTTCAGAACACTCTTCCTCCTCTGTCCAATTATACCACAAATGTTCTGTGTGCTTAGACTTCTCAGGGTGATTGGTGGAGGTGCTAAGTTCTGTGCCTTGGGGTGATATGAGAGAATAAGATCTGGCACCACAAACGTGGTGAGAAGCACAAGGCAGGGAGGCTAGAAGTGGTCTGGCAGAGAGCGTGGGGCAGGACCTTGGGCCACCTGCCATGGGCTATGGAGCAGGGTCCCTGCCAAGCTTGACTGAAAGACAAGGGGCAGGGGCCCCATACAAAAGTGCACTCACACCTCCTGTCCTGATAATATCTGGTAAATGTATTGATGCTTATTATGTGCCACACACCAATGCTGACTGCTTTCTATATATCAATACATGATCTCTTTCTAATCTTTGAAGTATCTCTTTAAGGAAAGCACAGTTATCATTGTCATTTGGCAGGCAGGAAAGCTGAGGATTTGAAGGGTTAAGAATGTGCTCCAGGCCACGTGGCTGGGAAGTAAAGAGCCACACCTTGAGTTTGAGTGCTGGCTCCTAACCATTATGAACACTGCCTACTGATAGATTGTGAATTGTTTGTGTGCAAGCCAGATGTTCTTCTGCCTCCACTGGGAGACTGGATTGCTCCACATTCAAAGGAGCAATCATATCAGGCCCAAGCTTGTGCTGGGAGGAGAAGAGAAGGTGAGGGAAGAATAAGGAGTTAGGAGATTGCACACAAACAAGTAAACTGAGGTGCTTGCCATTTTTCTGGAAAGTGAAAGGTGGGATCAAGAACAGTCCTGGAGTCCTCTCTCCAAACTTGGTGCATTTTCCTTTCCTAGCTACAGGACTCAGAGGAACACACACACACACACACACACACACACACACACACACACACACGGAAGAAGGCCAGAAGGCAAGCAACAAGATTAATGGCTATGGTAGAGGTTGAAGAGGGGGTTATCAAGAGCACCTTTGTGAAGATAAGCTATGAGCTGTTCAAGACACATTTTGGGAGCTGTGGGTCTCCTCCAGGGTGACCTTGTCATTAAATAGCTATAGATAAATGGCAAAGGACAGGGGTTGCCAGAGATACAGAAGCCCTTGGGGCTTCTATGATCCTGTGAGGTCCTAAGGTCAGGGACACCATTAGCCTGGTGGCTTCCTTGGAGAGAAATGAGGCTAAAAGCAAGAACTAAAAGACAGTCTTGGGAGAAAGAAACTATGCTTGGAGGTTATTTGAGTGCTGGAGATGGCAGGGTAAGGGCTTGGCTGTGCATCAACTGAGAGATCTGGAAGGAACAGAATCTGGAAGAAGTACAGGAAGGAGAAGAAGAGAAAAGGGGGATCAATCATAGAATGAAATTCCTGAGCCTGACTTAGATGCCAAAAGCAGCACATTTTTTGTCTGAGGAAAACATTCTTAATACAGCTCTGGGGGTGGTAGTTCCCTGAGTGATACAGATTAGTAATCAAACTATTTTCAAGGCTGATGAGCCCTCTGACAGTTCTGGCACCCAGCCATGTCATCCCATGGACAGGGTTCAGCAAATGCCTTCTCCTCTTCTTCGCCTTGGCCTTTGTGCATACATTTCAAGAACTAGGGGTCAGTAAGGGCCAAAGTAACCAAGTTGTGGTTTTAGTTTGTCTTTCAGACCTTCACTGTGATCCAGCAGACACTGATTGAGCATCTCCTCTACAATACCCCCTGAGGGGAGAACAGGCACTGTGACCCATGTGGCCTCCAAGATTCATAGTCTAATTGGGAAAGATGATGTTATGGACTGAATGCATGTATCAGCCCCTCCCCCCAAAATCCACATGTTGAAGCCCTAGCCTGGAATATGATGGTGTCTAGAGATAGGGTCTTTATGGAAGTAATTAAGGTTAAGTGATGTTGTAAGGGTGGACCCTAACCCAAGAGATTTAGTGTCCTTACAAGAAAAGAAAGAGCAACCAGCACTCTCTCTCTCCTTGCACACACACACATGCAGAGAAAGGGCCATGAGAGGACACAGCAAGATGGTGGCAGTCTGCAAGCCAGGAAGAGGGCGCTCACCAGAAATGGCACCACAATCTCAGAATTCCAGGCTCTAAGACTTCTGAGAAAATAAATGTCTATTGTGTAAGCCACTCAGCTATGGCATTTTGTTGTGGCCATTTGCACTGACAAAGGCAGCAGGAACACATAAAATCCATGGGAAAGCAAGGTAGAAGGAAAGTCCTATCAGAGTCAGGAGGAGGGTCTTGGGAACAAGGAGGATGGTAAGGTGACACCAGACTGAGGGCTCTGGGGAGAAGGGCCTGGCGCAGGTGGGGCTCAGGTTAGAGCTTGAAGGGATCTGTGAAGCGGGAGTTTGGGAAGCCCAGGAGAAGCAGTCCTGATAGAGAACACCATGGACAAAGGCCAGAGGCTAGAAAAGTCCACCAAGCCCCCAGGTGTTCTTGGGCAGATAAAAGTTAGGGCTTCATGACGGAGCCCACGGAGACATGGTAGGTATTTCCACCAGGGTGAGCATGAAACCATTTTTGTAGAGTTAAGAACAAAGCAAAACAAAACCTAAAGAGGAAGAAACAGCTGCCTGACTCTGACTACAGACAGAAGTTGGTTCTCATACACATCCCTAAGTAACAGAATTGGATTCACATGAGTGGTTCTTGAAGCATGCTCCCTGGGCCAGCAGCAGTAACAGCACCTGTGAAACTGTCCGAAATGCAAATTCTTAGGGCCCAACCCAGGCGTGCTGCACCAGAAATTGTAGAATTGGAATCTAGTAACCTGTGTTTTCAAAAGCTCCCCAGGTGATTCCTATGGTGCAGACGCTCTAGAGCACTGTTCTGTGCAGCTCTGAATGAGCTAGGTTGCTTCCCCTGGGAATGCTCCCCAAAGTGTGTTCATCCTGGGATCAGGAAATCCTCTGCCCACTCATCTCCCAGCTGATGAGATTTTGCACATTTTGTTTTTATGTGAATCCCTCTGATACCCTTCATTTCCACAGGTTTTGGAGACCGTCTCTAAATTAACACTCCACCCCAAAACATCCTCAGATCTGAACAAATGTTTCCTGAGTACAGGTTTCACATCCTGACATTTGCTGGAATATGATTGGGAGACAGAGAACCATGAGACAAGGCCTCTGCCTTATACTGTTCCATTAGCAAGGCATGTACCTGTGAAAAAGTTTATCTCAAGATAACATGTGCTGGCAATAGATGGATGGCACAGTCAAGAGCTCTGGAGGAGGGGTGCTCGGGGCAGGTGGAATGCAAGTTCTTGTCCAATGCCCAGTTCCTTCCCCTCCACCAGACTTTCCTAGTCCTGAATATCCTACACGCTCCATAATTCCTGTGAAATACCCTGTCTGTACTGTTGGGGCAACACCAGATGCCTGTGTGCCCCTTTGCTTTCCAGGTGGGTGTCCTCTTCACAGATTCCCCATTCCTGAGCACCGCCTCATCCTCTGACCTTCCTCCCAAGACAAGTTGGATGTTGTTCATCTGGCCCAGCTCCTCCCCGTCCTCCCTGCCCCACTTACCCACTCACATAGATGTGCAGGGACGAGAGCAGGAAGTGGGCTTTTCCTTGGGGCCAGCCCTCACCACCACCCTCTCTGGGCAGTTTTACGCCCAAGCCTAAAGCAGGAACTCAGGCCATGGCCACATGGCAACACCTCCCTTCCCTGTCCCTTGCTTCCTGACCCCTACTCCAAGCACAGACACTCTGGAGTAAACACCACGGGAATCTGCCTTCTGTGGCTGCCATGGAGTTCTTTCTAAAGAGCAGTAATATCTGTCATTTACTCCCCCTCCGGGGTCTGAGTCATTAAAAGCCACCCCTCCGGCCTTCACCCAGGTCACTGTCAGTACTTCATAGGCCTGACGATACACTTCTATTCCTGTGTTCTCTTCTGCTATCCTTCCTCTTTCCTAGCCTCACTCTCACCCCAAACTCCAGAGTACTCCTTTCCATCTCATATTGTCTTCTCAAGAAAGGACCAAAGGTGGAGAATGGAAGTTCTCTCTGTGGAACTGGATGGTGAATCACTGCTGAGTGTGGTTTGTGGGATGGAACAGTCTGTTCTCCAGAGAATGGAGAATAAGAAGCCTCAGGCCCATGCCTGAGACACCAGCAACCCTGAAGTCTTCATGCTGATGGGAAGGGTAAGGATGGACTCCAGGCCTGAAGAAAATCCTGGTATAAAATCATTTCCCTAGGGGTGCCTGGGTGGCTCAGTTGGTTAAGCACCTGACTTCAGCTGAGGTCATAATCTCATGGCTCATGAGTTTGAGCCCCACGTCAGGCTCTCTGCTGTCAGTGCAGAACTGCTTCGAATCCTCTGTCTCCCTTTCTCTGCCCCTCCCACACTAGCACTCTCCCTTTGTCTCTCCCCCAAAAATAAATAAATATTAAATTAATAAAAAGGGACACCTGGGTGCCTCAGTCGGTTAAGCCTCCAACTTCGGTTCAAGTCATGATCTCACGGGTCATGGGTTAAAGCCCCGCATCAGGCTTTGTGCTGACAGCTAGCTCAGAGCCTGGAGCCTGTTTCAGATTCTGTGTCTCCCTCTCTCTCTGACCCTCCCCTGCTCATGCTGTCTCTCTCAGAAATTAAAAAAATTTTTTTTAATAAAATAAAATCACATTCCTAAAGGTACTGCTACAATAGTACAACCCTGAATCAAATCTTGCAATCATATCACATGATCTTTGGGTTTCACTACCACATCCAGGATACTGTCTCTCAGGTTCTCCCATTAAAAAAAAAAAAAAATTTAACTTCATTTATTTATTTTGAGACACAGAGAGAATGAGTGTGGGAAGGACACAGAGAGAGGGAGCGAGAGAATCTCGAGCAGACTCCACACTGTCAGAACAGAGCCAGATGTGGGGCTTGAATCCAAGAACCATGAGATCATGACCTGAACTGAAGCCATGAGTCAATTGTCTAACCAAGTGAGCCACCAGGTGCTCCAAGTTCTCCCATTTTAAAGGAACTTGATAATGATATTCCAGGCAACAGAAAATGCAGTGTCTTGTTTCCAACTTGTAACTGCAAATTTGTTTTTTTTTTAATGTTTTTTATTTATTTCTAGGAGAGAGAGAGACAGCGTGAGCAGGGGAGGGTCAGAGAGAGAGGGAGTCACAGACTCTGAAACAGGCTCCAGGCTCTGAGCTGGCAGTCAGCACAGAGCCCGATGCGGGGCTCGAACCCACGAACCGCGGGATCATGACCTAAGCGAAAGTCGGATGGTTAACCGACTAAGCCACCCAGGCGCCCCTGCAAACTTGTTTTTTTAAATAATTTTATATATGGTTCTATGTAGTGTAAATTAAAGACCAGTGCTGGTTTTCTCAGCAGAAATTAGGAGAGAAAAAAGAGGGACAGATTGGTGTGGTTGCTTGATTGACTGGCTCACTAGCTTATATTCCTTCTTCCTTCTTTCATTCATTCATTCATTCTTAAAGTCATTTGTTCATCCATCGATCCATCCATTCATCCACCCACCCATCCATCCATCCATTTTTACATATCTATTTTTCTACATTGTATATGCTTAAATATAAGGTAAAGCTCTCCCCTTTCCCAAATTAGCTCAGAAAAGAGGAAGTATATATTCTAACCCTAAGAGAATCTTTCATAGTATGAGCTGCCCTTTCAGTTGCCCTATTTTGAACAAAAATATACTCTTTGGGGAAAAGTATTAGCCTGATTCCACTTCAATCAGTGCCCCCAAAAGGGGGCTTACAAAGGTCTCCTAACTGAATTTGTTTTTTAAAGCAGCATGGTACTATTAATATAGATTTGGTAACTTTTCTTGAGGGTATAGCCTCCCAATTACATGTGTGAATGTTGTTATTAAAAACAAAAAAGCTTTTAAAAGATAATTTTTTAAAAGCAGTGTGTGGAGTGGTTTTCTTGTGAACATCAAAAACAAACACAAAAGGGCACTTGTGGGGATGAGCACTGGGTGTTATATGGAAACCAACTTGACAATAAACTATTAAAAATAATTAATTTTAAAAAATAAGTTAATAAATAAACATAAAAAATTAACTCAAATAAAAGTATAATAAAAAAAAACACAAAAAAGCCTTCTAAAGGAAGGCATACAAAGGGCCAATAGGACATGAAAAGATGCTCCATATCATTTTTCATTACGGAAATACATATGAAAACCACAAGATACCACTTTATGCCCACTAGAATAGCGAGAATCAAAATTACAGACAATAACCAGCTTTGATGAGAATCAGGAGAATTGGAACCATGACACATTGTTGATGGGAATGTATTATGGTACAGCTTCTAGGGAAGGCAGTTTGGCCCTTCCTCAAAATGTTAAACACAGGGGTATCACATGACCTGGGAATTCCACGCCCATGTAGATAACAAAGAGAAATGCAAATGTATCTCCACATAACAACTTGCGGCAGCATTATTTTACGTGGTCAAAAAATGGAAACAACTCAAATGTGTATCAGCTAACAAATGTGCAAACTGTGATATATCCATACACTGGAATATTATGTGGCAATAAAAAAGGAATGAAGGACACACACATGCTGTGACCTGGATGTTGACAACACGATGCCAAGTGAAAGAAGACAGTAAAAAAAAGTCATGCTAGTGCATGATTCCATTTATATGAAATGTCCAGAATAGGCAAATCCATAAAAACAGAGAGTAGATGAGTGGTTACAGGGTTTGGGAGTGGAGAGATTAAGGAACAGTTGCTTTTGGTATGAGGTTTCTTACAGGGTGATAAAAGTGTTTTGCAATTAGACAGTGGTGTCCATTGTACAACTCTGTGAATACATGAAAATTCACCAAATGTACATTTTAAAAGGATGAATTTTATGGTGTGTGAATTAGGTCTCATAAAAAGCTACTATTCAAAAATAAACAAACATCGTCTGGACTAAAGAGAAGTAACCAACTCTCTTTAGACTGTAGGGACAATGATATAGGCTAGAACATGGATCGCTGATTCAAAAATTGGTTCCAGTGGTGAGGACACTGATGTCAAAGATGTGAGTGAAGTGTTAGTTTTGTACCAGGGGGCATTGGGGAAAAGCCATATTTTAATTCAATGGATTATTTTACACAGTATGTGATTTTAAACAGGTAACTAAAATAATATGTTAAATATTAGCCTAAAACCTTTACATATTTATATTGGCTTTTTTTTTTTTTAACAACCTCCTTATTGGGAGGCACACATATGGTCAGTTTCAGGCACACATTGTACGTATCAAACGCCAACTGAGTGTTAGGCACCAGCTGTGTCCTCAGGATATAACACGGACTCTCAGTACAGACATGGTTCTGACCTCCACAGAGCTTACAGACTAGTTTGTTTGAATTAAAATGGAGCTCAGTTTTGAAGTAATTTCTGTGAAAAGTTGGTAAAACACACTATAAAAATTTGTGGGTCATTCCTAATATTTGGGGGGGTGTCATAGGTTCCTGGGAGCTCAGACACAAATTCTGTGCTTTCTTCCTATTATTGTGTATGTGCACTGTCTCAGAGGGGGAAATTATGCATCTGCTCTCAGGCTGTTCTGTATACAGTACCCCACTGCCCCAACACATACACATGCTGTACCCCAGGCTGGATTCCTTGCTTTGAGATCATTATTTATGGAATCCACTTGAATCTAGACCCATTCTCCAGCCCCCATCACACACAAACAATGAGGACCTCCAGAACTGGAGGCCTGGAAAGGATCCAAGATGACCCAGGCCCCAAGAGATGCAGGAAAGGCCTAGAGACCATGCCAGGGACCAAATGGAAGAGTTGAAAGCCCAGCAGGCACCTGCCTCCCTGCTTCAACCCTGGGAGGGTCTGCTTTTGCCTAGTTTACATACTGGGCTTTTGCCTGAGATCCATTTTGAGGAAAACTCTCCGTTTGTTAACAAATCCCCAAACTTCCTTATTTTTATGTACAAATGAAAACCCTGAAACTTGAACAGGCTTACCGAGGTGACTCACCTAAGATCATGTGGAGGGACAGTGACAGAGCAGCCACCAACTAGACCCAGGGCTCCCCATCCCAGGGCAGGGCCCTCTTTGTCCCTCATGCCTCTCCCTGGGGGTGAACACAGGTTGGAGGCTAAGTGTTTAGCAAACAGGAGCAGGAGGGTTTTTCTACATAGAGAGTCATGTAGAAAGAGAGGGAGAGGGAGCAGAGGTACATTGGGGCCAATGGAGGGCCAGTCTCTGGAAATAAAGGAGCCCATGTGTGCTAAGCGGTTTTCAAATCAGGGGACTGCAGGATCCAGAAAACTCTGAGTGCAGTTACCATGGTAAACCCTATGCCTGTGTACACTCAGGTCTAAGTCCAGGTTACTAAAAACTGCCAAACTCTGCCTTGCAAATCTCTCTTCCATATTTCCAAAGCAATTTCACCCTCTACCAGGCTCCCTGCCTTTTTTCCTATACCTGTCTTTCTCCTATCCTTCAGTCTGGCCCAAATGAGCTCAATAAACCAGAGGATGAGGGAAAAGGGAAAGGCAAGGATCCATGGATTAGAGAGACACAGGAGTAGCTTATAAAGAAATTATGGAGCCTCTGCTCCAAATCTCTGACTTCCTCTCCCAGGACTCTAGGAAACCTCCACAAATCCAAAGAGACAAGGAGCACAGCCTGACACCTGGGGGAATGATGTTCTTGCTCTGTTGCAGTTGGCAGCTGGGATCCCAGCACAGGGAATGAGGAAGATCCACATCTCGCCCAGTGAGCCAGGCATCAGTGCATAGGGAAGGAGGGAAAGGGAATCTCCACTTTTGGAACTTGAAGCAGTTAAGAAGGAGAACAAAATGAAAAGCACCTCTCTGCCCCCAAAGAATTTCTCACTGGATGGGCTAATGAATTCTGTCATATCAGAGGAGGCAAAGAAGCTCTGTCAGAGTTGGGAAGGGGGACAGGGTTTTAGGTCAGATCAGGACTTGAGCAAAAGTTTGATGGGGACCAGCAAGCAGATCAGGATAGTTAGGGTGAAGGGCTTAGCGTGGAAAGTATGGGGGAGCTAGAAGGGTAGACAAAGGCCAGATTATGGATGGCACTGAAGAGTAAATTTAAGGGATCTAGATTTGTCTAGGGGCATGGGAGCTTCCAAGGGAACTGGAGGAATGAAGGAGAGAGGCTCCTAAGTAATATTAGGGGATATTAGCTAGTCAACTTGGCCTGGGCTACAGCAGTGCTGCAGTGGGGCCCGGGGAGACAAGACAGGAATGAGAGGCATGAAGAAGGAATCTGCAGGATTAGTAATAGGTAAGATATGAGCAGAGAAAAGCAAAGAGGAGAAAGGGAAGAGAACTTCAAGGTTTCCGACTTGGGACTCTAGGAAAATGACCATTACATGAACAGGGAAGATGCCTGGAGGAAGAGATGGTTTTGTTTGAGAAATTGATGAACTTGGTTTCTGACATGTAGCATTTAAGATGAATTACTCAAGTGGAAATGTCGTCTAGACTCTTGGAAGTAGGGGGGCTGAAGGCAGAAGGGTCTGGCTGGCAGTAGAGCCCTGGAGTCCTGTGAACTGATGAGGGTGGGTTGAGGGGCAGCAGATCTAAGTGCATGTTCCTCCTTGATTCTCAAGGAGGTTGCCATTTGACCTGGAGACAGGCTGACATTTAGTGCATACCTAGCAAAAATGAAGGCTGCGGGAAAGGGCTTATCTGTGAACCAAAAGTGTGGAGGAAGGAGGGGATTAAGGAGAATGGCAAATTCTGGATATAATTTAAACAATTTGATGTTTCCATGAACCTTACATCTTTTCAATCCAACTAAGGACCAATTTCAACTCAGAGAATGAAGAAGCCTCCAATTGACTAGCAGATATCTCCAGGATCCCCAAATCATCCTGAATTATAATTTATCTAGACTCTTAAGACATGAATTACTGTAACATGTCCTACCTGCTTCTACTGTAATGTCTAGCTCTCTTTTCTTGGATCAGCTTCACCTGCTACTGCCCAAATTTGATCAGGGCACCCTTCATCCAAGTTGACATCTCCACAGCTCTTTGCAGCCTTCAGCATAAAGTCCAGAGTCTCCCCACAGCCTCAGAATAATGTCCAAACTTTTCAGCCACCAGGTTCAAGCCTTATCTTATTTTCTGCCATTATCTTTATTGCCCTTTGACATCCTCGGCTCCACCCAAAATGAGTCATTCAGACTGGGCCTTCCCACCTCCCTGCTTGTATTTACACTCTATCCACAAGCACCCTCCTGAGTTCCTATAGCCATACCCTACCCATCCTTTCATAGCTTTTCAAAATGCCACTTCCTCCAGGAAGCATCTCTGAACTCCCCAGACAGAAATAATCTCTCCAAACTCTGACATCATCACACTTTATGGGTGCCTTTTATGGCACTGCAAGTCCCCATCCTGTCTTACAGTTACATATCTTTATTTATCACCTTCTCTACCAGTCTGTAAACTCATTGAGAACAGATATAGTCTCTCATATGTAAAGAAAGACTGACCCTGGGGCACCTGAGTGGCTCAGTGAGTTAAACATCAGACTTTAGCTCAGGTCATGATCTTATGGTTCATGAGTATGAGCCCCACGGGGCACCTGGGTGGCTCAGTCGGTTCAGCCTCCGACTTCGGCTCAGGTCATGATCTCATGGTTTGTGGGTTCGAGCCCCGCATCGGGCTCTGTTCTGACAGCTCAGAGCCTGGAGCCTGTCCTCGGATTCTGTGTCTCCCTCTTTCTCTGATCCTCCCCTGCTCATGCTGTCTCTCTCTCTCAAAAATAAATAAAACATTAAAAGAATTTTTTTAAATGAGTATGAACCCTGCATTGGGCTCACTGCTGGCAGCACAGAGCTTGCTTCAAACCCCCATCCTCCCTTTCTTTCTGCCCCTCCCCTGCTTATGCAGTTTCTCTCTCTCTCAAAAATAAATAAACATTTATAAAAGAAAAGTAAGACTGACCCTGAGAGTCAAGGAGGTGAAGAGGGGAGAAATAGTAAGCAAATATCTAGAACACCTTGCAAATAGAAAGCTAAGTCTCTGTGTGGCAATGTCACACAGGAAGAGAGTGGCAGAGTCAAGGCTCAAACCGACACCTTTCTAACCCACAACTCTTCATCTTTCTAGGGATAGTGCCTATGGTACTTTCCGGGGCATTTGCACACAAGTCAAGGATTTCTCTCGAGGATCTTATCAAGGACGTTGTACTTTTTCATCATTTTTAAGTGAGAAGAGGGAGGTCTGCAAGAGTGAGGAGACCACCCCCCACTCTGCCTAGGTTCACATCACTGTTCATTAGTGCCCCGTGTTTGTGTAAATAGAGGAAGGTAACTGGCTGCTGATAAGGGTGGCTTCTGAGATGCTGGAGTGTCAGATTTCTGCTAACCTGCCTGGAGCAGGAACCGGTGGTGGGGAGAGTATAAACCTACACCCAGGGAGAGGAGCTAGGTTCCCATCGATAATGCTCCTGGAGTACAGAGATGTGCTTGAGGCAAGGGAGGAAGTAGGGGGCGGGACAAACTAAATCATTTAGAAACCTGAAGATGTGAAGTTGCAGTGGCCAGGACTAGAGGGGCTGTTCTCTTACTGGTGGGAAACAGATCCCCGCCTCTTCCCTTCCTATCCATCCCCTTCCCCACAGAGCAAACAAAGCCCAAACTCAGAGGCAGAGTGGGGAGGGAGGGAAGAACTCCCAGAAGGCTTGCAAGGAAACTCCTGGGTCCTCAGTTGTCCCAGTGGGGAATGCAACAGCTGGGGGAGTCTGAAAGAGCCAGGCAGCGGGTAGACCCTCAGAGAAAGGGGCACAGGAAAGGGGAACAGTGGTCCTGTGCCCTCAAAGTTGTTGGGAGAATTGGCCTAACTGAAAGGGAGACTAGTTCATGAGACAACAATTAAACTCAGTGCCAAGTTCTAAACACTAGGTGAGGTATGTTCCCGAGAGGCCCCAGCTAGTGAGTGATGTGGCCAGATTCTTTGCAGGTGGATTTAAAGACATAAAAGGCAAGAAGAGCACTGGAAGATGTTAGTGAACTGTCCCCAAGATAGAAAAGGGGAAGGATCATCCTTCCATGGATGATGGCGGTGGTTGACCTTAGTTCTAATAATCATGTTGACCAGAGGAGTGTCCTTCCCTGCCACCCACCCATAGCCCACCTGAAACCACTCCTGTGTTCCCATGAATCCACCCGTTGTGTTTAGTTAAAAAGGGCATCAGAATTTGCAGCCTCCAGCCTGCTCTCTTAATCAAACTGTCATCATGAGTAATAATTACACCTTGGGAAACAGCAGAGTGACTCAAAAAACAGTCCCCTCCCCCACAGCCACGTCTTTGCACAGCTCATAGCTTTGTGCAGAATGTTGAGAACCCCAGAGGGTGATGCCAGTAGCTCATGAAGTCTGTCAGCTTGCTTAACACCTCAGTGACCATTCAGACTCCACTGTCTGATGTGCAGGAGTAGAAAGTGTCTTTAATGGCTAAATAGCTAATTAGGCCTGGGCTATTCATCAAGCCCTGGGAATTGACAGTGCGGTGGGCGGCAAAACACAAATACTGTTGGAGACATGACACTGGTCAGTGAGACAGCACACACACACAGAGCTGTGGGTGCTGTCCCTCAGAAATTGGCCTTTTCCCTCAGGTGCTTCTCCACCGCTCAGATGAACCCTGAGTGTAAAAGAATGATAAGGAGAGACGATATTTATTTAATTCCTACTGTGTGCCTGTGGAGAAGTAGAATGATAAGGAGAGCCAATACTTATTCAATTCCTACTGTGTGCCTGTGGAAGGACTGAATTTTTTTTTAAGTTTATTATTTTTATTTTGAGAGAGAGAGCAGGGGAGGGGCAGAGAGAGAGAGAGAATCTCAAGCAGGCTCCATGCTGCCAGTGCAGGCCCAATGCAGAGCTCGAATCCACGAACCCATGAGATCATGACCAGAGCCAAAATCAAGAGTCAGATGTTTAACAGACTGAGCCACCCAGGCACCCTGAAGGACTGAAATTTTATGTACAGTTGAGGCCAAAGAGATGTTAAAATATTGAAATAGGCCATGCGGGCTGATAAAGGCCTGTTACCCCAGTGCCCCCCATCCCCCTACAGTCTGCTTCCTCTCTCACCTGTCCCATAGATGAGGAAGACATAGCTAAGTGACTTGCCTAATGTCAAACAGCAAGTCCAGGAGCTGGAGCTGGAACCTTGGCTGACTGACTCCAAGCTTTTGCACTTGACCACCCCACTACCAGCCATGTTCGCATTGTAGAGGCCATTGCCACTAGTCTTGCTCCTCCCCCTTTACCCTAGAACTGACCCAGAGCCTAAGAGAAACACTCAGTCACTGAGCCAGCAAGGACTTCTCTTAATTATCACCCTTGCAGCCCCGAATATGCCAGCAGTTGGCCATCTCCCGCCACCCATGTGTGACCGCCTGAAAGCCCCATTCCTCTGCGAGGCCAAGGCCACATGGCCACTCCTGGGCAGGGGGAAATTTATGGGCTGGGAGACCTACCACTTGGGGTCTACCCCAGGGTATGCTCCCTTATTTCCCTTCCCTCACCACCAACTGTGCTTGTCTTAGCCATATTCGGGGCACACGGAGCTATTGCCATCAGAATGGAGGGCTACTTGCTAAGAGCCATACTTTTCCCAGGGTTCTCTGGGAACAATGGGAAATGGGTGTAAGCTGCAGTAAGTAGATTCTGGCTGACCTGAGTAGGGGTTTCTGTCCATGGGGTATATGGGGTACAGGGACAGCTGTATGTAAGTGCTCAGTCCCTGAAGTTCTTCTGTAAGTTGGGCACTGCTGAGTCTAGGATAAATTAGATCTTTCCTGGATAGAGTTATGGGAAGAATAATGTCCTCTAAAAGACCTGCTTGGAAGGGGGAAAATTGCCGGGGGGGGGGAAGAGGGAGGCAAACCATGAGAGACTCTTGAATGCTGAGAACAAACTGAGGACTGATGGGTGTGGGAAGGAGGGGAAGGGGGGTTATGGGCATGGAGAAGGGCACCTGTGGGGATGAGCACTGGGTGTTATATGGAAACCAACTTGACAATAAACTATTAAAAAATAGTAAAAAACCTGCTTGGTCCCAAAACCGTACCCACACCAACTGTCACTAGATATGAAGTGTTGTTTCCTTTGAAACAATCATATGTTTCCCCACGCCGCTGCCAGAGTTCTACAGTCAAATTTATAGAATGGTAGTAGGCCCAGTGATTCGGGAGTCTTTTTCTGCAGGACTTATCATAACCTTGACAGTGCAAATTTGCATGACAAATCTGTGAGATCCAGCTCATTTGAACATTTCACCAATGGAACACCCAAAGCTAGCTCATGGCATAGAGTTTTTCTGAACACTGTCTGGCAAATGCTGCTTTAAAGAGCTGGGGACAAAAGGCCTATCACTGGGCACAGAGATGGGGAGACTTAGCCATTGGAAAGAGGGACCATTTTTAACTCAGCAGTTCCCACAATGGGAACACAATTTCCATTTCCTCTTTCTCTTAACAATTCTTAACTCCCTCTAGGTTCCCTTTTAGGAGGCCCCTAGTTTGCTCTCACAAATGCTCCTATTAAAGTCCAAACATGGTTCACAAGGTGCCCTTATTTCATCTACCCCTGAATCTATTTTTCTAATAAGGTACTCGTAAAAATGGAAATAAGGGCAGCCAAATTCTACAGTGCATTTGTTTGTGTCAGGCACTGTGCTATGTGTTTTATGTGGATTCTCTCTTTTAATTCATTCACATTTCCCTTCAGTTAAGGGAACTGAAGCCGCTGCCTCTCCCCCACCCACTGTCCTCCAGGAGGAGAGCCAGGGTCTCCCCTAGTAGTAGGTCATACTTGAAGGGAATGGCAAAGCTGGAAAACAACAACAACAACAACAACAACAATTCAGGCACTCCCTCTCTTCCGAGAAGTGAACCCACTCTCTCAGTAGAAGCAGGACCCCTACCACATTACTTCCCCTGGGACCTCAGAGTGCTTGGTAAATATAAACAGAAACAAATGAGCTCCAAGCACGTTGTGGCTACTACTTGGGTCATCCCCATGGAGGTCTTACAAAAATTATTATCTGCCACATTTTACTTAGCATTCACCAGGCAACTCTATGCATTATCACTCATCCTCCCAACAACCCGGGCAAATAAGTATTCTTGTATTCTTTCAGAAAAGAGATTCTGGGGCTCTAAGGAGTTAAGTGGTCTATGTGGAGCCTCACTGTGGACAAGTGGCCAAGCTTGGATTTGAATCTAGGTCCGTCAGGCTCCAAAGCCCAATTTCTTTCTGAAGCATCATTGTCCTTCAGCTGTATAAACGCATGAACCAAGGACATATTATATATATATTTTTTAAGAAATAAAATAGTCAGGGGCATCTGGGTGGCTCAGTTGGTTAAGCGTCTAACTCCCAAGCCAGGCTCAGGTCATGATCTTATGGTTCAAGCCCCATGTCGGGTTCTGAGCTGACAGTGTGGAACCTGCTTGGGATTCTCTTTCTCCCTCTCTGTCCCCCTGCTCCCCTCCCAAATAAATAAACATTTTATAGAAGAGAAGAAGAAATAACACAGTCAGTCAGTGAAGGAGTCCCAAACTAGAATTCAGGAGGATGGGTTACAAGATAAATATGCCCTGAAACTGTTCTCCTGGTACCTGGGCGCTGCCTATCCCCAGTACGGTAGCATCTTCAGCCTGCTTGTAGAGGAGTGTTGCCAGATAATACCAGACACCCAGGTAAACTTGAATTTCAGATAAACAATAAATAATGTCTTAGTATAAATATGTCCCAATATTGCATGGGATATACTTACACTTGAAAAATATTCACTGCTTCTCTGAAATTCAAATCTGAATATCTTGTGTTTTTATTTGCTAAATCTGGCAACCCCACCCTAGAGTCAGAGGCATGCAGGGAAGTCTCCTGCCTGGCTCTAGGTCCCAAGTGTTGCTCCAACACGAGTTGCCATGGCAGCCTGAGCAGGCCCTTTGGAGCTATCTCTACTTACCTCTCCAGCTTCACCTCACCCCTGCATTCTGCATGCTCAGAACACATTGCACTACTTTCAGTTTCCTGAATGTGTCATGCTGCTTCCGGCCTCAGGCCTTAGCACTAAATGTGCTCTGTGCCTGTCTTCTTCCCTCTCTCCTGGCTAATTCCTAGTGATCCTTAGCATCTCCTCCTAGAGAGTCACTTCTGCCAGGAAGCCTTCCCTGACTCCCTGATCCCTGCCCCTTCCCATTGCAGCAGGCTCCAAGGAGCAAGGGCCAGTCACATGTCTCCCCACACCCAGCACCAGCATGTGGCCTCAGTTGGGAAGTCAGCAGATTAATGAATGAATAAATAAATGAATGTTCAGGCAGAGCTGCATCTCTTGAATGTGACTGCTTCTTCGTTCCCTTCCATCTTTACTCACTTTTTTATCTCTGCCTTCTCTCCCTCCCTCAGAGTTGTGAAAGGCTGGGGCTTAGCTCCCCAGCAGCATTTCCTGGTCTGGACTCAGGTGAGGAGAGCGCAGCCTGCTCATGCCTCTTACCTGATCATGCCCTACCAAGTACCAAGTACCCCTGTGGGCTTGGGTCTAGCTACAAGTCAGCAGAAACTTCCTTCTCCTGGCACATGCTCCCCTCCTCCCCCGCCATGTCCAAACTCTGCTCCCCTTCTCCTCCTGGCCCCTTTAAAGGAGTCTAATTGGGTTGAGCCCCAAGTCTGGGGTGTGGGGAGATGCCAGTGTCAGATGGCTCAGGGTTAGGGCAGGTGGTGGGGCTCGGTGGGCTCAGAACATCACCCATATGTTCCTTTTTCACCCACCCAAGGCTTTGCCCACGCACAGCCTGACAGCAGGAGAAGGCAGCACAGAACTTAACCCTTTCACAGCCTTTAGAAGGTAGTTTCACAAAGAACCAGTGTGCAGGGAGTGTTAACTTTAGTACACACACACACACCCTGGAGTTCTGCCTCTATTCCCCTCTCAGAGCCCTTCCTGCTTGCTTCCAGTTCAGGGCTTGATTTAGCAGATGCCCTCTGGGGGGGGGGGGGGCAGGAAGTCCAAGCCAGAGCAGTGGGGCGAGCATGGAATAGGACCACGGTAGGGGTGCTGAAGGGCATGGGGAGAGGGGAGGGCCCAGGGAGTGGCTCTGAGGGAGCACCTGTGGCCAGTTTTGAAAGCCCTGGTCTGTTGCTCTCTGATCTGACCTTTAGAGGCAGGTGGCTCTTTGGTGCCTTCACATCATTCCCGCCCCCCCCCTCCCCTACAGGAATCCTTGAAGAGGACAAAGAGGGAGAAGCACCCTTCTGTCTCAGATTAACTCCAAAAATAGAACCCCGCTCCCCTTGGGGAAGGCTAGTGAGCCCCGGCTTGCAGTGCACCAGCAGCTCCGACTCCTGAGTTCCTTTCCCAGGAACTCTCAGGCCGGTCCAGCTACCCCCAGTCTCGGAATCACCCCCTTTCACCACCTGCCCTCCCCAACTCTCTGTCCAGCCTCCAACTTATGGCTGGGCGCTCAGCCCGGATCTCGGGAGTGGACTCACACCGAGAGAAGCGCCGACTCCGACGGCTCCTCAGCGCCCGCCAGGTGAGGCGCGGGTTGCTCGGCGGCAGGTATAGGTGGGTCCGGGGGCTGTGGTAGGTATGGGATCCGCAGCGACGGCTCTGGAGGCCTCCGCTCTGAGTAACAGGGCTGACAGGTTTGTGTTTTCCCCTCTCCTCCTCCTTGTTAACCACACCCCTGCTGCTCTCC
Organism: Crocuta crocuta; assembly: GCF_008692635.1. NCBI lineage: Eukaryota > Metazoa > Chordata > Mammalia > Carnivora > Hyaenidae > Crocuta > Crocuta crocuta. Next base: position 89,253 of record NW_027530527.1, on the reverse strand, counting down.
TCCTCACTTCCTTAAAGGGTGGGGTGTGTTGTCTGCGGTGCTGAGTGTGTGCCTGCTCCAGCCTCTTACCATAAACCCTGAAGTAGATGCCGCCACCAATTCCCTAAGCTGCAAGTGCCCACCTGAGCAGCCCTCTCCCAGCCCCAGAAAGGGTCTTTTCCACTCTTGTGTGTCCTGTGAGCAGCTCACCCCTCTGAATTTCTACCACCCTTCCCTCCTCCTACTCCACAGACCGACTTTTGGAGGCCACACTTAGAGCTGGTTTCCTCTCTAGCCTTCAGGTATGTTTCCGAGTGGGAGACTGTTACCTGCCTCCCATAATCTCAGCATCTGTGCCCCTCCAGGTCTCCCCTCTTCTCATCCCCCACCCTGCCTTCATCCTAAAGTGGCCCCAGCCCCCCCGTTTAGTAGTTTATTGTCAAGTTGGTTTCCATATAACACCCAGTGCTCATACCCACAAGTGCCCTTCTCCATGCCCATAACCCCCCTACCCTCCTCCCCACCCCCATCAGTCCTCAGCTTGTTCTCAGCATTCAAGAATCTCTCATAGTTCCAGCCCCTTGATAGGACACCGGAGATCAGGTGAATATTGCCAGGGGCTTTGGCAGAACTGATCCAATTGCCTGTATCTGTGAGACGGCAGGACCAGAGGGCAGCACAAAAATTGTCAAAGAAGGTGGACAGCCCTCAGCTGGCCCCATCTCCATATCAGCTGCCTTGGCTGCCCAAACAAAGAGGCTGGTTCACCTCTTTACTCAGGCAGGGCAGTGAAATTCAAGGCAGTGACTCAAGGCCATTTAGAAATTCTTTTTCCCCTATTGCTAGAAAGATTCCAGACTTTCCCTAGAGTAGGAGGAGGTGAATTGGACTTAACATAAGGTCGCAAAGCTGGGGTGTCCTCAATGTCCCCCACAACCCCAAAGTTCCTCTTCAGAGCCCCTGCCCCAAACTTCTTCATTCTGTGTCCCATGAAGGATTGGGATCTCCCACAGTTCTAGAAGATACTATTAACAGGATGGTCTCTGAAGATGGCTCCCCAGACTCGGCAGCTATAGGTGACAGCTCAGCATATGTGATGGCCCCCCTGATACTCCTTCACCCATGCCCCCAATTCAGTGGATCAGCCACCCCATGAGAACAATAGGAAAAGCTAGCATTTGGTAAGTTTCAACACCAACCACTGTTTCTAAGAAAGCATTCAGTTTACATGATTTCATTTAATTTCCCCCATTTTCTGAAAAGAAAACCAAGGTTTAGATATCTTAACTTGTCCAAGGCCACAAAGCCAGAATGTCAATGCCTCTCAAAGTGTGATCAGCAGTCTCACTGTAGCTTTTAAAATGCAGGGTGCCTGGGTGCCTCAGTCGGTTAAGCATCCATCTGACTTTAGCTCAGGTTATGATCTCATGGTTTGTGGGTTTGAGCTCTGTGTCATTCTCTGTGCTGACAGTTCAGAGCCTGGAGCCTGATTCAGATTCTGTGTGTGTGTCTCTCTTTCCCTCTCCCCTGCTCATGCTCTGTTTATCTCAAAAATAAATAAACATTAAAAAAAATTTTAATAATAACATGCAGATAAACTTGATGCCACATAAGGTTTACGGACAATCAGAATCTCTGAGCCCTGGGCCCACCTGCCCAACAGGCCAACTTACAACCCATCGGATGGGAGCTCTTGGCCACAAAAGCTAGAGCTGTTCATCCCACTCACCCATTCCTCCTGTTCCCAGCACCAGGTAGTGCTGGCTACCTGTAAAGCAGTCAGAAGTAGGTGTCAGTGTGTCAGAGGGCTTCGGAAAATGGGGGACCCTTCTGTATTCTTGTGCATGGGAATGAAGAGATGAATGTTGAGTGATGTGAAGGTTAGATACTTGCATTAGCAGTGAGGGTCTGTATTGGGCTGGAGACAGTGGAACAAAACTAAACAGGTTTAAGAAAAGGTGAGTTTGTGTATGCTGCCTCCATGTGGCCAAATCCATAAACTACAATCTGGCTGGGCCCTAATTTGAGAAATTTTCAGATATTCCAAATTTTCTGAGGGTGTTGAATTCTTCAGAGATTTTTTTTAAAGCTCTGAAACCTAGCTCCTAGCACAGTAGAATCATAGGTTTTATTTATTAAGGAGACCGTGGGAAACTCCCTGGGTTGGATGCACTGCCTGTGTTGTATGCAGTATTAGTAAAAACAAAACAAAAACAAAAACAAAGAACCTATCAGAAATGCTTCCCAGAGCCTAGAATGATGTGTAAATGCTCTTTAAAAATTCTCCTTATATATCATTGTGTGTTTGATCATTTGTTTAAGATGTAGCTAGTTAAGCAGGTTTACCTGCTCATAGGAAAGATCCAGTCAAGAAGAAAGATACGACCTTGGGCAAGTGAATCCATCTCTCTGAGCTTGTATTTCCTAATCTAGGAGAGTACAGGAATAAGTACTATCTTTTCTACCTCTCTCACAGGGTATTGTAATGCCTCACTGAATTGATAGGTATGAAAATATACATACTAGGGTGTTAAAATGCTATTGTGCTACAACATACTATGATTTTATTTTTAGAAATAACAGGAATTAGGGGCTCCTGCCTGGCTCAGTCAGTAGAGCATGTGACTCTTGATCTCAGGGTTGTAAGTTTAAGCTCCATTTTGGGTGTGGTGGTGCTTACTTAAAAAAAAAAATAAAGAATAGGAATTAAATAGGGTAGGTTTAGTGAGGAGAGATTACATATGTATCTGAACAGATACAATCTGTGAAGTAGTCACTGTGTGACTAGAACTTTCATCCATCATCTAACTGCTCTGCTCTTCACAATTCATTGAGGTAAATAATAGCATTCTTATTTGGTAGAAAGGAAAAGGAGGAAAAGGTAAATAATTTTTCCACAGCTACCCAGGTGGGGAAACCCATCAATGGCATGTATTGCCAAGTAATTGGGGTCTCTCCATTATGGATAATGGAATAAAATCAATAATGTAAATTTATTATCAGAATAAATTTCATGTTAAAAGAGTAGTATGGTTATAAGATCTCTGAACAACAACAACAAAATGACCAAAGGAAAAAACTCATGGGCACAGGGATTAAATAACTGAAATCTTTCATCATCAAAGGATATCTACCTCCAATGAAACCAGGTACCACTGGGTTTGCTAAATGGACCAGAGTTGATACCAAAACAAACAATGAAAAAAAAACAAACTTCAAAACCATTCCCTAGACTTCAAAAGACCTTTTATTCCATCATAAAGACACTGCTGGTTGGTTTTCCTCTTTTCTTCCCTTATAATTGATTTTTAGTTATTCATAAGCTGCCCAAAAATAAAGACTACATTTCTCAGTCTCCTTTGCAGTTATGGATATGTGATTAAGTTCTGGGCCATGGTTGGTGAGTAGAAGTTACATGTGCAGCTTCAGGATCATGCATTTTAAGGGAATGGGCACAGCCTTCACTACTTCCTTTTCCACTTGCACCTAATGATGGAAATTGGAGCAGCCATCTTGGTCTGCGGTGTTGAGAAATGAAGGCTGGGTCCTAATGCCATCAAGCGACAGTGGAAGCCCTAGACATGGTCTGGGCCTACTTGATTTTTTTTTTTTAGTTTATTTATTTATTTATTTTGAGAGAGAGAGAGTGAGAGAGAGCACTCACACAGACAGGGGAGGAGCAGAGAGGGAGGAGAGAGAGAAAATCCCAAGCTGACTTTGTGCTATTAGTGTGGAGCTCTATGTAGGGCTTGAACTCATGAACCAAACAATGAGATCATGACTGGAGCCAAAACCAAGAGTTGGATGCCTAACCATCTGAGCCATATAAGCGCCCCTGGGCCTACTTGACCTTTTACATGAGAGGGGAAAGAAACACTTAAATTGTTCAGGTTACTGCATTGGGGGCTTTTCTGTCATCATAGCTTAAAATGCATCCTAATTAAGGGGTGCCTGGGTGGCTCAGTTGGTTAAACATCCGACTTCAGTTCAGGTCATGATCTCATGGTTCATGGATTTGAGTCTTGCATCAGGCTCTGTGCTGAANAGAAATAAATAAAACATTAAAAAAATAAATAAATAAAAATAAATAAATAAATAAATAAACATTAAAAATTGCATCCTAACTCATACACTATCATCCAGCCTATTTTGTTTTGTATACAAAATCAATTTCCTCATCTATAAAATGGGAATAATTTACTTGACCCAGTTGTCTAAGGACTAGAAATAATACATGTAAATTTCCCTGCTAGTGCTATGGCTAATAACTGGCAATAAATGGAAGGTATTATGTCCTGTTGTGACTTTTAAAAAATGTGTTCCTGAAATAAAAATAATAGTTGCTTTAAAATACTCCACCATACCCATCCCCCCAAATGGGAGGGGAGAAGCCAGACAAAAATAGCAAATTTGGTAACTGGCGTAAACTGAATGATAGGTATGTGGGGGTTAATTATACTGTTCTCGCTAATATTGTGTTTGAAAATATTTATAGTGAAAAAGTTAAAATAAATAAAATCTTCCTATAGAGAAATAAATGGATTCCTGGACATAATCCAAAGTGAATCTCTTTGGGAAAAATAAAACCATATTAAATCCTTGAGAAATTAGTTTGGGTACCCAAGGGAGAGGGCAGTTGGAGAAGTCAAAAAAATGTTTTCATTTTCCCATTAAGGGCAAAAGGCAGAGCCTCAGGGCCATGGAGGCCAGGCAGTTTCCACAACCTTGGCACTACTGTCTGGCACTTGCATGGCCCCCAAGGCAGCTGTAAGGCAGTGGGCTCCAGAGTGCCCCTGGAGGGTCGCCATGTGGAGTGGAGCCTTCCCTCCTGCCCTGCCCACTTCAAGTCAGCTCCATGACTTCTGTGGCTTTGGCCTTCTTGCCCCTCAATCCTTTTCTCCCACCTGTGAGGGAGCTCACCAGGACCCTACCACCTATGGATAAGCTCTGAAGCAAAGGTGTCACTGTATGAACCTCATCTTGCCATTACTGAGCAGGCTCCATGCTATCTATCAGTGCAAAGCCTGATGCGGAGCTTTAATTCACGAAGAGTGAGATCATGACCTGAGCTGAAATCAAGAGTTGAATGCTTAACCGACTGAGCCAATCTAGGCACTCCAAACAGATTCTTAACTATAGAGAACAAACTGGGGGGTTACTGGAGGAATAATGGGGGGGATGGGCTAGATGTGATGGGTATTAAGGAGGACACTTGTGATGAGCACTGGGTGTTATATGTAAGTGATGAATTACTAAATTCTACTCTTGAAACTAATATTGCCTTGTGTGTTAACTAACTGGAATTTAAATAGAAACTTGAAACAAAAAAAAAAGTTGAGGCTTAGAAGATCATACATGATAAATGATATGGGGGGGAACATATGGATCAAATAAAAGAAGTCTGCAACCAAATCTGACCCAGAGACGGGCAATTTCTTACCCTAGGTGTATCCCTAACTACTTACAGTACTACTACTTCTTATGGAAGTTCTCCCTGCATTATTCAAGCCAAATCAGAGCCCCTACCTTCCTTTTTTCCCATGGTTCAGGCTTCAGAGAAGGCCTAATCCATCACTGTGTCCCACATCAAACATCAGACAATAGTGATTTCCTCAGTAATTCTATTGAATAAGCTCACCTATGTCTGCATGTCTGGTTGCTTATGTCTGAAAATGGTTCTTGTAATTATCAGCTTTACAACTGCTACATTTAGCAGCCATCCTATATATTATCCTTGTAATATTCTGTGAAATGAAATCTGCTTTTCAGATATTAACAGAGCCCCCCCCTCCCCAGCTTTCTTTGCCTCCTGTAATTATGGTACACCTTTTTCTATCCTCTTCAGTTCTTTGTATGCATATATTTAAAGTGGGTTCCTTTTAGGCAGCATATAGTTGGGTCTTGCCTTTAAAGAAAAAAATCTAATCTTGTTAATCTAACCTTGGCCTTTTATTTGCAATATCACCTTCTAGCCTACGGATTTAAAAAGAAAAAAAAAATGAATGCACTCATCTTTCTGCACCTAGGGTTTTTTTCCTCTAACACAACACTTAAAAGATAGTTGTCATTCCTTACATAAATTTTCATGGTTGTAGCAAGGGCTTGGGATGTGGCAGTGCCCAGCGAGAATGTCTGGTGTATGAGATGGGGCACGTCAGAGACAACCAGAACTGCCAGTGAACTTTTGCATTAGTTTAGTAGGTATAACAGAGGACCTGAACTTCAAGGTCCTCTGAAGAAGTTCCTTTCTACTGAAAGAAGAAACAGAAGCTGGTGACAGATTGGTTATAGTCACCAAGATTTCTCTTTTCTGGTCTCTGGGTAAGTATTAGTCACCCTTTTTACTGAAATTATGCAAAGGATAACAAAGTTCAGAGTGTCTGCGCTGCTGAGAACTTAGGGGCATTTTGTTCAACCTTTCCTTTTACAGTCCAGGAAAAGGAAGTGAAATAATATGTCTTGGGTCATGCCTCTGGCTAGTAGTGGGGGTTGGAATAGAACCAAATCCTTTATGGATTTCCAGAAAGCCTGGAGAACCTTATTGGTGAATGATAACTTTTGAATTCTGCTTGTGGAAAATAAGATATATTCAATTTCTACTTTTCACCTGTTTTGGTTTGTGATCCAAACCACTCAGAGAGTCGGAGAAAAACAATAATGACACAACAAACAGGGAAAACCCTAAGAACAGAATGAAACGCACAGACAGCAAAACACAGAGATTGACAGAGCAACTGGGACAAACAGATAAGAGAACACAGTGACAGAAAATGAAAGTAGAAAACAAGATTTTCAGGGAGTTACCTGGAGGGTAGGGTTATTAGCACCATCTTGTGGTCTCTTCAGAGACTGCCTCTAAGGTTAATTTTTGAATCTGTAACTGAACTCCAGATCTGACTATGTGGGTGAGTAGGTCTGGAACAGAGGGCCTCAAGCTTTAGTGTGCCTGAGAATTAACTGGAGAGCATGTGAAAATGCAAATTCCTGGGACTTTCTCTCAGAGAGGCAAGTAGACCAAAGTGGGCCAAGGATCTATGCTTTTAGAAAGCCTCCAAGTAGTCCAGGACCTGGAACCATGTATAAGAAACACTGCAGGGGGCGCCTGGTGGCTCAGTCAGTTAGGCATTCGACTTCAGCTGAGGTCATGACTTGCAATTTGTGAGTTTAAGCTCCGCCTTGGGCTCTGTGCTGACATCTCAGAGCCTGGAGCCTGCTTCAGATTGTGTCTCCCCTCTCTCTGACCCTCCCCCACTCATTCTCTCTCTCTCGCTCTCTCGCTCTCAAAAATAAACATTTAAAAAAATTGTCCATATAGGGGTGCCTGGGTGGCTCAGTCGGTTGAGCATACAACCTCAGCCCAGGTCATGATCTTGCAGTTTGTGAGTTCAAGCCCCATATCGGGCTCTGTGCTGACAGCTCAGAGCCTGGAGCCTGCTTCAGATTCTGTCTCCCTCTCTCTCTGCCCCTCCCCTGCTCATACTCTGTCTCTCTCTGTCTCTCAAAATTAATGTTTAAAAAAAATTTTTTTTAAAAAAAGAAAAACTGCAGAAGGCAGCAATTAGTGGTATTCATCCCCTTGGCATCGTGGGGAAGTGGAGGTTCTAAAAGCTTGGAAGACAATTGTCAAGAAATAAAAAAGGACTGAGATTTTAGCCTCCTTGCAAATTAACAGGTTAGCCTGTCACAGCATCAAGAATGCTGGTAGATGAGACTCGTGGATCAGAGACAAAGAGCTGTGCATTACTAACACTGGTAACAGTAGTCTGAGAATTAGCCTTTTGACCACTTTTCTGAGCCTCAATTACCAGACACCTAGGTGATGAGGGCCATGGTAGGCTGCATTATAGGAGAGGCACTAGAAGCTCAAGGAAACTGAGTCTCTCATGGAGATTAGGTCTGCTAGATCTTTGCGTGGAAGGGGACATTATCTGTCTTCCAAGGCTATTCAACCACAGAAGCATGCCTGAAAAGATTTTCCAAAAAAAGGCAGAAATATGACACACGTGGAGAACTGTCTTCCAACACAAACTGGGAAAAGGGAAGCATGTCAGGGAAAAGGAATCCTACATCTGAAGGCTGTAAAGTAATCAAACTGAGGCAAGAATGGGCAGTTGGAGAGATTCAGCCTGGATTCTAATTCCCATAGCTAACTTTGCAGAAATCCTTAAATGTCTCTGGTTTAACGGGGGCCTGCCTAATGTAATGAGCACTTTCCAGATTCATTTCACTTTAATCCTCATCTCATGCAGAGAAGAGCTGCAAATGGTGATCATTTTACTCATGAGAAAACAGATTCTGAAAGACTGTGACATACCCACTTATGCAACCACGAGACCGGAAAACTGTCTTTTTAGAGGTCTTCCCACTACCTCCCTTCTCTCACCTGTTTCCGTCTTAACCCGGGGGCCAGGAATAAGACTGGTCAAAATAAGTAAACAACGAAAGCAAAAGTAGGAAACAGATGTCTAAGGCTCAGCTACTATTTCAGAACCAGGAAGTGGAGAGCTCGCTCTTCTCCAACCTCGCCGACCTGAGGTTTCCAGAGATTCGGTGAGGAAGGATCTTAAACTTCATTTCCCATTTCAAATCGTTAATAGGTTTCCAATGAAACGGGAGCCCTAAAGCACAACTGGGGAGCTTTTCCCTGAACCTGGCTAGACTACCCAGAGGATAGGCGGGGGCTGACGAGGACCGCAAAGTACACGGATCCGCCCCGTTGTTTCGGGGTTTCCTGAGCCAACCGGAATTAGGGCGGAACCTCCCAAGCGCGTCCCGCGCGATTGGTCAGCGCCTCTGTCGCTCAGCACGCCGAACGGAAGGAGTCGGGAGCCGCCCAGCGTGGGTCCTGAATCCTAAAAGTGGCTGGGAGGGGTGGGAGCCGAAGTTACGCGCTGGGGAGCCGGTGGCCATAGCTATGGAGCTGGGCCCCGCCGCGTCCCCCGGGCCTTCCCGCTCCTTCAAGGAGGAGCTGCTCTGTGCCGTCTGCTACGATCCCTTCCGCGACGCCGTGACTCTGCGCTGCGGCCACAACTTCTGCCGCGGGTGCGTGACCCGCTGTTGGGAGGTGCAGGTGATGCCCACCTGCCCAGTGTGCAAGGACCGCGCGGCCCTCGCCGACCTGCGCACTAACCACACCCTCAACAACTTGGTAGAGAAGCTGCTGCGAGAGGAGGCCGAGGGCGCGCGCTGGGCGGGCCACCGCTCCCCGCGCCTCTGCCGCCTGCACCGCGGCCAGTTCAGCCTCTTCTGCCTCGACGATAAGGAGCTGCTGTGCTGCTCGTGCCAGGCCGACCCTCGGCACCAGGGGCACCGCATACAACCAGTGAAAGACACCGCCCACGACTTTCGGGTAAGAGCCGCAGCGTGAGGGAGGTGGCCGAGCGCGCACGTGGCGGCAGCGTCCGGACAGGACCTCTGCACCCTGGACCCCGCGGCTCCCGTCAGAGCTGTGTGCCCAGACCCGCCCCTCGTCCTGCGGCCGGGACCTCCAGCTCTCAGACTCCGCTCACCTACAGAGGGACCGGGCCAGGGGACTTGCGAAGGGATAAGAGGGAATGTAAACAGGAAGTGTGGGTACTGGGATTAAACGATGTTCTCAGGACCGCCCCACCCACTTCTGAAGGGCCGAGGCCCTGCCCCAGTTACCCCAGCCGGGTGTGGCCTGGGCCACAGGTGTGGGTAACGCCTGAGAATTTTGGAGGTTGGGTCACTCAGGTTAGAGGTGCGGGAGCCCGGGACCTGGCCAGGGATAAGGTCTCCCAAAGTGGGTCACGTACTTCCCCGAGCTGGCCCTACGTATCATGAAGGAGTGCAGAGGCCCTAGCCAACTGTTTTTTTCTGGATCACTCTCCGCACCCCGGTGCCTAGAGTTCTAGTGGCTGTAAATCGAGCAATTTACAGGGCAAAAGTAACCTGGAGAATACTTTGGTATAGGAAGGAAGAATGATCAGAAAGTAAGGATTAAACAACTCAGGAGTTTTCACAGTTATTGACCTTTAGCCCATAGTTTTTCCATTGTGATCCAGAGCACCCATATATATGTGTCAATTGAAACAAAAGTTTTGTGAAAATGTCCCTGGTACTCTGGCATTCTCTGTTATTTTATTTGTACTTATTGATTTATTTTAAAAATTGCACACGGTGTGAAACAGTAATTTATTTCCTTAGCTATTAACACATAGATCAGACCCACACGTTAGCTGGTAGGAAGCTGAGTGGATTGAAAAGGAGTAGCCCTGCAAGGACCTCTAATGACCTCCTCTAATAATGGAGACCTCTGGCCTCCAGACCCGGTTTTCTTTTTAATGCCTTTTTTTTTTTTTAAATTTTTTATTTCTAGGAGAGAGAGACAGCGTGAGCAGGGAAGGGTCAGAGAGAGAGGGAGTCACAGACTGAAACAGGCTCCAGGCTCCGAGCTGGCAGTCAGCACAGAGCCCGACGCGGGGCTCGAACCCACGAACCGCGAGATCATGACCTAAGCGAAAGTCGGACGCTTAACCGACTAAGCCACCCAGGCGCCCCTTAATGCCTTTCTTTTTTTCCCCTTTATTTTTTTAAGTGTATTTACTTTGAGAGAGAGAGAGAGAATATGTGCACGAGGGAGGAAGGGGCAGAGAGAGAAAGAGAATCCCAAGCAGGCTCCACACTGTCAGCACAGAGCCCAGTGCGGGGCTTGGACTCACCAACTAAGAGATCATAACCAGAGCCCAAATCAAGAGTCCACGATGGAGCCACCACGGCGCCTCTAATGCCTTTCTTAAGAAATATCCAGAGTTGGTTAGAGTTACATACACATTTGGCAGAGTTCAAGTCAAGAACAATGTTATCAAAACACATGTTTGAAGAGTACAGTATCTTGGAGAGGGTTAACCTTATAATGCCTGTTGCCTTATTTGTTTAGTAGTGGTTCACAACAGTGCTTTTTCCCATACTCGCAGGAGTGCCAGGTTCTGATCTGGGACAACTAAAGTAAATGCTGGGCATTCTGGGGGCTGGGGTTGAGGTGGGGGAGCACCATGAATCAAGTCATGGCTAATCACCATGGGACTGGCACAGGTACAAAGCAGGAAGATGGGCAGGGGTCAAGGCCAAGAGTACTAAGGCAGAAACCCTAGGTCTGGGCTAAGCCAGTGTTCAAGATTAGTGAGTCAGGTGCTGGGAAGCACATATGGTCTGATGACAACTTCCTGTTCATGCAACAGATGCCTTGTCCTGCTAGGTCCCAGGGCTACTGCAAGACATGAGATCACCGACATTTCATACCTTCAGGGAGTTTCATGCAGAGACCTGAGTGATGAGGAAGTGTTAGCCAGGTGAAGGGGGTCAGGGAGGGTATTTCAGGCAGAGGCAGCAGCCTACATACCAGTCCAGAAGCTGGGAGACCTAACTCTGTAGGCACTAAGAGGATTTCAGAGTAGTTAGAGGCGAATGGAGAGGCAGAAGAAGCCTTGAGGCCTTGAGGCTTGGCCTTTATTCTAAAGACCTTAGGGAGCAGTAGGAGGGTTTTAAGCAGAGCGATGACGCTGTCAGACTGATTGGCACTGAGGGGGATGTTACAAAGACACAGGGAGTCCAGTCCTGAAAGATCTAAGGAGACCACAGCCAAGTGTGCTCAGCCTGACGCAGGGTGGGACTCAGTCGTGTTAGGCAGCTGTGTCGCAAGAACCTGTTGTGTCACATTCGGGACCTGTTTGGGGTGATGAGGCCACAGAGGTAACACCGAGCCCTCACCCCCCGGAGCTCGCACTTTAGTAAGGGAGTCAGACAGTAAATGGTGCTGGGTGACCAAGCAGGAGCAGCATGGGAAGCCTGAAGAGGTGAGGACAGGTGGAGGGGACCTCCACTATGTGCCATGGGCAGCCCTGGAAGCTTCTAGATAGGGCCTTTGTGGTGAGCTGTGTGCTTTAGAACGATCACTTTGGCAACCATCTGAGGAATTCAGCAAAAGTAATCAAACCAGCTGAAGCTTTTTGAGCGCATACTATGTGCCTGGTACGCTTGAGTGTTTACCTGTCAGCCAATTTAACCCTCACCAAAACCCCATGAGGTTGCATATTGGCTTCCTATCGCTGTTGTGATAAGTTGCCACAAACGTGGCAGTTTAACATAGCACAGAAGTATTTTCTTTTAGTTCTGGGGGTCAGAAGTCCTGAAGTCAAGGTGTTGGCAGCGCTATATGGCTTTTGGAGGCCGGGGGAGAATTTATTTCCTCACCCTCTCCAGCTTTCAGAGGCCCCTTTCTCCATCTGTAAAGGATGTCTTTCCACCTTCTGCTTCCTTTGTCTTGTTCCCTTCCCTGATTGACTCCCCTAACTTCCTCTTATAGGGACCCTTTGATGACCTCGGGCCCACCTGCACCATTCAGGATAATCCTCCATCTTAAAATCCATAATTTCATCCTACTTTTTTGTCCTATAAATAATACATCCACAGGTTCTAAGTTTTAGGATGTTGACATCTTTATTCCACTTGCTACAGGTAGGTACTGTTCTCCCCATTTTACAGACAGTGACACTGAGTCTCAGGTGAAGCACCTTGTCCAAAGTCACAGGGAAAATACTGTATACATTTCACCTGGGCCCTTGTTCAGCCCCCAGCCTGGGCAGTAAGAAACTTCTCTGGTCCCCAGGGAAGACTTTCCAGGCTGGTTCTCTGCTCTGGGAGCTGTGAGGGCAGCTGATTATGTGTAGGGATTTAAGAGGCTTGATGGGTAAGAACCGCCATCAGTGGGTGCCTACTGTGTGCCAGGCACACTATGTCCAGAAGAGGACAGAGCAGTCCTATCCCTTGGCTTCCTGGAGTCAGACATAATTGAATAATAATCACACCAACTAGGGGCACCTGGGTAGCTCAGTCGGTTGAGCATCTGACTTTTGATTTCAGGTCAGTCATCATCTCACTGTCTGTGAGCTCGAGCCCTGCATCAGGCTCTGTGCTGTCGGCATGGAGACTGCTTAGGATTCTTTCTCTCCCTCTCTCCCTGCCCCTCCTCTGCTCACTTTCTCTCTCTGAAAAGAAAGAAGTAAACTTAAAAACATATGTGTATAATCACCCTCATAGTTTCAGACTGACATTCCTGTGAAGAACAGTACAGGATGTGACCCACTGTAACAAGGCAGCCTGCTTTTGCCTCGTGGTGCATGGAAAGCAGTGTTTGGGGAAGTGATTTCAGAGAGAAGGAGTTAGTGAAGTGAGGGGCACCAGCAGCGGTTGTGAGGCAGAGGGCAGGGTGTGCAGTAACCCAGAGACGTCTGGATGGGGAACAAGGGCATCCAGTCCAGGACAGATCGCAAGGGGCATGGAGGGCAGGTAAGGATCTGAGATTTTGTCCTAAGTACGGGGGGGCATGAAGGAAGGGACATGACATAAGTTTTCATTTCTTTTTTTGTTTTGTTTTAATGTTTATTTAGTAAAGAGAGAGAGACAAAGCGTGAGCAGGGCAGGGGCAGAGAGAGAGGGAGACACAGAATCTGAAGCAGGCTCCAAGCTGTCAGCACAGAGCCTGATACCAGGCTCATACTCACAAACAACGAGTTCATGAACTGAGCTGAAGCGGATGCTTAACTGATAGGATCACCCAGGTGCCCCCAAAATGACATAGTGTTTAAACCAGAGCCCTAAAGTACATGTTGGAGCTTAGAAGGATATCCTCTGGCACATTTCTCAAACTTGAACAATGAACCCATTCTTTTCTTTTAAAAAAAATTTTTTTTATGTTTATTTATTTTTAAGAGAGAGAGAGAGAACATGAGTCGGGGAGGGGCAGAGAGAGAGGGAGACACAGAATCCAAGGCAGGCTCCAGCCTCCTAGCTGTCAGCAGCACAGAGCCTGATGCAGGGCTCGAACTCACAAACCACGAGTTCATGACCTGAGCTGAAGTTGGACGTTTAACCATTTGAGCCCCCTGGGGCTCATATACCCCTTCTTCTTAAAGGAAAAACTATTCTAATATACCCCTTCTTCTTAAAGGAAAAACTATTCTAATATAGTGAATTAAAATATATTCCTCATGTACAAAAAACTAAGCTAGTGTAAATTCCTCTTGCTTATTCCACACACAGGCTGTAAAACAAACACAAAATTTACAGATTCAGCAAAGACAAAACTAAAATCAATTCAATTCTAGTTAAAATATTCATTACAAGCCTGTATTTTGCTGGAACTCAAGCGCTCCTCCCATCAGTGGCTCTGAGGCTTGTCAGGCAATACTTGTGATAGCCCTTTACCCTCTCCTAGGTGATTATTTGATTTGCCAGCCTCAGTTTCCCTCTTTGAAGAACCAAAACTTGGCTGTGACACAATTGGCCTTCATTTAGATCTAGCATATCCTTTACCTGTTAAGTGTGTTTCTCTTCTTATTAGGCCAAGACAACGAAAGTAGTACAGCCCTGCGTCGAGGGAGTTGTTAGCACATACAGATGCAGGCACTGAAGCTGTAGGAACTGAAAGTGTGTGTTGGTGTTGTTTATAGGGGGACTCAGAAAGGGTTTACCTTAGTTTGTTGTGTGGTTTTTCTTCCCCTTAGGTTATTGAATGAAAACACTAACTGAAAACTGTCGTGGAAGACTTGCAGCTCCCCAAATATACAGACCCAGAGCCACAGGGCACTGTGAGGAGACTATTCCATTTTACTAGTGAGAAAACAGAGACTTGGAGAACTACAGCACCTCATGACACTCGCAGGGAATGACCAGGGTCCAGGCAGGACTAGAACTCAGATCTCCTGAGTCCGAGCATCCAGCGTTTGCTCTGCCTTGAAGAGCCCCCACCACGTCCCAGGTTTCGAACTGCTTTGTCCAGATCACTGTCTTATGCATCCCATGGGACTGACTTGAGTGCCATTATCTGGCCTCCAGCTTCTTCCTGCACCAGCCCCAGTCTGTTCCTTCTGGGCTTACCTTCTTACAGTTAGTCTGGCTCAATCTTACCCTGGAATGTTCCATGTTTTTCTTAAATTTCTCCCCTCCTTACAATTTCCCCCCCTTTTCCTAACTACACACCTCCGTCTGGATCCCCACCATTATGGGCTCAGCCCTGCCAGATCCAAATTTCATGGGGGACATTGATTGCCTGCTTGGTAAGGCATGTGCCTGAGGGCAGGGCTGGGGTCTCTCTGAACACTGCTCACTGAGGCTCCTGAGTTACTGGACCCCAGCACGAGGCACCATGGTGGACACCTGCTTCATAAACAGGTCTACACGCCAAGGGGAAAGGAAAAATGGGAGACTGGGTTGGAGTTGGATAGAAAAGGGATCTGGACAAGACCAAGTTGTCTTGGATGCATTTATCCTACCCATTTAAGAAGCCTAGGAAATACCCAGAAAGAGAGTTGAATCACCTGGCACTAAGTGGCACTTAGTAATGAGAGCTAACATATGCCTGGTGCATGCTTTTAAGCACTTTCTGTGGATTGACTAGGGGGAACCTCACAGCAGTCCAGTGAGTGAGGCAGTCTCATTCCTCTCACCCACATGAGAAAACCTTGGTGCAGGAAGAGGAAATGAATGCTACTAAATGGGGGAGCTGGGATTTGAACTTGTGTGGCCCAGTGCCAGAGCTCTTAGCTGCTGTGTCAGTCTGCCTGAAAACAAATGTTTGAAATAGGGAAAATGACACAAACCAGAGGCAGATAGATGCTAGCAAACTCTGGTAATGATCTAGGTAAGCATGGACAGGAAACTGTTCTTCATTTTTACAGTGAAGTTTCAGAGACATGCCTTCATTTCTTAACTTAAAAAAATGTTTGTTTGTTTTTTTTTTGAGAGAGAGGGGAGGGGCAGAGAGAAAGGGAAAGAGAGAATCCTAAGCAGGCTCCACACCCAGCACTGGGCCCAACATTGAGCTCATCTCATGACCACAGGATCATGACCTTGAGCCAAAATCAAGAGTTGAATGTTTAACAGACTGAGCCGCCCAGGCACCCGTCTAACGTATAACAGCCAGTGAGAGAGAGAGAACTCTTGCCAAAGTTCTCACCAGTGATTGGTGACAGAGACAAGGGTACAAATCAGGTCTCCTGATTTTCAGTCCAGGAAGGCAGTGCGACGTAGTGGAAAGACCATGGACATTGGATGCTCTCATTGACTGGGCAGGTAGGTAGTTATGCATCTGCTTTGTGCCGAGACCTGGGGATATCTGTGGACAAGACCGTTTCTACCCTTGCTGGGCAAGCTTCCATTTCTTCTGCAAAGGTTCATTGAGCACCATGTGTGGGGTGAGAGAACCTGGTCTTTCCTGGAAGCCTGCAGCCTTTCCAGGAAAGTGAGGTGATTATTCAGGGTAATAAGTGGGACCATAGGGTTGTACCTGGGAGCTGGGAGAGCCCACAGGATGTACCTGAACTCTACTGGGGAGATGAAGGTGGCTCCCTGAGGAAGTGAAGGGAGCCTGAGCTGAGTTTTCAAGGCCATGTTGGGAGAGTTGGGTGTTGCAGGCAGGAATTGGTCAGAAGCAGCAGCATCCATAGGGCCTCAGGACAGAAAATCTGGCTTGGGGCAGACAGCCCTGGCTGCAGACGGGACTCTAGTATTTGGATAAGTACTTGAGGGGTGCAGGGACAATGTTGGGAAATAATATTCTTTCTCTTACCTACATCCTTCCCATTTTCTGTTATACCACATAGTACCTGTGTTAATGGATATTTTGGGTAAAATAACTTTGTAAAATCCATATGGTATTAAATACATTATTGAAATTTGCTGCTTAAAGAATCAACTTGTAATTTTTAAAATCAATGATGTAGACTTTATAATCCCATTCTGAATCATTTAATGTAAATAAAAACATCCTGTTCTGCATGTTGATAACTAATTAATCCTGAGTGTTGTAATTTGAAACTAAAATCAGAACTCATTTGCTCTTTTGGGCTAGGGGGTCTGATTGATGTTCCACATGTGTCATGGGCCATTTAGTTCCATCCAGGGCAGTGATGACCTGTATTAGTCCTGACCAGGCTTCACACCAGAGCCCCCACTAGTGAGCCAGCAGCTTCTGCTCATCCATGACACTCCTTGGGCTCTATGCAGGTCCCTGAATGGTGGGTCCAGTTGGATACAAGTATGTTGGTGTAGTGTTAAAATCAGAATATCTAAGACAAATGTGAAAAGTGTATTTTTAGATTCATTTGAATTCACACTTTTTATATGCAGTATTTCCTCGATGAACCACAAAATGCACGGAAAGGGAAAAAGTGGAATAAAACATGCATAGTAAATCCCAAAATAGAGGAAGAAAAGGAAATACTGAAGAGGTAGGACAAATAGGTGATAGGTTCGGATGCCAACATCCTGGGTTATGTTAAATATTCCAGTTAAATGACAAAAGTTGTCAGAGGAGAAAACAATGCTCAGTTTTGTGCCACTTCAGTAGGATTATGACAACAGGTGGAAAAAAATACATTTGATAAAGTTCAATATACTTCTGTGCTTAAAAAAATTAGCAAACTAAGAATAGAAGGAACTTCATTAATCTGATGAAGTGAATCTCTTGAAAATTAGAGCCGATACCATATTTAATGGCGAAACAGTGAAAGTTTTCTCATTATGGCCAATTCTATTCAATTTTGTATTGCAGATTATAGCTAATAAAGTCAGGAATCATAAATAAAGGTATAAGGTTAGGAAAGAGGGAAACTACACTGGCATGATCTGTAGATAATATTGCATGTATCTGTATAGAAATTTCTGTTGCATACAAAATAAAAAGATGCTATGGAAAATTATGAATATAAATGAGTTTAGACAGAATGCTGGTTGCAAAAACATTAAAATACTTCTGTGTATCAGTAGCAAATATAAAATAAAAAATAGTATGAAAAATTTAGTTTATAACAATAAAGGTAACAAAGTGCAGATCTCTGGCAAGGAAAAACAATTTCATTGAGAGACATCAAAGACTAAGTGGCAAAATATACCATATTCACAGATTAGAAGACTCAGGATTTAAAGATGTCAGTTATCTCCAAACTGAACTGTAGAGTCAGTAGTATCCTAATCAACATCCCAACATTATTGTATTGTGGAATTTGACAAGTTAATTCTAACATTTGTATGAAAACTTTAAGGGACAAGGATTGCCAAAATATTCTTAGGAGATATTTTATTAGCTCTAAGTTTATTTTACAGCTATAGAAGTAAGGCTGTGTGATATTGTCAGAGGACAGACAGGTGGGCCAGGGGAACAGACTAGAGAACTGGAAATAGATCTGTGTCTCATGTATGGTAGAGGTGGCCTGGGTATCAGTGGGGCAGACTAGTACTCTTAAATAATGGTTCTGAGGTAGCGACCTCTCAGGTCATACTATTATACTATTCACAGGATAAACTCCAGGTATCCACACAACCTAAATGAGAAAGGAAAGCTATAATGCTTAAAAATAATAATAGTATAGGAGATTAACTTTGTGCCCCAGGGTATGAAGGTATTTTTAAAACAAAGGAACACTAATTCTAAAGGCTAAGACCAATAAATTTGACCATATTGAAATTAAGAAATATAAGTGATACAATAGAAGATACTTATTATCCATCTAACACATAAAAGACATTGCACATTTATAATAAATTCCTGCAAACCAGTAGGAAAATGGCAGGAAATTCCATTAAAAAATGGTCAAAAGACTGGAACATGTATTAAAAAATAAATATCCAATGGTTAATAAACATTTTTCATTAACATTGCTTGTGTGGTATTAACTAGTACAACTGCTTTGGAAAAAAGTTAAGCTTTTTCTTCTAAACTTGAGGATACACACACTTGTGCCCCAGTGATTCTCCCTCCAGGAATATTTTGCACAGAGACAAGTGTACATGTATATATGATGTATGCAGGAAGGTGCATGCCATTTGTATAACTTGGAGAATGTAAATGATCCAACTGTTCATGAACATGGAACGGCTATATTCATACAATGGAATACAATGAATGAGCAAGCTTACATACGATAACGGATTTGAATCTTGTAAACCTTCCATTAAGGTTAAGGAAACAAAACACACAAGAATGCACAGAGAATGGTTCCATTAATATAAAGTCAAAACTGGGAAAACTAAAGTATATTGTTTAGATTAGGAATTCATACGTGGGTGATAGAACTATGAAGAGAAGCAGGGAATACATGCAAATAAGGACCCTTGCTTCCTCTGATTGCAAGAAGGGGATACAATTGAGAAGGGACACATCCTGGGCGTGGTTACAGAGGTGTTCACTTTATAACCTTCGGTCTGTCCTTAACCACATGTATGTGTATTTAAGGCACATTTATGTTTCATGCCAAAGCAAATGAATTGTCAACAACAGAGATTGAAAGGTAAAAAACCACTTCTAAACCTGAGAGAAATTGAAAGGTAAAAAACCACTCCTAAACCTGGGAGAAATTGCAAGGATTTCCTTTCATTGTGGAAGGAAAGCTCTTGGTAGGTGACAAGAAAAAGCTAATAGTTTCAGTGTTTTCTTTTTAGAGATTTTTAAATTTTTGAGGTAGAATTTATATACAATAAGATGCATAGATCTTGAATGTTGAATCTTAGGAGTTCTGACTTGCCACCCTGAGCAAACTAGAACATTTCCATCACCCTGGAGAGCTTTCTTCTTCCCAATCAGAGGCAACCATTTTCTGATTTCGGTCACCTTATTAGTGGTGCCCGTTCTTGAGCTTCACATAAGTGGAATGATACCGTATATATATGCTTCTGTGTCTTTCGATACTTATATATGTGTGTGTATAAATATGTGTATATATACATATGTATGTGTTAACTTACCTGTGTTACATGTGTCAAAACTTTGTTCCTTTTTTATTGCTAAGTATTTTTCCATTATATGAAGATCCCATAACTTATCCATCTCTTGTTGGATGGACATTTGGTTTGTTCCCAGTGTGGGGATATCCATTAGTTTTTAAAATGTGTTGTTTAGTTTGACATTTATGGGAGGAAAAATTCATTAGCATGTTAGGTTATTGAAGGAATTGGGCGAAGTATTGACAGAATTAAAACTTTTATTCTCTAGGACTAAAGAAAACTGACAACAAACTTGGGAATAGAGTAACACTTTCAAAAACAAAAAAGGCAGAGAGGCAAACATAGTAATGGCTCTCTTCATCAACTAGGGTGTGTAGTGTGGCCAAGAACATGGCCTTTATCGTTGGGCAGTTCTGAATACAAATCCTGGCTCTACTAAATAATGCCCTACTGTGTAATTTTGACAACTGACTCAACTCCTCTGGGCCTTACTTCTCCTCTGTATAAGTGGAGTGTAGTGCCTGCCTCACAGGAATGTAAGAATTAAGTAGTTTGATATTTATAAAGTGCTTAACTTAATGCATGATTGACAGTACATGTCAGTAGTAACTCTTGCTACTAATAGAGTCATTGGTGGATCTCATCAACTCACACCTCAGAGAAGAGTCCTTTTGGGATTGGTCTTTGCTGAATTACACCAGAATACTCATGGTGATTGAAGAGTTTGGGAAAGGACAAGGGACTCTTGCGCCCACCTCCCTTCCTTGCCCCCCCTCCGCCATCTTTTTCAGCCCGTAATTCATAACTCGAAGGCAGAGGGCTAGGCTGCATTGTTTTGGGGCCAGCACACCCCTGGGTAACATGTGTGGGTAGTTCCTTCACTCCTATCATCCATGCTTATTCGGCAAATCACAGAACTGTTTTGGGCTTATTTACATGACTTTGAGACAAGACCTCTTGTCCCACAAAATAAAACATTAGGATATTTCACTGGTCTTGTGGAATGTTCATACTGATTTTATTTTGCTATTGGGGAGGTTCACCTTAGAGATGTAATACTACAGAAAACAATTTTTAAAAACCTGTTATATATTCTCAAGAAGACCATAAAAATGACCAAGATGAGTAGAAAAGAAAACAAAATCTACAGAAAATGAAATGCATCATTTTCTGGATTACAGCAGTTAAAAGAATGAGCTATGGAGTAAGAGACCACCCAGTTACTGCTGCTAAACAAATTACCTCCAAAAATAGTAGTTTAAAGCAAAAAATTATCTCATGGTTTCTTTGGGTCAGTAATCTGGGCAAAACTTAGCTGGGGGTTTCTGCCTCAGAGTCTCATGATGCTGTGGTCCATCTGAAGGCTCAAGTAGGCCAAGATCACCATTCAAGCTTGCTCACTCGTGTGGTTGTTGGCAGGATTCCAGTCCTCTCAGGCTGTTGGGTGGAGGCCATCCTCAGTTCCTAGCACTGCAGGCCACCCCACAGGCTAGATCACAACATGGCAGCTGGCTTCCATCCAAGTGAGCAAGCAGTGGAGGGTGAGAAAGGGTGTGCCCAGGCTTTTGGTCCCCTTATCTCAGAAGTGATCTCCCTTTGCTTTTGCAACATTCTGCCGATTAGAAGCAAGTTGCTAGGTCCAGCCTGTAGGGAGGAGATTCCACCGTGGCGTGAATACCAGAAATGGGGATTACTGGGACCATTTTAGAGGCTGCCTCCTTCGATCTGCCCTCTGACCCCAATAATTCATGTCCCCCAACCCCTGCTACATAAGGAATATACTCACCCACTCCCAAGATCCCCAAACATCTTATTACGGCATCAGCTTCTGAATCTCATTATCTGAATCAGGTCCAGGTGGGGATGAGGGTTTTGAGGCTAAATCTGTATTCTCTATTGCTGCATAGCAAACCACCCCCAAAATTGGAAGCTTAAAGCAGCAAATTGCCCTATCTCACAGGAGGAGGGGATCATCTGGGCCCTCTCAGAGGCTGCTACCACACTGTCTGGATTTGCATCCTTATTCTGCCATATACTAGCTGTGTGCTTTTGGGCTAGTCACTTCCCTTTTATCTGCTTTTGGTGTCTTTATTTTTTTTTTTAATTTCTAAAATGAGGCTAATAATATTACTCCCCTAATAGGGACAATGTTATGGTTAAGTGACATAATTTGTAAAGTAATTAGCACATTCCCTGGCAAATAGCAAATGCTGTCCATTTATAATTAATCTCATTAGAATTCTTAACTATTGTTCCAAAGAGAAACCTTGGTAAGCTTATTCAGAATGACAAGTGAAAAGGCTAAAGATGGAAAGAAAAGGATAGGCCTGGAATTCAACAAGGTAAGAATCCAGCCTAAAACTTGTAGTGGAGTCCAAGGAGAGCAGACCAAGAATGGTTAAGTTTAAAAAAACAAAAACAAAAAAAACTACTAAACCATAAGTATGTGATGAAAGCAGTGATGAAAATATTTCATGTGGCTCATGCACTGCTAGAATATTGCAACCAGGTAGGGATGTGGGGAGATCTGTATTTTAGATCAGGCCCTGTACGAATAACTGGATCAACCTGTGATCAGACCTGTTCATTACTAACTGCAGGCCAGTCCCATGTAGAAAGTCAGGAAGGGAGCCTGTGAGCACATTGTCTACAGAGCTGGCACACAGCTTGGAGGTTCTTGGCCTGCCTGGACCAGCTTTAGGCCTGAGCGGATGCCCTTCTATGCCGTACTGTGGTCAACTTGAGAGGGAACAGGTCATTTACCTCCACAGCCCTGTCTCTTCGTGTGTACCAGGTATAAAACGAAGGGGCTGATTAGAAGGTATCTGAGAGTGCTTTATGCTAAAAGCATCAGATGCAAGGTCAGGGCCATAGGACTTTCTGCTGTGCCCTGCAGCATATGGACAGACTGAGTTGAGTCAATGGTTGAGTTGTGCCCACACTCAGGTGGGACTCCGGTTGTAAATGGGAAGTGTCTTCCCCTTGCCTGGCCTTCAGCCCTAATGTGCCTCCTCCTTGTTGCTCACACAGGCCAAGTGCAGGAACATGGAGCATGCACTGCGGGAGAAAGCTAAGGCCTTCTGGGTCATGCGGCGCTCCTATGAGGCCATTGCCAAGCATAATCAGGTGAGTGCACCGGCTGGGTGGGGAGATTAGGGACACCTGGAACAGTGGGGGCAGTGGGGGGGGTGATTGGAGAAGGGGAGAGGCGAGGGTGGGCCCACCCTGGCTGTGGATGTTGACACAGAATCAACCTTCCCTAACCCTGAGGGTCTAGCACGGTCATGTCCTAGGTTGTTGATTGTGGCTGCACTGCCTTGGCCTCTCTAAATAGCTAGGCACAGGCCACGCCAGCAGCCATGGGAGTGGCTTGAAAAACTACCTGTGCCAGTTGCACTGTGGTTTCAGTCTAACTTCAACACATGCTGCACTTGACCATCCAACCCAGCTGCTCAAGCCAACAATGACCTAGGGCTCTCTAGTTATTCCTCTTACCCTCTTCCTCCCCGGGGCCACTCCATAGCAGTCCTGTCTCCTCTAACTGCAAAATACATCATGTCCACCTGCCATTCTGTTTCCACCGCCACCATCCTTGCCATGTCTTCAATGTTTCTCATCTGGCCACACACCAGGGCCCCAGCCTTCCGCTCTTATTCTGCAATCCTTCTCCATGGAGTGGGCTGATCTTTTAGAAAAATACATTGATTGGGGAGCCTGGGTGGCTTAGTCGGTTAAGTGTCCGACTTTCGCTTAGATCATGATCTCGCAGTTCGTGGGTTCGAACCCCGCGTTGGGCTCTGTGCTGACTGCCAGCTCAGAGCCTGGAGCCTGTTTCAGAGTCTGTCACTCCCTCTCTCTCTGACCCTCCCCACTCACGCTGTCTCTCTCTCTCTCCTAGAAATAAATAAAAATTATTAAAAAAAAAAGAAAAATACATTGTGTCACTCCTCTTCTTAAAACTGTTGAGATAACACAGTACAGACTCCTCACCATGGATGGCCTCCACAGCCCTCATCCAACCTTTGCCCTGCTCCTGAGCTTCATCTCCTCCCATGCTTGGCTCCAGCCACATTGGCCTTCCCCCTGTCCCTCAAATGAGCTGTCGCCTCCCTGGATCTCCCATAAGGGTTGGCTTGTCATTAGTATCTCAGCTCACACGTACGTTCGGAGAGTCGTTCCCTGATCAGCCTACCCAAGCAACCCTCCCTTTAGTTGCTTTTATACCTCCATGTTTTGTGTTCTTTGGAACAGTATGTTCCTTATTTTTGAGACAGAGAGAGACCTGCGATTAACTTTCTATTATTTATTTTTTTATTTACTCCTATTAGAATATAATGAAAGCAGGCATACTAGTATCTGAGAGGATTCTTGGCACTCAATAGGTGATCAGTAAGTGGTTGTCAGTTGAATGAATGAATGGTCTGCCCTCTTTCCCCACTGTCATTGTTTATGCCCTGGCACCCTCTCTTCCCCTGAGTCCTGTGCGGATTGGCAGCCGAGTTTCTGACAGGTTGTCCTGGCTCTGCTCCGTCACAACCCGAGTGTGTGCTTCTACCAAGCACGGCTCATCTAAGACCCCCCGGACTCGGGCTGCCTGGCACTCCCCTCCCAGGCCCTTGCGCCCACCGGAGGGGACTAGGCTTGGGAAAGAGCCTCCTTAACCTCTGGCCAAGGAGCTTCCCCTAGCCGCAGAGCTAGGGGAACAGAGCACAAGAGAGGATTATGAAAGGTTGGTGGCCGGGGCACTAACCGCAAAGCTGACCTACTCCCAAACCCAAGCTTGTCCTCCAGGCACATCCCTTACCCCACTCCATGCTAATCCCCTCATCTGTGGAAGAGCGGCAGAAAGAGAACAGCTTTGTCTTACTAGGATGTTTTTAAACGTTCACTTGAGAGGGTGCATGTGAAGTGCCCAACAGAGAAAAGTCCTTCGACTCTCACGTCTTCTACGCCATCCGGCTGGATTGGAGAGGTGGTTTTCACTGTTGGATGAATCATTTTGTCTTACCGTCAGAGCCAGACCACATGTTGAGCTTCTGGTCCAGACAGGAAGTGACTGCGCTTCACCCCGCCCGGTGGCTAGAACACTCATAGTGAGTTGCTTTCTCTGCGGTCACCGTGGAATCCTAGAGCTCTACCTCTGCCACTTGAGCTCCTTTGTGGCCAGCCCCATTCACTTGGCTAGTGTGCTCGCTTCGGCAGCACATATACCATTCACTTGGCTAGCCACGTGCTGGGTTACAGTGGGGGTGCCCGGGGCACATCCATATGTCCAGGTGCTGGCACCTGTCTGCCCGTCCCAGGCGCTGTGGAGCTCTCACACCTGGATTCCTATGTGATTCTTGCTTTCCCCCTAAATCCAATCTGTGCAGGCTGATGAGGGCGGCGAAGTCTTTGATGTGTACCCGTTGAAGGCTCCGGATTGCCAGCCAGAAGGGTAGCTAGACCTAACTGCACTGGTGGGGTTTTCTTGCCTGCCTTTTTATTTTTCTGTGGGACAGAAATCCTCCTGCATTCCACGGTCTCTCCCACCAGGCACGCCCCGTTTTTCTGGCCAGATATTTCAGCGGTACCCTCTCATTTGCATGTCTTTGACAGTCAGTTTGTACACTGATTCACAAGTAGAAAGCCATTTGTGTTTCTTCTGTGAATGCCAATTCACACGCTTTTTTCCTTGGAATATTTGCCCTTCCCTCTAGTGGATTCCTAAGAGTGCTCTGTATATTAAGAATAACAGTTGGTTATATGTTGCAAATATTTCTCCTTGTCATTTCTTTTTCTTTTAAAAAAAATTTTTTTTAATGTTTGTTTATTTTTGAGACAGAGACAGAGCATGAGCAATGGAGGGGCAGAGAGAGAGAGGGAGACACAGAATCTGAAACAGGCTCCAGGCTCTGAGCTGTCAGCACAGAGCCCGACACAGGGCTCGAACTCACAAATCGCGAGATCATGACCTGAGCCGGAGTCGGAGGCTTAACCAACTGAGCCACCCAGGTGCCCCATTGTCATTTCTTTTTCAGTGAATCAGTTTTACTTTTTTGGGGAGGTCATTTTCACTTTTTGGGTGAATATTTTGTCACATATTGTCAGAGCTACAAACATATTATTGAACATATGTTGAACTTTGAATCGAAGATAACATTAGTGACTACTACACACATTTTGAGTTGTTTTTCCTGTGGTCCTCTTGGAATTATATTTTTGTACTTAACTTTATTAGTAGTCTCTTGCCATTCAAACCTTCTCATTTTTAGGGGCTCCTGGGTGGCTCAGTTGGTTGGTTAAGCATCTGACTCGTGATCTTAGCTCAGGTCTTGATGTCACGGTCATGAGTTCAGGCCCCATGTTGGGTTCTGTGCTGAGTGTGAAGCCTACTTAAAAAAAAAAAAAAAAAAACTTGTCGGGGCCCCTGGGTGGCTCAGTCAGTTAAGTGTCCGACTTCAGCTCAAGTCATGATCTTGCGGTCTGTGGGATCAAGCCCCGCATCGGGCTCTGTGCTGACAGCTAGCTCAAAGCCTGGAGCCTGTTTCAGATTCTGTGTCTCCCCCTCTCTCTGACCCTCCCCTGCTCCCACCTGTCTCAAAAATAAACATTAAAAAAATGTTTTAAACTTATTTTTATATCTATTCAGTGATCTCCTTTGAGGTTTCTCGTGTTTTATTACTGTACAAAAGGTCTTTTTCATTCCAAGGTGAGAAATATTTCTCTCCTTTTTCTTTGAGTGCATTAATGGTTTTCTTTTAACTTTAAAAGTTTTGTGTAGTTATGATAGGGGTATGCATATCGTTAATGATTCAGTTTTAAAATACATACTTCCCTGGGGGGTGGGTAGAGGAAGGGGGATGATGGGCATGAAAGAGGGCACTTGTGGGGATGAGCACTGGGTGTTATATGGGAACCAACTTGACAATAAATTATTTAAAAAATTAAAAAATAAAATACATACTTCCTACTCTTTTGAGAAGGCTCTGCATCAGACAGATTTGAAGTCTTAAGGTTGGAAGGCAGGGGCGCCTGGGTGGCTCAGTCAGTTAAGCGGCCGACATCGGCTCAGATTATGATCTCACAGTTCGTGGGTTCGAGCCCTGTGTCAGGCTCTATGCTGACAGCTAGCTCAGAGCCTGGAGCCTGTTTCAGATTCTGTGTGTCCCTCTCTCTCTGATCCTCCCCTGCTCATGCTGTCTCTCTCTCAAAAATAAAAAAAAAATTTTAAAAGATTGGAAGGCAAATAAGTTTTAAAACTCGTTATTTGAGGGGCGCCTGGGTGGCTTAGTCGGTTAAGTGTCCGACTTTCGCTTAGGTCATGATCTCGCGGTTCGTGGGTTCGAGCCCCGCGTCGGGCTCTGTGCTGACTGCCAGCTCAGAGCCTGGAGCCTGTTTCAGATTCTGTGTGTCCCTCTCTCTCTGATCCTCCCCTGCTCATGCTGTCTCTCTCTCTCCTAGAAATAAATAAAAATATTAAAAAAAAAAAACAACTCGTTATTTGAGAGTCTTATGTCATGAGCTCAGCATTTGTGGGTTTGAGCTTCGCTTCGGGCTCTGTGCTGACAGCTTGGAGCCTGGAGCCTGCTTCAGATCTGTGTCTCCCTTTCTCTCTGCCTCTCCCTCGCTGTGCATGCTCTCCCTCTCTCAAAAATAAACATCCAAAAAAATTTTTAAATACATTAAAAAAATAAAAACCGTTGTTCCAGCAACAGTTCAATTTCTGTGATTCAGGATTTCCCTTGCTGTTGAGTACCTAACCAAGATACAGATCAGTGTGTGTTGAGGAGGATACAGACTGTGCCATCCAGAAGCAGGGATTTGATTTGAGTTTTTAATTTATCAAGACAGTCTCATTATGCCGTGTGACTTAAAACTTACAAATTTGTGCTAATAACACTGCATCTGTACTTTACCTGTTGGGGGTCTGCCCGTGGTTTCCTTTGACAGCAGAGCTCCTTTGCTAGAAGCCTGAGCGTCACAGGGCCAGGCACTGGTTTCCCACCCGTGGTTGACCCTCTGTGGCTCCATCCCACTCTCTGCCGTAGGTGGAGGCCACCTGGCTGGAAGGGCGAGTCCGGCAGGAGTTTGGCAAGCTCCGTGAGTTCCTGAGAGTAGAGGAGCAAGCCATCCTGGATGCCGTGGCAGAGGAAGCGAGGCAGAAGCAGCGGCTGGCCGAAGAGAAGATGAAGCGGCTGGCGGAAGACACAGAGGCTCTGGCCCATGAGATTGAGCGGCTGCAGGTGGAGATGAAGGAGGATGATGTTTCCTTTCTCATGGTGAGGGGCTTGCTGTCTGGCATCAGGTGTTCCAGAGCCAGTGGGGAGCCTGAGGCCGGTGGCCCGGCCCGCCCCAGCCTGTCTCCCCATAGTGTCGGGGTGCTCAGAGGAAGCTCTCTGTTTGTCTAGAGGCCAGGATGCTTTTCATCAGAGCAGAGTTCAAGAGGGCCTCTTCACTTCTCTCTGCCTTTGTCTCCTTTCCTCCTCCCTCCCCCTTCTCTCGTACTCACTCTTGCTCTCTCTCTCTTCATTTCTTCTCTCTCTGCTCCTTAATGCAAACGGAGTACTTTTTTGTTTTAATTTTTTTAATGTTTATTTTTGAGAGCGAGAGAGACAGAATTCGAGTGGGAGAGGGGCAGAGAGAGAAGGGGAGGACACAGAATCCAAAGCAGGCTCCAGGCTCTCAACTGTTAGCACAGGGTCCGATGCAGGGCTCAAACTCACAAACTGTGAGATCGTGACCTGAGCTGAAGTTGGACACTTAACCAACTGAGCCATCCAGGCGCCCCACAAATGGAGTACTTTTTAAATAAGCTTTTTATTTTGGGTTTACTTTAGACTTATGGAAAAGCTGCAGAGATAGTACCGAGTGCCCTGGTGCACCCTTCCTTCTAGTCTCTCCCGTTGTTAACACCTTACGTCACCATGTGGCACATTTGTCCACGGGAAACTGACCTGGGTGGGTTGTAATTAACTAAAGACCAGACTTATTGGAGTCACCACTTTTTGCATTAATATCCTCTTTCTGCTCCAGGCTCCCATCCAGGGGCCCACCTTGCATTTAGTTGTCCCACCTCCCAGCCTCCACTGGTTTGTGACAGCTTCTTATTCTCTGTTTGTCATGACCTTGGCAGTCCCGAGGAGTTCTGGCCAGAGGGCCTGTACAAATCCACCAGGGTTTGTCTGATGTTTTTCTCATGATTCGATGGGTTATAGGATTTTACAAAGAAGACAAAATGGAATATTCTAAAGCTATACAATTATTTTAATTTTTTAATATAAATGTGATGTTTTGGTATCCTCTATTGCTTCCTTAAGAAAAGGGTGACTTTGGGGGGCACCTGGGTGGCTGTCAGACTTTAGCTCAGATCACGATCTCACAGTTGGTGAGTTTGAGCCCACGAAACTGTGAGATCATGACCTGAGCCGAAATCAAGAGTCAGACATCTGACTGATTGAACCACCCAAGTGCCCTGATTTTTTTTAATGTAACAGTTTTTATTGAGATAAAATTTGCATACTTTATAAATCACTTATGTAAAATGTACAGTTCATTGGTTTTTACTGTATTCACAGGGTTGTGCAGCCGTCACTATAATCAGGGGTAGAATGAATGTTTCCCCTCCCCAACAGAAACCCCATACCCTTTAGCTGTCACCCTCCTGTGCTCCCCCGACCACCCGCCATCAGCCCTCAGCAACAAATCTATCTACTTTCTGTCTCTAAGGATTTGCCTAGTCTGGACATTTTCACAAATGATTTCTGTAAATGGAATCATATAATATGTAGCCTTTTGTGACTGACTTCTTTCACTCTGCACGGTTTGAAACTACACCATTTGCAGCACGTGTCAATACAGGGCTGAATAATATTCCGTTACAGATATGCTGCATTTTATTTATTCATCAATTGGTAGACATTTGGGTTGCTTCCACTTTTTAGCTATGATGAATCATTCATGTGCAAGTTTTTGTGTAGACATATGTTTTTATTTCTCTTAGGTATGTGCCTAGGAATAGATTTACTTAATCACAGGTAACTTGTAAGTTTAACCGTTTGAGGACCTGCCAGGCTGCTTTCCAAGCAACTGCACTGATTTTATATTCCCATTAGCAATGTATGACGGTGTATTTCCCCACATGCTTACTACCGCAGACTTTCTTTTTAAATATTTAATTATTTTTAAAATTTCATTTTAGAGAGAAAGTGTGAGGAGGGAAGAGGGGCAGAGGGAGAGAGAGTAAAAGAATCTTAAGCAGGCTCCATGCCAGGTGTGAAACCCGACGTGGGCTCAATCCCATGACCCTGGGATCATGATCCAAAATCAAGAGTTGGACACTCAACCACTAGGTGCCTCCTGACTTTTTTTTTTAAATAGCTATTGCACTGGGTGCAAAATGGTATCTCATTGTGGTTTTAATTTGCATTTCTTTAGTGGCTAATGATGTTGAACATCTTTTCATGTACTTGTTCGTCATTTGTATATCTTTGGGGAACCATACTTTCAAATCCTTTGTCCATTTTTTAACTTGGGTTGCTTGTCTTTTTGTTGTTGAACTGTAACAGTTTTTATGTATTATGCATACTAGACCTTTGGTGGGTATGAGATTTATAAATATTTTCTTCCATTTTGTGGGTCATTTGTTCTTTCTTGGTAATTTCCTTTGAAGTACAGAAGCTTTTCCTTTTGATGAAGTCCAGTTGATCTGTGTTTTCTTTGCTGTTTGTCCTTTTGGTGTCATATCTGAGAAAGTATAATCTAACCCAAGGTCATGAATTTTATAGGCTTAGCTCCACATTTAAGTGTTTGAATTAATTTAAAAATATTTTGTATATGGTGCAAGGTGGGAATCCATCTTCATTCTGCTGCGTGTAGATATCCAGTTGTCCCACTGAAGACCATTTACTGAAGACCATTCTTTCTCCAATGAATGGCCTTAGCACCCTTGTAGGAAGCCAATTGACAGTAAATATGAGGATGTATTCCTGGGTTTTCAGTGTCCATTGATCTGTATGTCTGTTCTTATGTCAGTACCACATTATCTTCACTACTGTTTCTTTTAGTTAAGTTTTGGAGTCGGGAAGTGTGAGCCACCAACTTTGTTTTTGCCCAAGATTGTTTTGGCTCTTCTGAGTCCCTTGAATTTCCACATGAATTTTAGGATCAGCTTGTCAGTGTCTGTAAAGAAGCTAGCTAGGAGCTAGGATTTTGATAGGAATTGTTTTTATTTTTTTAAATTTTTTTTGTAATGTTCATTTTTGAGACAGACACAGAGCGTGAATGAGGGAGGGGCAGAGACAGAGGGAGACACAGAATCCGAAGCATGCTCCAGGCTCTGAGCTGTCAGCATAGGGCCCAAAACTGGGGTAGAACTCACAAGCTGTGAGATCATAACCTGAGCCGAAGTCAGATGCACAACTGACTGAGCCACCCAGGCGCCCGGAATTGTATTGAATTTGTAAATCAGTCTGGGGAGTATAGCCGTCTTAACAATATTAAGTCTTCCTATCCATGAATATGGGATGAGGGCTACTTTTGAGATCAGATACTTACTTTTCTTTTCCCCTGTGTTTATTGCTCTGTCTTTTTGTTTTTTCCTCTCTTTCAGAAACACAAAAGCCGAAAACGCCGGTAAGTTGCCAAAGCTGATGGAGGGGAGGGGAAGAGCAGGCAGAAATACCAGGGGTGCCAGCGCCAGTGTCTCCAGGGCCAGGCAGGTAATGAAGCCAGCTGGGTATGACCCAGAGGGAGTGGTGGGGACTGGTCAGGTGCAGAGAGCCCTCCTTTAAGCCATGCCACTTCCAATTTGTGCTGGAGAAGTGTTGTTTTCCTGAGCTTGGAAAATCATCATCCACTTTGTGGGGAGAGAATGTGTCATCCTACACATGGCTTGTATTTCTTGGTGGGTTATCCCAACATTTAAGCTTCTTTCTTGGCTAGTCCCTCCCTCTGAAAGCCTCGGGGACACACTGGTTTGCGTTGATGTCTGTTGGGTTCCCAGCAGTGAACTATCTATCCCAGTCAGAGCTGTACAAAGATGAAAGAGAATGCTTTGGAGAGTAGTGAGTTCCCTGGCACTGAAGGTGTTCAAGCAAAGGCCAATGATACGTTCAGACATTGGGACTAGATGACTCTTAAGGTCCCTTCTGACTTAGACATCCCATGAGCAGATATGTAAGAATGCTTTGTGCCCACAAGAATGGGAACTGTGTCTGAGAATCTCCTATTCATAGTTATCCCAGCTGGGGCAGGTTGGGCCCAAATACCAAATCCTGCAGAGCTGTGGGCAGCCTCATTGGCTACTGGCTCATCCCCCATCAGAGCCCAGCCCAGGTTTGTCATGGGTAGGATGGCCAGGGAACAAATGAGTCCTGTTGCCCGTGTCCAGCTGACCCAGCTAGGCCCAGGATGCACAGCCCCAGCCCTGCCCACCAGGCCTTTTCTCCCTTCCCAGCCTCTTCTGCACCATGGAGCCAGAACCTGTCCAGTCTGGCATGCTTATCGACGTCTGCAAGTACCTTGACTCCCTACAGTACCGTGTCTGGAGGAAGATGGTCACGTCTGTTGAATCTGGTGAGTGGGGGCGCAGGCAGGGCTACAGGCAGGGGAGATAATGTCACGCGAGGCAGAGAGCCAACTGAGCTCCTCTCTTTCAGCTTCTCACCCTGTCGGGCCTTCTCCAGCCTCTTTCAGCCCGGTGTCCTCTCTGCCCCCTGCCCCACCCCTCAAAACCATCTGGCAGAACTCCGGCCTCTTTGAGTCCTAACAGTCAGCCACCTCTGCAGAAAGAGGAGTCGACTGCCCTCTCTGTTCAGAACTGTACTGTATAGGTGATGAAAGGTCTCCTCCTTTCGGGATCGCCTTTCACGATGACTCCAGCCCACCCGAGTCACTGTGTTGGGCGCTATGGACTGAGTGTTTGTGTCCCCTTACATTTGTATGTTGAAGCCCCAACCTCCAATGTGATGGCATTTGAGGTGCAGCCTTTGGGAGGTGATTTGGGTTACATGAGGTCATGAGCATGGAGCCCCAGGATGGGCTTAGTGCCCTTATAAGGAGAGGCACCAGAGAGCCGCTCCTGTCATCCAGACCAAACCATCCTACAGCCCAGTCTCAGACTTCAGTCTCCAGAGCCATGAGAGAGACATTTCTGTTGTTGAAGCCACTCAGCCTGGGGTATTTTTGTGCAGCAGCCCAAGCGAAGACACAGTTTTACAGGGAGAAAGGTTAGTGACCCAGAGGGATGTTATGTGCTTCTCCAGATTGTCATGGAGTTTTGTTAGCATCCGGGGCCCCTGCACCTCTTGGTTTCCTGTGGCTGCTGTGACAAAGGACTGCAAACCAGATGCTGTAAAAGGCCAGATTAACTTACTCTCATGGTTCCAGGGGCTGGAAGTCCAGAGTGCAGGTGTCAGCAGGGCTGCGCTCCTTCTGAGCCCTGTAGGGAAGGCCTTCTGTGCCCCTTGCTGGCTTCCAGGGTTGGCCAGCAGCCCTTAGCCGGCAGCTGTAGGTAGTCCTTGGATCCCAGCCCTTGTCATCACCTAGACTTCTTGCCACTGTGTGTGTCTGTCTGTTCTCCTTTTTTTTGTAAGAACAACAGTCATATTGGAATAGGGTCCTGCTCAGCTCCTGTCTGATGTCATCTTAGTCACTTCTGCCATGACCCCATTCCCAAATAAGGATGCCTTCTGAAGTACTGGCAGTTAGGACATGACCATCTTTTTTGGTGGGGCACAGTTCAGCCCTGGACAGCTCCTCCATGCCCTGGGGCCAGTAGGGACACAGCAGGTCACTTTGGGGTTGCAGGCATGAGCTGGCATGGCAGGGGGGCAGCATGGAAGGCTTGCTGATTCACTGCCGCTTTCCCCCTCTGCCCCTCAGTGCCTTTCAGCTTCGATCCCAATACTGCGGCCGGCTGGCTCTCTGTGTCCGATGATCTCACCAGCGTCACCAACCACGGCTACCGAGTGCAGGTGGAGAACCCGGAGCGCTTTTCGTCGGCGCCCTGCCTGCTGGGCTCCCGCGTCTTCTCGCAGGGCTCCCACACCTGGGAGGTGGACCTGGGGGGCCTGCCAAGCTGGCGGGTGGGCGTGGTGCGGCTGCGCCAGGACTCCGGCGCCGAGGGCCACTCCCACAGCTGCTACCACGACACCCGCTCGGGCTTCTGGTATGTGTGCCGCACTCAGGGCGTGGAGGGGGACCACTGCGTGACCTCGGACCCGGCCACATCTCCCCTGGCCCCAGCCATCCCTCGCCGCCTGCGCGTAGAGCTGGAGTGTGAGGAAGGTGAGCTGTCCTTCTATGACGCAGAGAGCCACTGCCACCTTTATACCTTCCACGCCCGCTTCGGGGAGGTGCGGCCATACTTCTACCTGGGGGGCACGCGGGGGGATGGGGCCCCTGAGCCTCTGCGCATCTGCCCCCTGCGCATCACTGTCAAGGAGGAGCTGGATGGCTGAGGCTGGCCTGGAGCCGGCCGGATCTGTCTGGGACTCGTTCCATGGGCCTTCCTGCTTTCTTTCTGTCCTTCCTCAGGCCGTGCTCACCTCAGAACCTCTGAACTGGCTGCCTCTGTGCCAGGATCTTCCTACCGACCTGTCAGGCCTCCTCCTTCATTTCTGGTCCCTTCCCCACCCACAGTTGAAAGTCATCCAGGAGACCCCTTACTCCCCAGACCCAGAGCACCTTCAGGATGTGAATGTCCTAAATCCTAATGCCAGGATTTCTGGGGATGACAGTTGCTTCTAAAATGGGCTTGTTTAAAAAAAAAAAAAAAAAGTTTTTTTTATGTTTATTTTTGAGACAGAGAGTGACGGGGGAGGGGGGGTCAGAGAGAGAGAGGGAGACACAGAATCCGAAGCAGGCTCCATGCGGACTTTGAACCCACCAGCTCTGAGATCATGACCTCAGCTGAAGTCTGACGCTTAACGGACTGAGCCATCCAGGCGCCCCTAGAATGGGCCTGCTTTAAAATGTAGGTTTTATTACCCTGGTATGGTGAGGCCCACAGACCTGGAGAGGGCCACAATTAAAAAGAATTTATTATTTACAGTCCACAAGAGGGGGGTCCCACCACACATTTGGGAGTAGCCACACAGGGAACCATCAGGGGAAGCATCAGAATCCATTAGGAGGCAGAGGGAGTTGAGGAAGCACTGGTTGGAGACTTTATTGTGGTTTCAGTGGTAGGAATGGTCGAGGCAGGGCTCTGGGTAGACAGGTTTGAAATATGCCAGTTTGGATAATTTTGGCAGGCTCTGGGGCATAGGGGTTGCCCCTAGTTGTCAGGGATGCCCAGGAGGGGAACCTTGGCCCCCAAGTGGGAGAGCACTGTGAGAACGTGGTATAGGAAGTGGTTGGGAGAATAGCTCTGGTTGGGTCGATGGTTTGCACATGAAAGGCATGCTACAGGGAAGTTGATTGCTTTCTCCTGGGAGGAACAGTTTCCCCAGGCCAGTGAGGCCCTAGATACCAGAGCATCAAGAATACAGAAAATAGGAAAATACAGTTTGTGCAAGACTGCTGTTGTGGCTTTGGGGCAGGATCTAGGCTCAACTTGTCTATCACTTTATACCAGTGTCTTAAAACTGCTCCCTAGAATCCTCTGGGGTCCCCTGGGAATGGGCAAGGCCACCCCTCAAATCAGCTCTGATTTATCTATTTGCACTTGTTGGACTATTTCACTTAAAAAACACATTTTTTTAAAATTTAGCCTTAAAAAGTGACTTATATAATGCAAGTGAGGAAAAAAACACAATTTTAAAAAGCACAGTTTAGACCCTTTCCTTCTCTGGGCCTCAGTTTCCTCATCTGTAAGTAAGATTGGAGGACTAGGAAATTATGCCCTGTGATTGCTGTGGAAGAGATAGCTCTGATTCGTCCTCATAAAGTAATGAGGGGCCCTTTTCAGTCAGGAGATAGGAAAGATCTGGGGTGAGAAAAACAGATGACCTTGCTTGACCTTTGCTGCCCCGCCCTGGCTCCAGCTGCTCATTCTCACCCTGTTGCCTTTTGTGTTGTCATCCCATCTCTTCTGCCCCCTTTCTGTTTCTGTTGAGCCTACAGGCTTGCACCTCCACCTCTTCTTCCTCGCTCATGCCTGTAGATAATTGTTAATTGTCACCTTGTCCTGTCTGGGAAACAGCATGGTAAAAGGAAATATTGTTCCATGGGGGTGGTGTTCTAATCGGGAGCATGGTCCCTACTGAGGACTTAGATTCTTTCTCCTTCCTGTGTCCCCAGTTCCAGAAATGGGCTTTTAAAACAGAAATGATGACTCAAAACTATGAAGTGTTGTTAACATGATATGTACAATTGGTACATGGGGCGGGACGCAGTAGGGTAAAGGGGAATGTTGGCTGACCGGTGTGCGCAGGTGGGAAGGCACTTGGACTCATTGAAGCTCAAGGGACTTTGAGGGCCAGCGCCTCTGAGACCAGTGTGCATTGTCTAGCCCATCACATAGAATCTGTGCAATAATCTTGACCTAAAATTATTTTGTTAGTTATAATAAACTTTAAAAAAATTTTTTTTTAATTTCCAACTTAGTGGAAANATTTGGAGAGCCCAGGCCTCTTTTTTAAAAAATAAAAATGATATTTGAGCCAAAGTCCACTTTTTCTTTGGACATTTTCCTTTCAGGGTCCTTGGAAGCAAAAGGTCATCCATGGTGTAGCATGTACTTGACTTTGTTCCCTTTCATGATCAAGTCACATTCTGTTGTGTGAATACACTGCATTTTATCTGTTCTTCAGCTAGTGGACATTCATTCATCGTTTTCATTTGTCGCCATTACAAATAGTGCTGCTGTGAACACGCATTGTACATGTGTTGTAGAAGTTTTTGTGTAGGCATAGGTTTTCTGTTCTCTTGTGTATATATCTAGGAGTGGATTTGATGGATCATATAGGAACTCCACCTTACCCTTTGAGGAACTGTGAGGCTATTTTTCAATGGAGCTGCACCATTTTAGATTCTTATCAGAGGTGCACAAAGTTTCCAGTTGCTTCATGTCCTTGCCAACACTTGTTATAGTCTGTCTTTTAACTTGCCCATCTTAATGGGGCGAAGTGATACCTCATTGTGGTTATTTATCTATTTGGGGGAGAGAAGGAGAGTGGGGGAGGGGCAGAGAGAGAAGAGAAAGAATCCCAAGCAGGCTTCACGTTCAGCATGGAGCCCAATGCAGGGCTCAAACCACTAGCCTTGAGATCATGACCTGAGTCGAAACCAAGAGTTGGACGCTTAACTAACTGAGCCACCCAGGCACCCCTCGGAGATGCTTCCTTTTGTTTCCTCAGCCTACAAGGCCTGTTGCCCTTCTTTATTCACCTCCAGGCATCTGGGCTTGGTGGTGCCTCCTGAGACCTGCCTGGGATTTCCCTGGCTGCAACCAAACGTCCATTTGGCTGGAAGGGCACCTGCGTGCAGACCTGCCTCTGCTGCCTTCTCTGCATGGAGATTCTTGAGTGCAGGAACCACATCACCTTCACCTTTCTACTCCTGGGTCCTTGTTGCTGGGGCAGAACCAAGACCGTTGGATGTGTGCATTGGGGTTCAGGCAAGCTGTCCCTGAAAGCTTCACATGGCTGGCGCCATCTTAAGGAGACAGTGGCCTGGCACCTGACATCCGGACTCCTGGGATCATGATCCTAGCTATGATTTATGAGCTACCTGAGCCTTTAGAACCATGATGCTCTCATCTAAAATGAGGATTATAGTACCTACCTTAGATGGTCGTGTGAATTAAATGAGGCAATTTTTTTGTATCCTAAATGTTTGTATCCTAAACATAGTACAGCGTTAATACATAGCCGGTTCTTCAGGAGATGGGAGATTCTGAATATTGACATGATTCACATTAATGAATCCCAAAGGAAATTGAGAAATACAAAGTTATCTATCTTGGGAGTCCTCAAATTTCTTGAGGTTTTTAACAAGGATATATACATACAGGATACAGGCTTATGAAAAATTTCAACACCGTGGAAAATGGTTATGTTGTAGTGACTGAGAAAAACAGGGTTCAGAGTTCTACAATATAGACATGCAACACACACAAAAAGACCAGCAGGACCTCATCTATAATTTGTGTGTGTTGTTTGAGTAGATAATCCACTTACATGGCTGTACATTTCAAGGGTACAAAAGGTACTAGGAACAGTCTCTCCCTTTTGCCCAAACACTCAGCTCCCCTCCTGTGGGGAATCCATATTACTTAAAAAATCCTTTCAGAGATATTTTCTGCACAGTACATATTCTGCTCATGAGTATATTCTGGTTCCCCCAAATATACTGTCATTTAAGAGCCTATACTCAAATCTGTATCCCTAAGCACCCTAAAGAAGAAGAGAAAACTCAAAAATAAAGGCTGTTATTAAAGTAACTTCCTGTCCTCAAGGAGGAGGTTGGCCATGGATGTTTTCATGGAGTCTGCTCAACTGGTGGATTTAGCTTTCCATTCTTGTTTAAATATTTCACTCTAGGGTTTTAATTTTTTTTTATGTTTACTTATTTATTTTTGAGAGAAAGAGAGATGGAACATGAGCCGGGGAGGGACAGAGACAGAGGGAAAGAGAGAATCTCAAGCAGGCTTCATGCTGTTAGCACGGAGCCCAAGGTGGGGCTTGATCTCAAAAACTGTGAGATCATCACCTGAGCTGATATCAAGAGTCGAATGCTTAACCAACTGAGTCACCGAGGTGCTCCTCGCCCTAGGGTTTGAAAGCAAGGGGAAACCTATGGAATTTAGTTGCTCCTGATAATTAGAAGATCTGAGACCTCAACATACGTTTTTAAAATTTCATGTTTCACAGGGCAAGGACCTAAATAGCCTAGTGGTTACAGTGTTGTGATGTATGATTGGAGAGCCTGGGTTCAAAGTCTGACCCATCCATTGTGTGACTTTGGCAGTTACTTAGCCTCTTTAGTGCCTTACCTTCATGAGGTTGAAAAATGGAGATAAAGATACCTAAAGGGCCCCTGGCTGGCTCAGTTGGTGAAGAGTGTGACTCTTGATCCTGGGGTTGTGAGTTTGAGCCCCACTTTTGGTGTACTGATCCCTTAAAAAACTTAATTAAAAATTTTTAAGTTTATTTATTTTGAGAGAGACAGAGTGCAAACAGGGGAGGGGCAGAGAGAGGGAGGGAGAATCGCAAGCAAGCTCCCAGCTGTCAGTGCAGAGCCCAATATGGGGCTTAAACTCACAAAACCATGAGATCATGACCTGAGCCGAAACCAATTTAGCTGACTGAGCCACCCACTCACCCCCCCCAAAATAAAATTTCTTTTAAAAAATAAGATATCCTAAGATGAATGGAGATAACCTACCTCATAAGTGGCTTATGGGACTACTCGAGCTAACATGTAACACACTTAGAACAGGTCTGACACTCTGCAGCTGAAAGCTTACTATTGTTTTTCCTGGTTCTGTTACCAAATAACAAACAGACTTGAGAGAAAACCGTTCAACTTGTCTTCATAAAAGGGGAAACTGGGACACTTGCGAAATTGTTTTCAAGGCCTTTTGCAATGCTAACATCACGTGATTCACAGTCTGTGTCACCAGCAGAAGCCCAGGGCCCTGCATGTGGTAGGAACTGCTGCTGCTGGCCAGTAGTTAAGAACCCAGGTGTGGCATCGGGAGTTTTGCCCATGTTTTGAGTCTAGACAAAGAGGAGACTAGCATCCTAATGTTTGAAGTATAACAAAGCTTATTCTAGAGAGGAGCAGGTCTCAAAGAAATGTTGCTAAAAAAAGTTATCAGTCATGCCCAATAAAAGCGTATGGTCACGTTCCAGACATGGCGTCTGTGCTTGGTTGTGTGAGATTAAAGATGGTGTCAAGTACTGACTCATCCACCGTGGGGATGATTTTAGTGGCGGCAGAGCTGTTTGGAACAAGCAAAAGATGACTATCAGTGGTGGGGATTGTAGTATCTGCCTTCAAGGTCTCAGAAATGCAGCTTCTCACACTGGCCTGAGCCACCCTTTCCTTCCTCCTCCCATGCCTGGAGGCCTGGGCAAGATGGATTCAGTGATGGCTGCCATGGGGCAGAGGGAAGCTTCCCCTGCTCCGGGTGCTCTTTGTCCTTGTTTGTGGGTGTCACTCAGGTGGGCGGGCTAGTTTTGCTAGGGAACAGACTGAGGAAGATCGGAGATTCTGGTTTCTATGGATACTGGGCTAGCTGAGATTTGCATAATGTATTTCAGAGAACACACAGTCTGGGAACAATGTGGAACCAGGAGGAACATAAAGGCACATGGAAACGAGTTGGAGGGCCTGGGAAGTCAGGCCCCATTTCAGCTCTCATTTAGGAACAGGAGTCTGGGATCTAACCCCTGCCCCTGTTCGAGAGGAGCAACAGGGAGCCCCGACGATCCAGGGAGGTGGTGCGTGCACAGTGCCGCCCACAGGTAGGGTCTGTCCTGTGGGTTCAACAAGTGTCCATGCTCTTTGGCTCCCCTTTTATCTCAGCTACTGTCTGAAGGGGTCCTTCAGAAGCTCGTGAGTGTACTTACAGAACATTTCACGTAGGCCTTCTCATTTGAATCCTGACCGCCATATGAGACGTGCTCAGGAGCCAGCAGGTCATGTGACAAGTCAGTAGCAGAGCCAGACCTCAATGCCCGTCTGGCTCCTGCCCTCAAATCCCCAAATATCTGGGGTTTGCCCCAGTAAGTGTGGCATAATTGAGCCCGTTCCCTTTGTGAGGGCCTGAACTAGGGGAGGAGCAGTGGGGATAAGGAGAGATGGGCATCAGGAATACCCAAGGAGGCAGGACGGCCAGGCAGCATTGTAGAGGAATGTAGCAAGTCAGGCAAGTCAGGAGCTATGGCCTCCAGGTTTCTGGCCTGATGGAGTGTGTGGTCAGTGAGGCGTGGAGGTGGGGAGCACCCAGTTCAGTGTTGTGTGGCGGGACAGTGGGTAAGTAGAGGGCCCATCAGAAAGCAATCTACCTAGCTCAGGATCGGGATGGGAAATAAAGGAGTGAGGATTCATCACAGAGTCGCCTCATGGAGGCCACTGGGGGCTGCTGGAGTCCGAGCTCTCATGTGGGAAGAGTGGAAGGAGAGGAGGAGGCAGGGGCAGAGTCCTGTAGAGTACTGACACATTCAGAGGTGGGCCGAGGTCTCCAGGGAGAGGCATGAGGCGTGAATGCAGAAGCAGAACCAGGGGAAGGTGGTGTGACAGAAGCAAATGAACATGTTGAAGGTAGAAAGGAGTGAGCAAGTGTTGAAAGACTCAGAGAGGGAGTAACATGAGAGGAGAAAGTGATTCAACTCCAGTTGAATCATGGCGCCTGGAGTAGCTTTTCCCTGTATCAGTGAAGTCGGAAGAAAAGATGAAAACTCATATCATCAAGAAGTGATGGGTTGCCAACCTGTTGGCAGAAGTTAGGAGGAATGTCCCCTAATTACAAAGACAGGGGAGTGGCATTTTTAGCACCCACCCTGACTGCCTCTTGAAACATTCTCCCAAGAGATCTCCCATCCAAGTACTAACCAGGCCCGACCCTGCTTAGCTTCTGAAATCAGATGAGATCAGGCGCGTTCAGGGTGATATGGTGTAGACCCTCCCAAGAGATCTCAAAATCTACTTTGTCCCTCCCTGTGTATCTCCCCTATCTGCACTGTGAGGACCAGACCCTATGAAGGTTCTGGTGTTAGACTCTGGGGTTCAAATGAGGTGGTCTTGTTGGTGCTACAAAGTCATGGCCCTGACTCCCTCCTTGCTTTATTCCCTTTTTCTCTCTGTGAACCTGGTCTCAGCTGTGGGGATTAGAAGTGGAAATCCACACTGCAGGGCCATGGATGACACCACAGTAGTGACTGGGGAGCTTAGGGATCAATGTTTGTTGAGTGAATGAGTGCATAACAAAGTGAATCCGTACCCCAAAGGGGAAAGTGCATTTGGGAAACCAAAGTTGAGGTGGTAAGACCCAGCCATTCCCCTCACCAGGAAGTGAGGGCTTTCTGGGGATCATGACATTATTTTAATTAAGGGACTTCCCTTTCCTGTCCTAACCCTCTACCATTCCCAACCTGTTTTTTGAAGTGGCCAGGAATACTGCTTTCCTCAGTCCTTCACCCTGCCATAGCCATTCGGTTGGCTGCAGAAAAGTAACAGGCNGGCACTTGTGGGGATGAGTACTGGGTGTTATATGGAAACCAACTTGACTATTAAGAAAACTATTAAGACTATTAAGAAAACTATTAAGAAAAAATATAAAAAATTTTTTAATTTTAAAAAAATAAATGAAACAAAGAAAAGTACCAGGCAGAAAGGACGGGGAAGTGATAGCAGTGTCGTATGACCCAGCAGGTGTCCCTACAAAATGGTGGCAGAGGTGGCTCTACCAGGGTGCACATGGGTTTGTAGTTTGTCGTTGCTGTGTTTCTGTTTGAATGAGTCCATTTTTTCCTAGTCTCAGGAGAGCTGTAGGCCTAGAAGAGCCCATCTCCACACAACAGAGCCATACTACTCGGGTGCCTCCAGAAAGCTAGGAGATGCAGGGAACCGGGGCACCGGAATGGCCCTCAGTTGTGCACACATTGTCACCTGATTGGACCTTGTGTGGGGTGGAGGGAATCCATGTGTCTAGTTAGATACCACCTTCCTGAGGATGAGTTTATTGATCAAAAGCAACAGGGGGCCTGACCAAATACCACAGAACAAGGGAGAAGAATCATCCTGACTTAGCAGGAGCACCTGCCCCTTACAAGGCCTTCTGTAACATCCATAAGAAAACTGTCATCCTCAACAAGGAGTCTTGTCTGTAAGAGGAGCAGAGGGAGCAGGAGGGGTGCAAGTTCCAATGGAGACAGAGGAAGGGAGACTGGGAGGGAGGGCAGAATCACAGGAAACCTGAAAATGTAACTGCAGACTTGAAGCCCATAGAAGAGACAGCGAAGACCAGAATTGTAACTGAGATGGGCATGATTGAGCAAGGAATGTGGAAGTGGACTTGGAAACACTGCCAGAAGCCAGAGGTGAGGGAATTTTTTTTTGAGAGAAAAGGAAATAAAGACGTAGAGGACAGGAAATAAAAATCCAACTTAAGAATTATAGGAAAAAAATCAGAACAAATTATAATTAAATTACTGGTGTAACTTGAGACTGAAAGTGTGTATTACATTCTGGATAAATTCATGGCAAGTGCTTTGTAGGATATAAAATAAATTCTTCTAAATATCCATGAGTCCAAAGGAAAACAACCCAACAAGCACCCAGTTATGTACAAATCAAAATCACCCTGTGTCACCAAAAGAAAAATAATGGGATAGTATATATAGAATCTTGAGCAAATTCTGAATTGTTTGAGAATTTTATACCCACACACATTGCATGAAGGTAAAAACTGACATTTTCAGAAATGTAAGGATTCAGAAAATATATGACCCATACACCCTGCCTGCTTGAATGATTATGTAATTTTGTTGAAGATGGATTAGGTTGCAAATGTAAAAAATTATTCCTGGAAGAGATAATCTATAGTGTTAAATGCAACTTAACAAGAATCTGATTATACAACTGTAGGTTATATTAGCCAAATCCAGAAAATTGGAGGCAAGAGAAGTAAAGTTTCCTAAATCCTCACATGAGGAAAAGGAGTGGGAAAGAACAGAACTAAGATAATATATTGTTTTATTCTGTACTTTTGTTATTGAAGTAAGTATGTATATATATGTGGTCCAAGGTGGGGCTCCATGTGGGGCTTGAATCCATGAACCATGAAATCATGCCCTGAGCTGAAGTTGGACGCTCAACCAACTGAGCCACCCACGTACCCCAAACACTAGGGGACTTTTAAAACAGCACATATTCCTTCCAAAGAATGAACAAATAGGAAAGAAAAAAAGTGC
This sequence comes from Crocuta crocuta, assembly GCF_008692635.1. Taxonomy (NCBI): domain Eukaryota; kingdom Metazoa; phylum Chordata; class Mammalia; order Carnivora; family Hyaenidae; genus Crocuta; species Crocuta crocuta. Next base: position 45,688 of record NW_027530527.1, on the reverse strand, counting down.
ATGCAGGAAAAATGCAAACAAAGGGAACAAGAAGCCATAAAATTCAATATAATAGTCACTAAGTCAACAAATATATTCCTATTAAAAAGTTAAGATTTGCAAATAATATTGTAAAAACTGCAATCAACTGCTTATTAAAAACACACCTCGGGGCGCTTGGGTGGCTCAGTCCATTAAGCTTCCGTCTTCGACTCAGGTCATGATCTCACAGTTCGTGGGTTCNCCCTCCCTCCTCTGCTCACGCTGTCTCTCTCTCTCTCTCTCTCTGAGAAATAAATAAAAACATTAAAAATTTTTATTTAAAAAAAACACATCTCAGAATGAGAAAATGAACCACAGTAGCAAGGAGTCTGGTTACTCCCAAATAGAAAGAAAACAGGACTGAACACAGAGATTCAGAGAAAAAGGACAAATTTAAAGGGATACTTCACACCAACAAAAGCATCAACATCTACGACAAGCGGTTGGACATACACTGCAAGCTTGCTGCATAATAATTACCTACAGACCCAAGAAAATCAACTAAAAGCAGTGAATCCAAGTGACATTAGCTTATAAAAACCAACACCTTTTTTTTTTTTGCCAGCAATATCCACCTAGGAAATATGACAGAAGTATGATTCCATTTCACAAAATTAACTAAAGCATAAAACCGCCTCTTGAATTAAATTTTATTTTATTTTTTTTAAATATTTTTATTTATTTCTAGGAGAGAGAAAGACAGCGTGAGCAGGGGAGGGTCAGAGAGAGAGGGAGACACAGACTCTGAAATAGGCTCCAGGCTCTGAGCTGGCAGTCAGCACAGAGCCCGACGAGGGGCTCGAACCCACGAACCGCGAGATCCTGACCTAAGCGAAAGTCAGACGCTTAACTGACTAAGCCACCCGGGCGCCCCTTGAATTAAATTTTAAAAATTTTAAAAATTTTACTGAATTTTTAAAATTGACAAGAATATGCAGTCATAAATAAAAATACCCATGATTTGGTCTTGAAATTAAATAAAGTGGTTTTAATTTAATTTGGAATAACAAGCAAGGTTAATCAAAATATTTGGAGGGGAAATCTTATTTATTTTTATTTATTTATTTATTTACTTTGAGAAAGAGAGAGAGCAAGCAGAGGAGGAGTAGAGAGAGAGAGAGAGAGAGAGAGAATCCCAAGCAGGCTCTGTGCTGTCAGTGCAGAGCCGGATGTGGTGGGGAGAGGCTCATGAACGGTGAGATAATGACTCAAGCCAAAATCATGAGTGAGACACTTAATCCACGGAGCTACCCAGGCACCCCAGGGCGAGCAAACAGATCTTTAAAGTGATCATATCCCTAGGATTGCCATCTCCAGGAAATTCAGATATTGGGACAAGAAATTATGTACAAAGTCTCCTTTTTTATCACAGAATTATTTTAAACAGATAGTTGGAAATAATCTAAATATACAAAAGAAGGGGCATAAAAATAAATTATTTCATATGCTGGAATACTATGAAGTCACTAAAAATCAAAACAACTAAAAAATGTATCCCCCCAACAATATTTAGATATGCAGAAATGATACCTGACAAAAGTCAAAGTTAAAAAAAAAAGCAAACTATAAGTAGTGCAATTCCAAATTTGTAAATCTGTCGTATTTTTGACACGAACCTGATATTGTGAACAATGGATATCTTTGATATGTTTACATGTGACTTTTGGTTTCTTCCTCCTCCTCTCTCATTGTGCTTCCTTCTTTTTTTTCTAAAAAGAGAAAGCATTACACTTAAAATCGGAAAGGGAGACAGGAAATAAGGGTCGTTTAGAGGCAACTATTCAATGGTGACTGGCGCCCCTGATGCAGGGTTTTATTTGCTGGACTGTAAGGCTAAGAGAGGGCAGCCTGAACAGACAAGAGAGGGAGCACAAAGGCAGGACTGGATCCCCAGAGAGGATTGATAATAACATCGGGACAAATGAAAACAATCACATAGACTCATGAATCCAAGGGGGCATAGGTGTCCAGAAAATAAAACAAAACAAAACAAAAACAAAAAACTTTAAGTCTGAACACTCGAAAGAGCTGACACGCAATGGGCAGAGCCCGCTGACTTGAAGACCCCAGCGTGGCGCGAGCTGGCACACCAGGCACTTCTGGTTCTGCAGGGCGGGGCCACGGTGCTCAACCAGCAGCGCGGACCGTGTTAAAGTCAGCCGTCAGCCGAGCTGGCTCAGACGCCTCTTTAAGGCATCCGGGTCTTGGGGACACTTCTTAAGCAGGGACGCTGCTATTGGCTCCTGCTACTGGCATGATGTCACCATCAGCCAATCTGAAGTCAGTTGAGCCGCCCAGGCTAAGGAATTAATTAAAGAGATAATTAACTCTTCCTAAACCAAAGGAGCCTGCAAAAACAGGGCCACTCATGTTTTTTGGCTACTCTTTGCCAGGGTAAGGGAGTGAGGAAGTGGAATTGGAAATGAACAGTAAGAACAGATAATGCCAGGTTTTGTAGATATAGGTATAGATGCAATCTTTTAAGGCATAAAAGTATTTTTATTCAGAAAATTGTAGAATCATCCCAAATTCCACCACCTGTTAAACATTTCGATATAGTTTCTTCCTGTATTTTTAAACTCAGAAGTGTGAGATTTTATGGAAATTAACTCACACTACATATTTTGTAGCTTTTCAAATTCACTTGCTGTGAGACTTTTCCTTTGTTATTAAATAGTCCCCAAATGCACAGTATTGAATAGCTGCAAAACTTTTCAACTTAATGGACGTTCCATAAATGCACCACTCTATAAATCTATGCTATCATTTTTACTGGCTGCAATGTACTATGTACATTCTTTTATGTACATAGAATAATTTATTTTAAAAGTACCCAGGCAAATATTTTTTTAAAAATGCTGTAGTAAACTATTGTATATACATTGCATTGTAGGACACTTGTCCACTGAATTCGTTAGGATACATTCCTAGAAGTGAAATTCCCGTCTCAACATTAAAGTATATGTTCTCAGATTGCTTTCCAGAAATGTAAACAGTATACGGGAATGTCCAGTTCTTTACACACTTAACAAACTTGTAGGTTTTCAATCTCTTACATCTTTGATAATCTAGTACAAAATGAGAGCTCATGAGTCTCTTAATTTCTTTCCTTCGTTATTAATGATGTTAACCATGTTTTTATGTACTCAATAGCCTTTTATATTTCTTTTCTAAATTATCTGTCTTCTTCGCCCATTTTTATGTCAGAGTGTCTTTTTCTAATCCATTTGCAAGATCTCTAATTTCCACTTGACAGTACTTTCTTTTCATCAAGACATAGAAGATGTATAGTTTTCCTTTATTATGCTATTTTGTCAGGCTTTTGTTTCTGTGTTCAGGTACTTTTGTAGTGGATCTGGACAACTTTCCTGTTTTTCTTTGCTGTGAAATAGTTTATGGAGTAAGTTCCCGAAAGTTTAAAGAACCAGAGCCATTATTGGAGGTAATTCTTTGACTATTAGTCAACTCAATTCAATTATTCTGTTCTTCATTAAATTTTAAATTTTTATTATTTTAGCTCAATTTAAGTTTTAGATAAAACTATTAAAATTTCTTTATCAAACATTTACAAATTAGTAGTATTCACTTGGGTACAAATGCAAAATTCAAAAGGAAGACAGTACAAGTTAACTTCCTCTCTCTTCTCTGTCCCAATCCATCTACATCCTCTTCCCATAGGCAAGCGCCATTACTGGTTTATTAGGGATCTTTCCAGAGACATACTAAAATAACAAAAGCACATTCTTTCTTTTAACTATAAAGTAGTCACAGACTCTAAATATCTTCATCTTGCTTTTCAAAAACATATTTTGAAGATTTTATCTTATATAACACACAAGAGTTACGTTTTTCCTTTTTAAGAGCTGTATATTGTCCCATTGGACGAAATTTATAATTTACTTACCACATCAGTTTTGAAAAAAATTAAGTTTTTTTCCTAATATTTGCTATTACAAATCATGCTACAGTAACTATCTTTACATGTAACTATCAAATCTGTGATTTTCTTCCTTTTATTTTTATTTAAAAAAATTTTTTTAACACATTCATTTTTGAGAGACAGAGATTGAGTGCAAATGGGGGAGGGGTAAAGAGAAAGGGAGACACAGGATCCAAAGCAAGCTCCAGGCCCTGAGCTGTCAGCACAGACACGGGACTTGAACTCACGAACAGCGAGATCACAACCTGAGCTGAAATCAAGGGTTGGATGCTTAACTGACTAAGCCACCCGGGGGCCCTGAAAACACACACTTAATGAGAAGATGTTGAAAGCTTTTTTTCCTGAAGTCAGGAACAAGACAAAGATGTTCACAATTATTGCTTCTCTTCGGTATCTTTTTGGAGGCCCTAGACAATGGGATAAGGCACGATAAAGAAATAAAGGGTATAAGGATTGAAAATGAAAAAATAAGACTCAGTATTTGTGGGTGATACAATTATTTGTGTAGTTAAATCAAAACAATTTACACATAAATTATTAATAAATGAGGTTGGCAAGAAACTAGAATTTGAAATTAAAAGGCATTTCAACAAAAGATTTTTTTTCAGTAATATTGAAAAATTAAATATTTAGGAATAAATATAACAAAGTATTTTGAAGACTCTACACAAAATTACAAAACGTTTTGAAACTTAAAAAAATAAATACAAATCTCTATGATTTAAAAAAGCTTTTGAAAATATTGAAGATCTAAATAAATGACAAATATACCATGTTCATGGATTGGAATAGTCAATCAAAATTGCTAGGCTGTCAGTTCTACCCCAATTGGCCTATAGATGCAAAACAATTTCAGTCAAAATTTCACATGATTTATAAAAAATATTGGGTAGATTTTGGAGTCAAATGTAAAAAGCAAAAAGTTCTTTCAAATGTGAAAGATAAAATAAGTGAATATTTTTAAGACCTTGATGCGGGAAATAAACAGGACATACACAAATATTTAACTATAATCAAAGGACTGATGAACTTGACTACATTAAGAAGTTTTGTTCACCAAGTCATTAAGAAAGTAATCATACACGCAACAGAGAGAAGATATTTGTAAAACATAATCCAACAAAGGACTTGAATTTACAATACATGAAGGAGTAAAAATTGGACTTTAGTATAGTTCTCTAACACTCAGGCCAATATGGAACAGGAAAAGAAACATTTTCATTTGCCATATGTATTCTTTCCCAGTTCAGAGAACCAAAAGCCTGGGATGGGATGATTAAGAGGGAACCAGAACCCTCATTAGTCATAATGGGGAATTTGCTTCTGCACTGAAGTGTCTTTGCTTGCATTTTGTGCAGCTGACCACATTAGGAACAAGTTGGGTGCTCAACAGTCTCTAGGGTGGTGCACTGTTCTCTATTTATGCAAAGGTAACTAGGAGCAAGGATTATAAACAATCTTAGTATTCTAATTTTGTAAGTCCATTTTTTATTATTTATTTATTTATTTTGAGACAGAGACACACACAGAGTGTGAATGGGGGAGGGTCAGAGAGAGAGGGAGACACAGAATCCGAAGCAGGCTCTGAGCTGTCAGCACAGAGCCTGACGCGGGACTCGAACTCACAAACTCTTAGATCATGACCTGAGCTGAAGTCGGCCACTTAACCAACTAAGCCACCCAGGCGCCCCATGTAAATCCATATTTTAAAACATTGCTACAATAAACATGTATTTTTAAATTAGAAAACAAAATTCTAAGCCTGCAAAGCAGCAGGGTGGCTATACAATGATGTAAAATGACAACTACAGTAAAACCTCCACCCACATTCAAAATATCTTTTCCATGTTCATACTTCTGTATTTGAAATGTTACCTTATGCTTCCTATATTTTAAGAATTCCACTCTCCCTGTGGGTTCCCCTTTAAAAATTCTAGATTCATATTCAGCTCTCATGTTAGCTGTTCTATATCATTGTCTCTATCAGGTTTTTTAGGAAATACAGGGGTGAGAACGATTGTTTCCTGAGTCAGAGAAAGCCACCCAGAGGGGATGACAGCTGTGCTAGGATTTGAAAGATAAATAGGAGGTAGCCAGACAGAGAGATGGTGGAAGTCACTGCAGCCATGAGGAAGGACAGTATATTCAAAGATTAGTAGCTAGAAATTGTGTGACATCTTTGGGGAGCCAACTGTATTTTGTTGTAGCTTGAAAAGTGTTCTGTGTGTAGGGTGTTGTGCGTGTCAGGGGTGAGGTGAAGGAGGAGAGAATAGTGTGTGCAAAGAAGGCAGGAAGGCCCTTGGGACACACACAGAGAACTTTGGATTTTTTCCTGTAGGTTCTGGGGAGCCAGTGATGGTTCTAAGGAAGGTCAAGTTATGACCAGGAGAGTGTTTCCCCCTTTTCCTTTTTCCCAGCCGCTAGCCCAGTGAGGTTATTTTCTGTATAAGGAAAGAATGACAATAATGGCTTGGCTTCCACAGCTGTGATGCTCATTACTTAAAGAACCACAGCCACTCACGGTCCTTGGAGGGACTTGCCTGGTGTCATCTCTGAGGAGCTGAGGGCATCATTGGAGTCCTCAGAGTCTCAGCAGCCAGGATGATGTCATGCTTTATGTGACTTGAGTCCTTCTCCCAGGGACAGCTCTCACTGTGGTGGAGAGTGCATGCCCACAGGCTGAAGGAAGCCAAATATGATGAGCTGATTCGGGTTGAGGTAAATGCCCAGAGGTGGCTTGTGNGCTTTTTTTTTTTTTTTTTTTTTTTTTTTTTTTTTTTTTTAACATTTAACATGGAGCTGACAAGTGGCTTCCAATCTCTCCATTTCCAGATCAGCTCTGTTAGGGAAAATGATAGTAAGTCCTTCTGTGCCAGACCTCTGAGATGGGCCCTATTCCCTTTGGCCTGTTGGGCTCCTCTGTGTCCTCCTTTCTAGTCTTCTTCAGAATCTATGAAGGCAGACCTTAAATTATGACAGATTTCTAAACAGCTCATCTGGGGAATGGTTGTTCACAACTTGAAATGCATAACCCATAAAGTATCTACTGCCTCTATACCCAAAAGTTTCCTTCTTTTCTGCTGCCCTCTTCTCAGGATGTTTCTGAGACATTCTGAGCTCACAGCCTGCTGGATTAATCCCAAACATGTGTTTTGTTGAAATGTACCACCCAGTCAAAGGAAAGAAGGGAGCAGATAGAGACAGTGCACTGTCTTCCTTTCTTCTTTCCTTCTGGACTTGTTAGGATCCACAGTGACAGCCCTGGGAAAGGGTCTGAGGTGTGATCCAGCCCAACCCTCTCATCTTACAGGCTGGGAGCTTGAATTCCCTCACCTTTCTCCCCCTGAGAGAACATCTAGGAACCCCTTGCATCAAGTGTTGTGACGAAGTTCTTGTGCAAAGATTGGGATTTCCTAGGCCAGCTCATTCTCTGTCAGAGAGAGGGAGAGAGGGAATCCCAAGCAGGAGCCTCACTGTCAGCACAGAGCCCCATTCAGGCCTGGAACTCACGAACCATGAGATTATGACCTGAGTCGAGATCAAGAGTCAGACGCTCAAACTCACTGAGCCACCCAGGCACTCCAACTGCATTTTGATTTTATTATTAGTTCACTGAATACACCACTCAAGAAAGCCAATGCCTTACACGTACTGACCTCTCAGCCTGAAATGCCCTCCTCACCCCTACCCCCAACCCTCTTCCCATATCCAAATGCAAGCCCCATCACCATTACTCTTTAGAGAGTCTCTGTTGAGTTTCCTTTGTGGAGAGAGAAGGACCACACCCATTTGATTCCAGGAGGATAAAAACTCCCCAGTACCCCTGCCTTGGGGGAAGAGGCTATTCTTTATAATAATTTTTTTTTGCCACTCCCGTACAGTGTTGTTTAATCAGATTTATTTAGGTATGATTTACCAACAATAAAATAAACTCATTTTAAGTTCTGTGAGTTTTGACAAATATATAAACCCACCACAAATGAGATTTGTCTTTCTTCGAGCTTCATGTAAGTGCAATTGTACATTACAATTCAGGTTTAATCAAGAAAAAAAAATCTGTCTAGATAAGAAAAAGCCAATTTCTTGCTAGAAAATAAGAAAGTCAGTTTAAAATGTGAGTTGTTCCCAAACCAGTATTTATTCTCTCTGGAAAGTAAACACACTGAAATATAATCTTTCTGATTATAGTTTCCAATTAGCTCAAAATCTCTGCCTCCTTCTCTGTTGCCTCTCCTCCAGTTTGTCTGTTTCCATTTTCCTTTGATGTCTTATTTATTTTGCTAGAATATAAATATGTTATTGGCATTCTGTTTAAGCATATTTCTAATTTCCTTGAATCTGGATACAAATTGATTTTTCATGAGCTAATACATCTTCAAGATTACTTTGCTTGAATTTGGACTACTCATCAATCTAATGTTTTCGAAGATGTTGAGCAACATGATGTGGATTCTAAACGACATGAATGAAATTCATCATGGCTTTTTGTCATCTTGGCAAGGTTGTATGTATTTCTTCCTTTTCTGCCGTTCTTTGTAACCTACTTTTACAGTCTTCCCTTTAGTGTCCCTTTAGTCTAAATTCTGTAGGGGAGATACTGGTTGCTGCCCTCCCATCCCGCCTCTCCCCAGCCCCTACATTCCTGAGTGGGATCGGGAGGCAGTGTGCCAGGATGACTCCAGAGATGAATCCATCTCCCTGGCTCCAGCACCTTCCATGTACAGAAAAGCATGCAGCAGGCAGAACTGGATTCCTGGCTGGTAGCCCCTCCTCTCCCAGCCCCCAGCCCTTCTGACAGCCTCTGTTAAGAGTGCATTTGTTAGCTCCCTGCTGTGATCGCCAGAGGAGGCATCTCGGTAAGGAGTTCAGCCCCTGGGAATTCTGCACTGGGGGTAGAAATAGCTCTAGTGCTAGGGGCCAAGATAGGCACAAAGCAAATATTCTCCTGTCCCTGGCTTTTTTCTTTTTTGCTTAATCCAATGTAAGTGCTCTGCCATTGGCAATTACCTTTTGTCCTAAAATGTTTTTTGCAGTGAGCACATATTGCTGTTTTATGATTTGGTCGCTGATGCTGATGGAGTACCCATGTGGGATGTCTGCTCAGCTCTCCTCGAGGCCACACCCTGAGAATGGTACCCATGCAGATTCATGCTATTCAACCCAGCCCCCGGCCCAGATCCTTGACATCAGACATGCATGCCTGATTGAAACCGGGCCAGATGAAACCAGCCAGATGGATTCTTTTGCTTGAATATTTGAAACTGGGATTGAAAGAAGGGCTAACTTGTCTCTCATCTCAGGAAACATAAGATGGCCAGTGCTCAGAAAGCAGGGTCTGTCATGGAGACAGAAGGAAATAGTCTTGGATATAGATGCAGATGTGGACAGGAGTGAGCATGTGGTTCGAGGGGCAGGAAGCACATCCTTGTAAGGAGAGGGGAAGCAGGGAGAGAGGGGCAGAGGCACTGAAGGAGGAAGGGAGAGAGAGCGAGGGAGGGGGAGGGAGAAAAGGGAAGGAGGGAGGCTGCTCAGATTCTTTTGGCTTCCCTCCCCAGTTCAGTCCAGCTCTCCCATATTGTTGGTTTCATGGGACTTTCCTGAAAACTTGAAAAACTTGCATGAGGTAACTTGGAGTAGTTTCTTGTTAATTTGCATCCAAAAAATTCTGAAAAGTTTGCAACCTGGCATCAGGAAATAAAGTTGCATACAACCACCTCAAATGGCCATTTTAGGGCTTGGAAACAATAAGGATTCCACCATCCCGGGACAGGGAGGACTGTTGAGTGGAGCACAGACCGCAGCATCTGGTGAAATGAGGGTCAGTATTTTGGGAACTTGGGCAATTTTCCTCCCGAGCCAGAAGCTCTAGCAGGCTTAGAAAGGCCACGTTGGAAGATGTCTGACTGTGCTGGCCTCTAGCTGGGACTTCAGTGAGGTGTATGGAGGCGTGTACCAGTCCGTGGCTGCCCAGCTTACAGTGGAGGGGAGAAACAGGTTAGTTATGCTGCTGGGCTCCTGGGATCCTGGGATCCTCTGTGCTGATGGGATAAAAGCTGAGACCACCCAAGACCACTCTTAAAGTGGACTTAGCAAGCAGCAGCACATACCACGTGCAGCAGCCCACATTGAGAGCTAAATGCTGTGTGCTGGTCATGAAACAGGGAGGTCATGGCACTTGGAAAGAAGACACCAGGGATGCACTGGGGAGCATTGGGAGCCTTGAGTCTTCTGTGCTTTCTCCAAGTCTGTCTGCTGTGCCCTCCTGCTGGGTAGAGGTGGTGATGCCTGCTGCTATGAAGCATAATTTAGGACCAGGTTTGGGATTTTCCACTGGGCTAATGAGGCAAAACAGACGGTGTCCACTGCCTTGTACACCCTAAATAGAAATACATTGAGCAGAGAAGCCAAGCACAGCCCTCAGGTGTCCTTCTATGAAACTGAAACTCCCCGGACATGGCTCTCCTCTGGCTGTCCAGTTTAGCAAGCTGTCTAGAAAAGGCTTCCAGCAAATCGAATCTCCCCAAGTTAAATCAGCAGGCTGCCATTTGCAGTTTTACAGGCATTATGCTGCCAGAAAAGCCTCACAAGTTCTTGAGAGCCACACAAATCCACTCTACAGGGTTTCTCAGTCCCTGAGGCAAGCTCAGACCCAAGCTCAGGAGCTAAAGGCCCCATTCTGAAGATCTTCCAGTCCCACAGCCAGTTCCTCTCCAGTTTCTCCCAGGGTGGTTCTGGAGGGCCCCGGACAAGGCCACAGTCCCCAATGGGCAGAATGTGGAGTGACTCCACCGTATAACCAGGGGCCTGCAGGAGTCAGCATTCGACGGCCACAACTTCAGCTTTGTCCAATATCCAGCTACCAACACATGCTGTCCTGGATTTCGCCTCCTTCTCCACATTTAAGCGGAAGCTTCATGCTAATTACCCAGTCTCTCTCCCAGTGTCCTCTATCAGAGGACCAACTCAAGGTTGACTTGGAGGAGAAAGAAGCGCTGTGTGGGATCAGGGCCTCCATGAGAGGAGGTGAAGGTGTTCACCTTGGCGGGCATGTCTGTGTTGTGTGATGTGACCGCACCACCATGACATGAGGCACGGGCTCCCAGCCTTGATAGGGCTGGTTGGTTTTGTTTTCTTGAGGATTTTAAATTGAATCAGAGAGAGAGAGAATGGATTTCCCTGTGTGGCCCAACTACAAAGGATACCAGCTCCACCGGAAGACAATGGGGTCCTTGATGGCTATGAGGAAGCCACATGCATGGAGCAGCAGAGACAGCAGTCTACAAAGAAGGAAGTGGCTTTGCAGAGAGGGGAAAGAGATGGGGACAAGAGAGAGAAACAGAGAGAGACAGACAGACAGATATATAGACAGAGACAGGGAGGCAGATTCTGATTCATGATTGCTTTCCTGGTTCTTGATTTTTGGGAGAAGATGTTACACTCCTTGCTTTGGGTTCCATGAAATATCTCGGACACTCCTCTTGCCTTAAAACAAATGAAACAAAACAAAACCCCAAATCCACCATTTAATTTTGAAAGAATTCTAGATCTAGAGGAAGTTGCAAGTATAGAGAAGTCCCATGTATCTCTTACTGTTTCCTCCATGGTTACAATTTACATAACTATGGTACAATATCAAACCAGGAAATTGACATCGGTGTAACATGTGCCTTTTTTAATTAAAACTTTTTTTACTATTTATTTATTTTTGAAAGAGACAGAATGTGAGCAGGAAGGGCAGAGAGAGAGGGAGACACAGGATCTGAAGCAGGCTCCAGGCTCTGAACTATCAGCACAGAGTCCGATGTAGGGCTTGAACCCACAACTCGTGAGATCATGACCTGACTGAGCTACCCAAGCACCCCTAACGTGTGTCATTTTATCACATGTGCATTTGCCATCAAGATACAGAACTAGTCCATTCCATAATCATCTTCTTCTTGCTACCTCTATGTAGCCACACCTCCTCCCATGGCTCCTAATCCCTGGCAACCACCAATCTGTTTTTCACCTCCAAAATTTGAGATTATTCTACAAGTGAAATCATATAGTTTGTGGCCTTTTGAGACTGACTTGTTTTACTCAGCATAAGTCCTTGGGATGCATCCAACTTGTTATATGTCTCAATTGTCTATTCACTATTATCACAGACTAGTGTTCCGTGGTATGGAGCCACCGTATTTGTTTAACCATTCACCTCTCCAGAGACACACTGTTTGTTTACAGTTTGGGGTTGTTACAAATAAAGCTGCTCTGAGCATTTGTGCGCTACACTGTTTTTGTGAACATGTTTTCATTTCTTTGGGAATAACGCCCAGGAATGCAATTGCTGGGTTGTATGGTGAGTGCATGTTTTGTTTAGTTTTGTTTTCTTTTGTTTTAAAGAGCTACTAGACTCTTCTAGAGTGGCTATGCCCTTTTACATTCATACCAGCTATGGATATGTGGGTTCCAGTTTCTCTTCATTATTACCAGCATTTGATATTGTCATTTTTAAAATTTTACTTGTTCTAATCTCATTGTGGTCTTACATTGTATTTCTCTTATCGTTAATTTTCATGTGTATATTTGTTGGCATATTCTCATTGATGAAATGTCTCTTCACATCGTTTGCCCCATTTTTTTCCTTTGGCAATCGTATATTTTTTACTGCCTCCAAAATTCAACGATCGTCTCATTAAGCTTATTTGTAAAACACTGTTATATGAAGTAGGTGTGAGGTCAGGGAGGCTGCCCACTTCCTCCATGTCTGCAGAGAAAGCTCTTTTTGGAAGACAATCCCACGTGCAGATCTGAGCATAAGCACATGACTGTTATTCTTAGCAATAAGCTAACTAGAAAAAGGAAGAACGCATTTCTAAATCACGTTATGGTTATACCATAGTCACATTTTAGTTGGCAGAACTGATTCCAGAACAGACACGGCAGAGATCTGTCATGAAGGAAAAAGTAAGTGAAGGTTTTTAGAAAGCTGGAGGGGAGAAGTACTGTGCTCACACGAGCGTGGCTACAGCAGCCTCCAATAACAGTTCCCCAGGGGCGTGAGTGCACAGGAGCCAGGGGCCCTTCAGCGGTCATTGGCCTACATGTGTTGCTCTGAGGCCACTGCTATTTCTCACGGGCCATCTCCTGATATGCCGGTAAACAGATCGCCTGTAGCACAGATGTAAATGGAGATGGGTAACACCTCTGCAAAAGAAAGTCTACAAGTTCTTGGGCCGGTTTAGCCAATCTCTTCTGTGATAAATGGTTGCTGAATTATGATTCCACAAAGTAATCCCATAAATGGACACCGGGGAAATTTTTACAACCTGTGAAATTCCCAGGCAAGAAAATAAATAGCCACCCATACCAAAGTTACACACTGTGACTTCAGATGCTCCATGCGAGGGCTTCTGAATGAAGCAGAGCAGGAAAGGCTATGAAAAGAGAAGATTATTGTCCTTCTCTTCAGCAGATTAGCAGCTCCATCATCTCTCCAGCTGCCCTCTGCTGCTCCAAGTCCTGCTCAGATTTTTCCTGAAGAATCTCTTCTGTATTTTCTTTAGACTATAGAAGTTTCACTGTCTCGCCTCCAACTCTGTGATGATATAAGCAAGGGCACATTCAGTCCAGGGAATGGGGCATGTTCAATGGCATTTACACGCCTGTTGGTTATCTTAATAGCTTCATCCAAAGTAACAAAGGAAGTCTGCAGCGAAGCTACTTCCACCACTACTTCTACTGCTTTGACATTATTCCTTTTTAATTCAGAGGAATTGTCCCCTACCTCTGGCTAAACCAGTCATTTTGCAACTGTCAGTTCCTTCATGGTAATGTTCAAATACTGGCAAAATCTCACCTGTGACATTATCCTTGCCGGAAACTTCACTCGAGGGCTTCCTTTACATTGTGGATTACTGTGAGGAAGTCTCCTGACAAGAATGTGGCCTTGGCAAGTGAAAGGCAGCTCCTCCCATCACATTTTCATCTCCGTTATCTTCTTGAGGGTCTGTCGAAATCAGGGAATTATGGTATCAGACTGTTTCTTCAGGAGGTTTCGACCTGCCTTGTTCCTTTCAATCGAGCCTTCCTGAAGGGCTGTGACATTCAGGAGGAAGAGGTCTCAGCTGGGTCCTTGCCCACATTCTGAAGGTGACTGGCTCTGGTCCCCTGCAACAGTCCCAGCCACAGTGCCTTCCTCTGGGAGTCAGATGTATGTCCTACCCGTTCTCTAGGGTGTGTGTGTTCCCTGTTAAATTTTGATATAAATGCTCTTGTTCTGTTAAGTTTGAAACAGGTTTCTGTTACTTGCAAACTCGTGGATAGTCTATGAATTCAACCATAAAAATAGCTAGCATTTATTGTGCACATACTTTGCAACAGGCACTGGGTTGTTTTGTTTTGTTTTGTTCTTTTTTTTTTTGAGATGGGGGGGTGAGAAGAGGGAGAGGGAGAGAAGTGAGGCTCACTCAAAGTGGGGCTCATGTTTATTCAATGTAAGACTCAAACTCATGAACCATGAGATCATGACCTGAGCTGAAGTCAGGTGCTTAATGAGTGAGCCACCCAGGAGCCCCTCAAGCAGTATTCTAAGTGACTTACAGGTTTTAGCCCTCTTGATAAACTTTGTTTTTATAAACATCATGTGTTGTTGTTCTAAACATTAATCACCATTACAATTAATTTACAACCACTATCAGCATAAATAAACAGCTTCAGCAATCCAGGATCACATAAATTTGAGTTGGCTAAGTTTTATTTGTATTTCAGTTGATTGAAAAATCTAAGGTGTGCTTGGCTGGCTCAATCGGTATAACATGCTACTCTTGATCTCGGGAATGTGAGTTCAAGCCCCGCATTGGACATGCAACCAACTTAAAAATAAATAAATAAAAAGGAAAGAAAAGAAAAATCTAAGCCACTGATGTCATGAGAATGCATGAGTCATGATAGCCACTCCTCAAGTGAAATAGCATTGCTCAAACATTTTTTTAAAATTACACACTACGCACATTTTTATTTGTTTTAAGGAAATATCTGACAATTGTTCAATTCGATAAATTATATAGAAGAAATCTCCCAAACTTTAGTCTAAAAAATGGCAGAAAATAAAAGCTTTACATTGTATATTTTGTAAAGTAAATTTGTAATTTACTTTGTGTTGTATAATTTTTAGAAATTGCATTGGTGTGAGTGTAGCAGCCTCAAGTGCAGTGATCAGATATTCTGAATTCTTCTGTGAGGTGAGGACCACAGTTCCTGAAGTTTGGAATACGACCAGAGGTTTGTTGAGGGCCCCCCAGGTGACTGTGCAGCTAGCCTTATGATAGAGCTACTTCTGAACAAGCAGGGCTCCTTTGGGGGCCTAGGCACTGTCCTTGGGGTCCCAGGGGGTGTTAGTGTGTTATTGGTGAGTCAAGTCATTGACCAGGGACTGCCCTGGTCAAAACCTGGCTTCCAGATAATCAATCATCTCTTCTACTGCTTCTCTCCACACTTCAGCATCTGCAGGAAGATGTGGAGCCCCCTTTCCAACACGTTAGACACTCGAGTTTCCACCCTTGGAAGGGGTAGATGAATGGAGTCCCATGGTATAGCCAGTTGGCACATGTGTATCCAGGGGATGGCTTCACACACCCATCTGAGTGTCACTGCCACAGTGCACCCCGAGCTGTGAAAAGTGACAGTCAGCAGAGCAGTGTTGCCGATCTGCTCCTCATGGGCCCCAAGTCCCTTTGACTGATGTCCAGCTGCTGCATTTAGATGGATTGAGTGCAGGCAGCTGGCTCACCCATGGCCGATGCAGCAGGCCCAGGAATGGCCTCTGATCACCCACCTTCTTCAGTGCGGAGCTCATGACACCTTCAGACATTGGGGTGTAAGGAACATGCCGGCCAGCTCTTTTGCCTTCATCTCTTCCCTGTTGATGACCCCACCCCTCTGAACCTCCCAGCTTTGACCTGGATGATTTCTCTTCTCAGTCTTTATGCTTCGGACTTGATGCTTGGCACCTTTTCTAGAGGTGATTCTTTCTCTCTTCCATCACTGAACGGCCATATACCATTTTGGGGAAGCTCTGGGACTCTCCCATATGGTAAGGCTAGTGGAGGGGCTCCATGTGGCTTGGCCACCCTCCCTCTTCCAATATTACTGCCCCCCCATTCAAATTTATGCCTCACCACTTTATGGGAGACTGTGCAAGTTATCTTGACCATTTGGGTCTGTTTCTTGTATAAATGAGGTGGTGAATTCCTTTCTCACAGGGCTGTAGTGAGATTTACTGATTATATATTTATAATATATAATAAATATATATATATATTTTCCATCATAACGTAGTACTCAAATGGTAGCTAAATAACTCTAGAAATGGGGCATCTTTCTGCACTTCCTTTCGCCCCCTCCTTGGTCTCTGGTTGTTATGTCTTGTCTTCCCCACCTTGTCCCAGCTCCCTTCCCCTATCAGTCAGTAAGGGGGACTCAGACAGAGCACTTCCCTCCCCTAGTAGCAGAGTATCTCTCATTGGCTGCCATCACCATGGCAACTCGCTGGCTCCTCCCTGCACCCAACCCCCCTTTCCAGAGCCGCAGCTTGGGAGTTCCAGACTTCTCAGCGATGGAAGGAGGAGATGGAAGGAGGAGGAAAGAGAAGATGGAGGAGAGGAGAGAGGAGCCCTTGACTGCAAAGGCGGCCACGGGGTTCAGGTTTGCTTGGATTCCTGATACCAGCCTGGCAGGCAGTGTGGTGTCTATTATCTCTACATATTCAGGAAGCCTTTCGATTTCCATAGGCACTCTTGATTCTCTTTGAAATGAGACTATGGCCTGGGGCTTGGGGGCCTGGGTTCCTGGCGTGTGGCAAGCGTGATAAGCATGTTGTTCCAACAAAGGAAGGGTTTTCATCCCACTGCCTTCACAGCGCCACTGGGGTTACATGACAGGACCCACATGAGCACACTTTGTGAACTCCAAAGACAGCCAGGGGTCCTTCATTATTTTGGTCACCCTCACCCCTACCCAGTGTGGTGGCCCAGAGTGGGGCAGTCTGATGGGTGCTTTCTTCTCCTGATGTGAAGTGGAGGATTGGAGATACATGTCTACATGGAGCCCTGGAGAACAGCACAGGGCCCTGGGCAGTGCCAGCCCGTGGGTCCCAGCTGTGAGGCCCATGCCAGGGCCTGAGAACCTACTTCCGGCCCAGCACACTCGCGAGTGTATACACCGCATGTCTTCCACCTGCACAAACTGTGATGTGCAAATGTCCTTTGGTGCTCTCGCCATTTAAAGATGCTTTAAAAGCATGGGCTGAATGCAGGTGACTTTTGTGTGTTCTCAGTCAGCAGGAATGTGGTGGTAGAGGGTGAGAGCCAGTGAAATTGACTGCGGCCGAACAAACCCTCCATAAAAAGGGTGAGATGATGAAATTCTGACACAGGCTATAGTGTGGATGAACCGTGAGGACACAAATACTAAGTGAAATCCACCAGACACGAAAGGACAAATACTGTGTGATCCCAGTTACATGAGGTTATACATGAGGTAATGAATTTGCTAGAAGAGGCAAATTCATTAGGATGAAAAGTAGATTAGAGGTCACCAGGAGCCAGGGGGAGGGGAAAGAGGAGTTTAATGTGTTTAATGGTTACAGAATTTCGATTTGGGAAGATGAAATCTGGAGATGAACGGTGGTGATGGCCGCACAGACTGTGAAGGTGTTTAATGCCATCGAACTGTATACTGAAAGGTGGTTAATGTGGTAAGTTTTGTGCTATGTATATCCTATCACAACAAAAGAAATCCACTCTCTCCCTTTGGAAAGAAGGCGGTGAGGTGAGGCCAGGTGGTGGAAGGCAGGGGTGAGGGGATGGAGAACAAGCTCAGCGACCTTTGATGGGAGAGGCATTCTAGAGAAGGGGGTCTTGTTTGGCAGTCTGCCTGGCCCTGCCACTTCCGGCTGACTGGTAGGCTGAGAGGGTAACATCAGGGGCTCCTTGCCTCCACTCGATGAGGGACCTAGGGAAACCATCATGGGTGACCCATCACTTCCGGTCAGAGTTCCATCTGTTTTAGGAATCATCAGGGTAGTGACATTCCTCAGCTTCAGTCATGGTCTTCTTCCTTCTGGAAGGCCCCGGGAAGTTGCGTGGGCTGTGAGGACCCACCAGCTCTAGTCAGGATGCCACAGAAGAGGCGTGGCCAACATCACAGCCAGGTGGCAAGAGGGAAGCCCGGCTCTCCTGGGACCTGCGTGCCAGGCCCTCACGTGCCCCAAAATCTGAGGATGTCTGAAGTCCCTCCTTGCCTTCTGACTCACCGTTCAAACCCACCAGCTCTTCTGACAGAGCTGGAAACAAGCATCAAGCCCTCTGGAAGCTATTTTTAGTGTTCATCTGTTCTTTCTGATTTCTCCTCTAGATGCCATATTTTCCCACCCCCAGATATGAAAGGGCTAAAGATTCTGGAAATCCTTCATCATTCCTCCTCTCCAGGTGCTCTCTCTCTGGATGGACAGCTCAGCTTGCAAGCCGTGCCCTTCACCCCCACCCTCTCGTACTGTTCCCTCCTTCTTTCTGCATCCCCACCCTCACCCTCTGGTCCCCAGCTCCACAGGCAGCATGGAAAGCGGGCTATTTGTCTGACATCATCTTCCACTCCCTGGCCTGCTAAGAGTTACTCACTCAGGCAATCCCTGTTCCACCAGCGGAGACTGTCCAATTGCCAAGCAACCCACTGTCAGCCAATCACAGAGCTCAGAGGTGATGTCATGGAGAGCGAGCAGTGGTGCTGATGTGGAGAGAAGCCCAGGGTACCACTAATTGAAGGAGTGAGGAAGGAAGCAGCTCGCCTGAACTGGACTGCAGGTAAGTGGGAATGAAGTACAAATTCTTTAAGGTTTTTCAGACAAAAGAAAAAAATTATTAGCAACGACGGGGAGGAGGAGCGAGGGGCCTGGCGCCATTTGCGCCTTTTGGTTTCACTCAATCAATTAAACTTTGTGAAACCCTGGCTGAAATGAGGTGAGGTGAAAAGAATGGGGCTACCCCGAAGGGCAAGGTGGGGCTACAGGCANCGGGGGAGGGGCTGTCAGATGTCCACGGTGAGTTCTTTCTGCATAATAATGTCTTGTTGCTCTGGGAGAAAGGTTTTGTTCAGAGTCTGGCTTCCCCCGGAGCTGGCTCTGACCCACGACTTGTTTCAAGCTAGAAGCTGCTTTGTGTGTTACATTTCCTTCCTCAGCCACAGTTTTTCTTGGCTCCCTTCTGCTGTGTATCATCCTTTTCTTTCTCCTCTGTCTGCACCGGGTTCCTTTTTGCTCTTGGTTCTAAGGATGCAATGAGATCACCACCTCTTCCTGGCTCCGCCCCGCCCTGAGGTCAACCCGGTGGTACCTGGGCAGAGCCCGCTGGCTGTTGGGCTGCAAACTGCGGAGACCCACAAGTGCCACGCCCTGGTCCCTGCTGGTGGCCAAGCAGGGACACTCCTCACTCAATCCACCACCCTCGCTTAGAGTTTAGGCATTGCCTTCTTCTCATCCAGTTGACCAGGACCCGGATCCACTGTCCAATGGCCAGCCCCATCCCCACGTGGCGGTGCTTTGTTTCATTCCTCCCAGGAAGACAGATGTGGAGGGGTCCCATTGTCCTGAAAAAGGGCAGGTGCCTTGAATCCTTTGGGGGACTCAGAATATTGAGGTAACCTGAGTCCGAACACCCTGGGTAGGGATGTCCTCGTGTCTCAAGACCAAGAGATCAGTGGGAGGGGATGTGGCCATTGGTGGTTCGCTGGAGTCTTGTGGGGTGGGCGACAGATTGAGAGAGAATGTGGGAGAATCTGTCTCTACTGAGGCTGAGCCCCTCTCAGGGGGGAGGAAACCTCTCCCGCAGGCAGGCAGTCAGGGTGCTGGGGGAATGAGATCATCCTTCAGTTGAGGAGATAATCATAGTGCTGGAGCCGAGCCAGCGGGGAGGAGGCAGAGGGGCAAGGACAGATTAGCAGCTCCACTGAGCAAAGCTAGAGTCTCCAGAGACCCTGCTCTGTCCTCTAGGGACAGCTAGGCCCTCCCCTCAGCTCGTCCAAGCTCGCACCTTGCTGCTAGGAACTCTGCTTCCACTCCATTTGAAACCCACTTGTCACCAGCACCAGAACACCTGTCAGCAGGTCCCAGACCTTCTGAAATCCCCAGCTCTACCTGGGCCACTCCCAGAAGTTTGGAGTGGAAGGGGATCTTTAACTGCTAGATGGGTCCACCACGGAGCATTGTAGGGAGTGAGCTCCCCATCACTGAGGGCATTCAAACAGAAGTTGGATGATCACCCAGCAGATTGGTTATAGAGATTTCTGCATCGTGTTGGAGACTGGGCTAGATTGGTGTTTTTCAAACTGTAGATTGAGATCCATTAGTAGATGATGAGGTCAAATTTGGGGTTTGTGGCAGATTTTTTTTTCAAATAAAATGGGGTTAGAGTAGAAAAAAAGCCAAAACATATTCTATGCAGTAAAGTAAATGTTTCCTATACCATTTTTAGTTATATAAATTATTTATAAATAGATTATGTTTATGTTTATAAACATATTTTATAAATGTCTTATTTATAAATAAATACACACATATTTATATTTTAGTTATTTATATATTTATGTGTATGCATGTAGATGTATCAGGGGCTATATATGTGTGTGAGAGTCAATATTATGACATACACAACCTGGGTCATGCATGATATAAAATGCAGTTCTTTATTGTCAGTCCCAGTAAGAAAAAAACATTGGCTAAGTGACCCTTATGACCTTTTCTAAGACTATAAGCCTAGGGATCATTCTTACTAGACTATGAACTTCTTTTCAAAAATCTTTAATTTTTAACTGTGGTAAAATACACATAACATGAAATTTACCATTTTAACCATTTTTAGTGTCAGTTAAGTGATGTTGACTATATTCCCATGGTTGTGCTGCCCTCGCCACCATCCATCCCCACCACTGTTTTCATCTGTTCAAACTGATACTCCATCCCCTTTGAACACTAACTCTTCATTCTTCCCTCCCCCACCCCCAGCCCCTGGCAACCCCTGTTCTACTTTCCATCTCTGTGAAGTTGACTATTCTAGGTACTTTATATAAGTGGAATCAAACAGCATTTGTCTTTTTATGACTGGCTTCTTTCACTTAGCATAATGTCCTCAAGTTTCACCCATATTGTAGACTGTGAACTTCTTGATCTTTTTAAACATTTTTTAACATTTATTTATTTTTGAGAGAGGGAGAGACAGCGTGTGAGTGGGGGAGGAGCAGAGAGGGAGACACAACATCGGAAGCAGGATCCAGGCACTGAGCTGTCAGCACAGAGCCCCACGCGGGGCTCGAACTCACGAACTGTGAGATCATGACCTGAGCTGAAGGACTGTGAACTTCTTGAAAGAACTATCTTGTTCAAACATGTCCTTATGACCACATACAATATTAACTGTCAAAAATCCAGTTAAAGTTTAAGTGGAAAACTATCTTGTTAGGGAGATACGATGTTCTAAAGGACCCATCAAAAATGGAAAAATCTGGCTTAATATTGTCCTTCCTGAGCAGAGAGTTGAACAGACATACTATTGGCCAGTGGGTGGTGGGATTGCCTTGCTTTTTTTTTTCTTGGTATCTAGATTTCATTTTGGCTCAATAAAAGAAATCCAAAGGTCCAGCATGGTTGGCTGCTTCTCTCATCCAATTAGGTCATTTAAACCATATTTGCCCTATGGGACATGAGTCTGTTGACTGATAAGATTTAAAGTAGGGCAATAAAGATTGATAAACTGAGATCCAGATTGTAACGTGTGACAGAAAAGAAGGCAGAGAAGGAAGGGAAGAGAGAGGAAAAGAGAGGACAGAGTGTCTGTATTAAACCAACCATATAGAAAGAATGGGAAAAAGCAGATGTTTTGTGCTGTTGATTTTATTTTATTTTTAAAGTTTATATATTTATTTTGACAGAGAGAGAAAGAAAGAGAGAGAGAGAGGAGACAGAGAAAGGGGCAGAGAGAGAATGAGAGACAGAGAGAATCCCAAGCAGGCTCCAACATGAGGCTTGATCCCACGAACTGTGAGATTATGACCTGAGTTGAAACCAAGCATTGGACACTCAACTAACTGAGCCGCCTAGGTGCCCCCGTGCTGTTGATTTTAAATAACTGGATATTTTCAAAATCAAAATCCTAATCCAAGAAAGGCATAATTTTTCCTGAATGCTTAAGATCCTTTCTCCAGGTCCCTTGATGTCTTTCTATTATTTCCCACTTAGCTGGAGACTATCATTTGCAGATACAGAATTCCCAGAGATTTTGAAATCATTAGGTAGGTAGAGATGAGACATTAATTTGAGGAGGGGAGAGAAATTTGGGAGAAATTCTAAAACATGCAAAATGTAATTTTTATAATGTTCTGCAGAGAACCAAACTCTACCCCGCTTTTTTTGGCTTGGCTAATAAACATTCATCATGTATGATTGAATTTGTTTATTAAGTTAGAATTTGCTATATTTAGAGATGTGATAGTCTGGAAAAAGTTTACTTTGCCTTTTTTCTTTGAGGAAGAGTAAGGACAAAGAAAATCTCTTCTGATATTTTAAGGGATATGTAAAAGCATATTCCAGGCTTTTACAGTTTTAGTTCTACTAAGAAAATACACAAATGGAATGCAAATGTCAAATATCTTCAGGCTAAGGAATGTCTATTAAAGTTATCATTTTATATACACATATATGTCCTCGCATCTCTCATAGTACATATAGTAGGTTCTCAATAAATATTTATCAAATGAATAATTTAAGAAGGAAATCACTAATAATAATCCAGAACTGAAAACACAGCCACTGTGACAAAATCAGAAGTTTTGTAATGAAAGGAATTTAAGTATGCAGAATCTCTCATCCCTCACAAGGGAAAACATTAGGTACTGTTTTCTTCTTAAAGAAATAAAATCTAGATATAAATTATTTTAACTTAAAGATCAAAACCAGGATGTAAAACTTACAAAGCACCGGTGAAGAATGAAAGAATAATGCAAACAAAAATAATATTGCAAAAGGTGAGAATCTCCTTTGACTATAGGTTAAATGTAGCTTGGGAACCTGGCTATGTTCCTCTTACTTAATCTTGGGACAGGCACCTAACCTCTTGGGCCTTCTGTCTCTTCATCTGAAAATGGTGGGCAATGCTAGAGATCTCCATGCCTCCTCCCATCTGTGGGCAGAGAGCTTGCCCTCTGGGAATGTTTACAAATCTATTGCTTGTTCTCTGCTGATGTGAAAATGATTTAATTTATTACACTTGGTAGGTCATGTGTATGCATTTTATTTTATTTTATTTTTATTTTTTTATTTATTTCTAGGAGAGAGAGGGAGACACAGACTCCGAAACAGGCTCCAGGCTCCGAGCTGGCAGTCAGCACAGAGCCCGACGCAGGGCTCGAACCCACGAACCGTGAGATCATGACCTAAGCAAAAGTCGGACGCTTAACCGACTAAGCCACCCAGGCGCCCCCATGTGTATGTATTTTAACAGGACTTTCTCAAGCATTGACTGATGCAAGAAGAACTTAGTGGTGGGAATTTTAAGCTCTGGGGCTGCCCATGGTTGGGAGGCAGAGGTGGGGCAGACAAACCTTTGTGTCTTACTTATATTTACTCTTGGCCTTGGATATGAGGAAGGACCATGGAACTTTGATATAAGAAGATATCAGTTCAAATCCCATCTTTGTCATTTTCTGTTTATATGATTTGAGGCAAACCAAGTCACTCACCTGAATTGGTCATCAGTGAAATGGGTATAATATTACCTATTTTATAAGATTTTGAAAGAATGCAATTATAGAATATATATGTTCAGATTACAACCATGTAAAAATAATGAACACCGGGGGAGAGGACTAGAAGGAAGTGACAACAGCAAAAAGTAGCAAGATGGCAAGGATTTCTTTTCTTTTCTCTGTCACAGAGTTGCTTCAAAATAAGACATTAATATGTTTGTAATTAAAACATTACATATAAAATGTACATATGCACATATACACAATTGAAAGTGCCTGATAGACTGTAAAGTACTTCAAAATATTGCTACTGGTATAACTAGGACTCAGATTACAAGAGCTTTTTCCATATGCTGATACTTCCAAGTAACCCGAGTCCAGGGTCTCTCATGGTACCCGAGTTGCAATGCTTTACACTCCATCTAGAGACCCTGAATGGAAGTCTATGCCCTGGAACTTTGCTTCTGTTTTTCCTTCCTTCCTTCCTTCCTTCCTTCCTTCCTTCCTTCCTTCCTTCCTTCCTTCTATTCTTCCTTCCTTTCCTTTCCTTTCCTTTCCTTTCCTTTCCTTCCTTCCTTCCTTTCCTTCCTTCTTTCCTCCCTTCCTTCCTTCTTTTCCTTTCCTTTCCTTCCTTCCTTCCTTCCTTCCTTCCTTCCTTCCTTCCTTCCTTTCCTTTCCTTCCTTCCTTTCCTTTCCTTTCTTCCTTCCTTTCCTTCCTTCCCTTCCCTTTCCTTTCCTTTCTTCCTTCCCTTCCTTCCTTCCTTCCTTCCCTTTCCTTTCCTTTCCTTTCTTCCTTTCCTTTCCTTCCTTCCTTCCTTCCTTCCTTTCCTTTCCTTTCTTCCTCTCCTTTCTTCCTTTCCTTCCTTCCTTCCCTTTCTTCCTTTCCTTTCTTCCTTTCCTTCCTTCCTTCCTTCCCTCCTTCCTTCCCTTTCCTTTCTTCCTTTCCTTTCTTCCTTTCCTTCCTTCCTTCCTTCCTTCCTTCTTTCCTTCCTTTCTTTTTTTAAAGATAATTTATTGTCAAGTTGGCTACCATACAATGTATACAGTATGCTCTTGGTTTTGGGGATTCTTTGCTTACCATACAACACCCAATGCTCATCCCAACAAGTGCCCTCCTCAATGTCCATCACCCATTTTCCTCTCTCCCCCGCGACTCCTCCCATCAACCCTCAGTTTGTTCTCTGTATTTAAGAGTCTATTAATGGCTTGATGGAGGGAGCTCCCTCTCTGTTTAAAACTGTTTTTCCCATTCCCTTCCCCCATGGTCTTCTGTTAAGTTTCTTAAGTTCCATATATGAGTGAAAAACATATGGTATCTGTCTTTCTGAGTGACTTATTTCACTTAGCATAATATCCTCCAGTTCCATCCATGTTGCTGCAAATGGCATGATTTCATTCTCATTGCCAGGTAGTATTCTATTGTATACATAAACCACATCTTTATCCATTCATCAGTTGATGGACATTTAGGCTCTTTTCATTGGAACTTCATTTCTAATATATTGATTCTTCTGTAGGCATTGAATGGAAAATAAAAGCAGCTTAGAAAGTGCCATCACTGTAGATTATGGGACTCATTTCCCCAGACTTAATTTTCCTTCTCTGGCTTGTCTCCCAATGTAGCTGTTACAACTAGGAGGGGATCTTCAGACTTAGACCTCCAGAGCTCTATGCTTGCCTACTCCTCCTTATTTCCTAGAAGCACAACCAAAGCTACATTTCTAAGCCCATTAGGTACTATCTGGAAGTTGCTCCCGACGATGGCTTCCACCATCTCTTATTCTTGAACCCCTGAGAAGCAACCTAAGTGAGGGTGGTGATTGGAGAAGGGCCATCTTCCCAAAGCCAGCTAATCACACACTGTTGTGCCTTGTCCAGTGTCCTGTGGATCTCACTGGTCCATTCTTGACCTGTGCTCTAATATCTGCTCCTTCTGCCTTTATAATATGGCCCATGTCACTGCTGGAGAATTGCTGAAGACCTGCAGAGCATCTGCATAAGTTCCAGAGGCTCCAAATTCTCACCCGGGGGACCTGTTTCATATTTTCTTTTTTTTTTTTCAAAAACTTTTTTAACATTTATTTCTTATTGAGAGATAGAGTGCAACCATTGGAGGGGCAGAGACAAGGCAAGACACAGAATCTGAAGCAGGCTCCAAGCTGTCAGCACAGAGCCTGCGAGATCATGTGTGTCAGCACACAAACTGCAAGATCATGATCTGGATACTCAACCGACTGAGCCACACCCCCGTTTCACATTTTCATCACCAAAAACCCCTGCAGTTATTTTAAGAGCCAGCTGAGTACTTGGAACAGAATTAAATATTTAATAAATATTGTGGAATGAATCACATTCATGAAAAAATAATTTATCTCCTTTTTCTTTTTAGCTCAGATAAGAAATATGGCTTTTAGTCAGAGTCTTCTGATCAGCACAAAATAACCAGGGTGACTGTGCAGAGATGATATGATTTTGTGACATTGAGGTAGTTAGTACAGCTTATTTCCGGTACACACATTACTTCAATAGGGCTAGTAATTGGCACAGACCTAAAGAGCCACCTCCCTGTACTGCCTGTGTTAGAAGACCTGGATCAAAGCTCACTGCATCCCCTCCAGCATCCCTCTATCATCTCTGAACACCCCTACCAGGGACTACTCTATTCAATCCACTTGGATGTGCATTAGTTTCCTGTGTTTCAAAAATAGTCCTCATAGCATCTGACACATCCTGAAGGCCTTATCTGGGCATTCCTTGCAGTGACAAACCAAACGCTGTCTCACTTGGGCAGTGTGGACAGTCAGACTTGCCTTGGGAGTTCTGGCATGCAGCAAGCAAATAACCATGTGGCACCAGAGAGTCTGGTGCTCTTCTCTATCAGCCCCTGATCAACTGCGTTACAGAAACCCTGGGAGCATCGGTCACCATTTTGGTCACATAGAAAAGTCCTTCTGCATCCCTATCTCTTCCTTATCCCTGCTGTTCTGGTGGCCCCCAAGTGGGCTTTTCCCTCACATCCTAGTGGCTGGGAGGAGGGAAGGGATCAATATGAAGGGGAAAGGCAAATACTTGGACCTGGTACCATCTTGGTCATCAACTCAGTGTGACCTCAGAATCTCTGATCTCCAGGAGGAGCATCTGGGCACTTTGGAAGGGACAGTTGTTGGCTGTGTGGGACTGTTATGTGCAGTTCAGGGTGTTTAGTTTATGTGACCTCTGCCTACTAACAGCCTAAAACACCTCTAGTTCCATGTATATTCCTGGGAGGGGGCTGCCCTTGTTGAGTCCCTCTGGCTATTGATCACCAGTTCAGTCTCCTCCATTGCTGACATTCTGATGTTCTGGGAAAAAACTGGGGGCTCTGATCTCTTCACTTTAGACACCTTTCCTCCCATTGTGCCACATGAGATCCCCTTCAGTCAACAGCCTTAATTTCTAGACCTTCTCTCTCAGCCATCCTCACTGCCAGTCAAAATGTACTCTTTCTGCCTCTTACCTCGTCATGGCCTGGGTCTCTGCTAGATGGGGTTATCGCTAACAAATGATTTCTACCAGTTATGTTAATGGTTCAATCCATCAACGAAACTGTGTGATCACTTGTTTTTCCATACATAGACTCTTAGATGCTGGCGCTGGAGTAAATGTACAGATCAGTTTGCAAACGGGAAAATAGTGCTGGGTGGAATGCAAACAGTCCAGGGTGTTACTGGTTCTAGTTAGCTCCTCATCGCTTTGTGCCTAGTCCTGACTTCCAAATTTCCTCTCCTAATCGTTTCCTCAAGCTGATGTTGCCAGAAGATTCTTTTTTTTTTTTTTTTTTTTTCACAAGTAGCAGCTAATGGCAGAGATGGGCTTTAGGATGAAAATCCTGGCTCTGCCCTTGCTACCTATAGGACTTGGTGTCATTAACCTGACTCCTGACAAGTCAGGCACTCCTGACAAGTGCCTCCTTACAGATAACCTCAGGGAATAAATTGAGATAATGCTTGTGAATTTTCTGGTACAAGCAGATGTTCAGGATGGGGTAGTTATTATTATTGCTGTTATCATCAGCATTACCATTTCCTCTTTCTCCTCTTATTCCAAAGACGGCAGTGCCTTCCTACTGCATAGAATATAAAGTACAAATGCTTCCTCTAACCTGAAGGTCCCTGATCTCCCTTTTGGTATTCTACTGATTGGTCCCAGTGAGTCCTGTATGCAGCCTAGCGGGCCCTCTCTGTTCCCCTGCCCCCAAATCTGATCTGCACGCCCACACATTGTCAGGTTCCGAAGCCTTGGCAGTGATAGAAGCACCTACAGAATGTGAATTGCAGCATAAGTCCAGCAAACTCTCACTTTTGCCATCAGAAGCTTGAGTCCCTTCACTACCTGCTTTGCTGGATCAACAATTAACAGCGCCAGGGCTGGGCTGTCCAAGGAGACCCTACCTCTTGATCAGCAGTCTTCACCCATCAAGGGTGCTTGGGAGTGAGTGGTTGGCAAGAGTCAGGAGGCCACTTTGGAGGGATCTGGTTCTGTGGCTATTGGCTGAGTGAGTGTAACTCATCTACCTTCCGTTGGGGACCTCTTTGATCTTTGCTACAACTGGATACAATCAACTGTCCTGGTCTTTCCTAGTGACTAGGGAGGCCTGGGACTGGCTTCTGCCATAACAGAAAACACACAAAGAGCCTCTGGGAGGGCTATAGGTTTGCCTCAACACGAAGTTTATTTGCCTTATGATGCTCTGATGTATGTTTTGGATAGAATTTCCCCCCATGGGACCGACTCATGTCTACTCTGGCCTCTATTCTCTCTCTTTCTCTCTCTCTCAAATGTTTATTTATTTTTGAGAGAAACAGAGCGAGTGTGGGAGGTGCAGAGTGAGAGGGAGGCAGAAGTTCTAAAGCGGGCTCTGTGCTGACAGTAGAGAGCCTAATGTGGGGATAGAACTCATGAGCTGTGAGATCATGACCTGAGCCAAAGTGGACACTTAACTGACTGAGCTACCCAGGTGTCCCTAGCCTATATTGTTATCTTTCCTCTCTGAATTCCTGGCATTTGGTCCTCTCTGAACTTCAGCAATAACATCTCTTAACATCCTTCTCTGGCAGTTCTAAGACAGGCCTGGTGGCCCCACTGCATTGCAGGTGTTTTGCTGTGGCCTGAGAACATAACCCAAGCTACCACGCCATTTAACAGATTCCACAGCATTGTGAGAAGCTTGTAGGGACCAGACCATGGCTGGTTTGTAGGCCCTTGGGTTGATTGGATGTACCCAGGAGAATGGGCTGAGATGTTGGTGTCTAAGATGGGAGAACAAAGGCTTAAGAGCCATTCCGAAGGGCCTCCATGTCATGGGTTAGCATAACTAGATCTTCCAACTGGTGTGCATCCTATCTGAGTCTAACCCACCAGCCAACTTGGAGACTTCATGTCTCCTCGCTAAGTGGTAGGGAGCCAGGTATGACCCACCTCATTCAACTCTGATGCTCCTTGTTAATTAGGGGAAAAGTCAGGCTCCCTAATTTGGCTGCCACCACCCAATGGCTTGGGACCCCTTTCCACTGCTGGGTTCTCTAGAAGAGTCTAGGCTCTTGCCCTGTACCCCCTCTTATCCTTTCTCAGAATGTCCCGTAGGCAGCAACATCTTTTGGGTCTTAGATGCAATAGAAATGTCACGACTATGCCATAAGAATTTCTAAGGGCCCCATGTGCCCATGAGTACAAAGATACAAATTATCTTAAGGAAGAAGTTGACTGTGTATAAATACTGGTAGTTGAGATAAGGCAAAAGAATTATGGGTTTGAGCCCTGGTTCTGTCACTTACTGCATGTATTAATTTCCTGCAGCTGCCGTAACAAATTGCCACAAACTGAGTGACTTGAAACAATGTAAATTAATTATTTCACCATTCTGGTGTGCAGAAGTCCAAGATCAAGGTGTCATTCTCCCAAAGACCTTAGGGGAGGAAACTTTTGTGCCTCTTTCAGCTTCTGGTGGCTCCACATACTCCTTGGCTTATGTCTGCATCAATCCAATCTCTGCATCCCTCTTCAAATGGCCTTTCTCCTCTGTGTGTTCCTTATAAGAACTCTTGTCATTACATTTGATGCTGTGCAGATAATACAGGATGATCTGATCCCGAGGTCCTTCACTTAATTAAATCCACAGAGCCCCTTTCCAAATAAAGTCACGTTCCCAAGTTGCAGGGGTTAGGATGTGGACATGTCTTAATGGGAGATACTATTCAACCCACCACATCTAGTGCCCTTGGAAATGTCACTTACCCTTTCTGAGTCTCAATTTTTACATCTATAAAACATGGACAATAATCCTTACATCATAAGGCTATTATAAAAATTAAAATGAAAGCATTTGCCCCATAGTAGATGCTCTATAAATATTTTTTATTATGTGGGCTCCAGTCCTGTGAAACAGAAAGCTTTCAGTTATAGCTCCCTTAGCTATGCATGCCTCTGCCTATCTCTGGAGTGTCTCCTTTTCCCTGCCTTGGTCTTCCTTCTCAACCTCTCTGACCTATGTTCTCTACCTGGTTCTTCATGTTTCTATAACTCCTAGCACAATATCTTCCCTAGAAGTGTGGAAAGCACTCACTCATATCTGTAATTAAATTGTACCTTAAGGCTAGTTTGACTTTCCCTGAGTTCCCAGGACCACGGAGTACCTGGCAGCTAGCATCCAGTCCTCCTGGCCGCAAGGGAAGAGCTTAAAAGGCAGAAGATCTGGATTCCAGGGCCAGATCTACCACTGAGTAGCTGTGTGATGCTAGCCAAGAGTCCTAGCTTCTCTAAGCCTTGGGTTCTTCATCTGAAAATGAAGCTGATGATGCCTGTCTTGTTAACGTGGGTGACAGCAGTTGTAACCTGTGCTACATGATTGGAGGGCCTTCATTATCATTCCCAGCTTAGGCTGAGGGACACAGTCCCTGATTCCAGGTACCCACTTCTAGAGAAAAAGCCCAGTTCAGTCCCCACTTATTTCTCAGAGTGTCCTTCTCTGCCCCACTACACTTACTTGGACCCCTACTTCATATCCTTTATCTAGGTTAAAATCTGATGAGGCTCCCTATCTTGGCAAGGATCCCCTCACCCTGCCAGTCACCTCGTCAATCAGCCCAGTCAGGATCCAAGATTGTGTGGAATGGGCCCTTTTGTCATGGGGATATCACTTCCAGGCCCTGTTCAGGGACCCACTGGTACTGTCAGGATCAGCTTGATTCGAAGAAAGAGGCCCATTGTGCTGCATGGGGATGGTGCTGGACTCCAAAGAACACGAAGACGCTGCAGGGAACAGAGCGCTTTGACCGGGTTTCAGCTCTTTGACCAGAGCCAGTTAACCTGGCTTCAAATCTCTGTGTTTTTAACTCTCTAACCTCATTACCAGGAGCAAACCACATAAACCCTTTCAACCTCTGTTTCTTCGTCTGCAAATGACAATGACCATCCTTAATTGCAGGGATGGTGAGGACCAGAGGTAGTGACTCTGAAGCAGGTGTGTGGGGGCTGGTGGCCACCCTGAGGAAAAAGGTGGACAAAGGGAAACACATTTATTAAGTACCTCCTTTTTGCTGGATGCTGTACATATGCCTTTCTCATTTAATTTGTGCAATTTGAGGTCAAATTTGTGTTAGACTCCATATGGGTCTGGTCCTAAAGCTGAGCCCACTGCTCTCAATGGTGCCCGTGCCCATCCCCAACCAGTATAGACCCTGGTCACCAGTGGGAAAGCGCCTCATTAAGGAAGGAAAGGGGCTCTGAGTCAGTCTCAGAGTCCTTTGCCATGTGAGGATACAGGCATTGAAGCTGTTGGCTCATGTCACCCTCTGCTGGCACATGACCACTGAGAGTGGCTATATTAGTTGGCATTCTCCAGAGAAGCAGAACCAATAGGATGCATACAGAAAGAGATTTATTATGATGGATTGGCTCATGTGGTTATGGAGGCTGAGAAATCCCACGATCAGCCACCTGCAAGCTAAGGGAGACCCTTTTCCTTCCCTGCTTCTCCTGTTTCATCCTCTCCTCTTCCTTTACACTCTCTGGTCCAGCATCAACCATAGATATAGAACTTTCTCACCATGCTCCCCCACCTCCAGTTTATGTTGTTCCCTTAGCACAATGCCCTCCCTGCTTAATTCCAACTCATCAGTTAGACTCAGTTCAGGTGTTGCTAACACCAGGGGTCCCTTCCTGGCCCCCCTTGGAGCCATACTTGTGCTGAATATGAAGCTCCATCTCTGTGCCCCCACAATAATCCCAAATGCAAATTTCCATCTCTGTACCAACCACATTATGATGACACTATTCTTTAATAATGTTTGTCTCTTCTCGTAGTTTATCTTAAATGGGGTCAGGGAGAGAGCTTAGAATAGAGGTTCTTGGTGGGTAGTGGGTGAGAGGCCATGCAAACTAGTATTTTGACATCTTTTGTCCAATTCCCTCTCACCCCATATCAGAATGGGCTGGGAGTGGGAATAGGGAGATGTTCAGGACACTGAGTTATTTTGTGAAAACCTCCCAAGTGATTCTGACTCAAGATTTGTCTCTCACCCTAACCTTGCTTTGGTCCAGCTGCTGAGCTGCACAGAGAGACAAATGAACAGCTCTTGACACATATGGTTTTGGGAAATCCATGTCTGATACTCAGGGGGGCTTGAGACTAGAAATCTAATTATGAAGCTATCATTAGTGCACGGAAGACTGAACTTGCATGTGATAATGTGGAAGGGGGGGGGGTCTGTGTTTGGGAAAGGGAGAGTAAGTGTGTAGAAGTCCTGGAGGTGGGGGCAGCTCAGGTATGTCCTGGGATTCCCTCCCCAGTTATGTAAAGACCTTTCTTATGCGAATAACCTGTCAGTGGTAAAATGCTCTCTTCCTCAGATTTGTGACAGCGTCCTGAGCTGGTGACAGACCTACTCTGTGACTTTCAGCCAGATTCAACCCTCACATTCCAGAAAATATGACTCTTGCTGGTAGGTACAAAAACTGTTTATGGAATGGGGCGCCATACGTTTTGTATACACATAATATGTACTTACGTAGTCACAGAGAAGGATAAAAGACTGACATGAACTATACCCAAGGGTTAACAGACATTATCTCTAGATGGTGGGTGGGATCACAATAGAGCTTTTCTTCCTTTTACTCATCTGTGTGTTTAAAAAAATTTTTTTTACAATGCACATGTATTATTTTCACACTTAATTATGGTTTCAACTTGTAAAAGGAAAGGAGAAGGAGAGTGCCTGGGCACCGTGCTGGGTTTAGCTGAGAACCGAGGGTGTCTGAGCATGTGGACCTTAAAACAAGGCACGCTAGCACCAGGGTGGAGGGGGGACAGGCAGGACCACATGCCAGGGCCGGGGCAATAGTGGGCTGGACTTCACCATATCAGTTCTAACCTGTGGCTGCTTGGCTTTTAAATCGTCTCCTGACACAAAGAGACTAGACAGTAGTGGGGGTACTCCCTCCAGCTCTCATGGGCACCAGCACTTGCACTGGGAAGGTCAGGAAAGGCTCACAGCCTGACCTTGCTACCCAGTGAGGGGCAAGACCTGAGGAATGGTGGTGTGCATCTTTACCTTTCAGAGAAGCACTGCCGAGTACTTTGACTAAAATGGAGTGTGGATTTCCTGCATTTTGGAGCAAAGTAAATGAAATATTCTGGGCAAGTCTGAGGAGATAGAGAACTAGGTCCAGGGTGCCAGGTTGGGGCTTGTGTTTTTTTACCTGAGGGCATTTCGCATTCAATACAAAGAAGGGAAGCAATGTACTCAGGAGAAAATTGGGTCATCTGGTGCTCTGGAAGGTCAGGTTCTTATAAGGTGGACAGAAGTGGATGCGAGTCACATACAGGAATCCTAAAATGGGCTGCTCAGGGAACCGGGGGCTGGGCCCCCAGGCAAAGGGTGGATTTGGGTGGTTTAGGTGCCTTTATGAAGCTTGCTGACCCCTGGCTGCTCAGGCACCCAGACTCAAACAGAGGCTGACTTCTGAGTCTAGGAGGGGGTCACCATCTTCTGCTGGTGTTTCTGCAGCCTACAAAGAGAAAATGAAGGAGCTCCCACTGGTGTCCTTGTTCTGCTCCTGTTTTCTGGCTGATCCTCTGAATAAATCCTCCTATAAATATGAAGGTAAGTGAAGGCCACAGTTGGGAGAGTAACTTGAAGAGGATTCCTGGGCTCGTATCCATGAGTACCACACTCCTTTCCCAATTTTATGAAACTCTCCTCCCTGCATCAAGTTTTCTTTCCCAGAGCCAGTAAAATCACTGCGGCTGATTCTGAGGGTCTAAGCCTCAGGTGAACGCTGGTGTACAGCTGAAGCTGGGGGACTAGATCTCAGCTGAAGGTGAATCAGGCCCTCTACAGAGTGCTCTTGACCTTAGCTTTTCTTCATTCATTTAACAAAGGAATGCTGTGGAGGATGTTGAGGTGAAGCAGACAGAGAGATTCTGCCCTTCGGGAACACCTAGAATAGAAAATGAAATGCAGTGTAAATCACTAGATTCCGTAGTTGATAAGACTCCTTAGTGAATGGTGGAGAATGTTCTGACAGAGTGCAGAGCTGGGGAGGGGACTTCCACCTGCAGCCAGTCAAGGAAGCTGTACAGTAGCCATGCTGCCTGGGACCTGTGACAGGGTCCCAGGACACTGGCAGGGAGCACTGAATGGCCACATTCTGCTCAGGGAGGGGTGGGAAACAGGTCACCTCTTAATTTCCTTGGGATTAAAAGGAAGGGACAGGTTTGTTTTGGAAATGAGAGATGGGAGTGCTTGGGTTACCTGAGATTGTTTTTTCTGTCTAGGCTGGTGTGGGAGACAGTGTAGGAGGAAAGATCAAAGCCAGCGGAAAGACAGTGCTGACTGGAGAGAAAGAAGAGAGCAGGGTAGGAGGGAGCAAGGGAGAGGTGGCAATAGGCTGAGCCATCAGATTGGTAGTGGGACAAGGAGTGGATGGATGGGGGTGGGGGATGGGCAAATGAACCACTGGCTGCCACTGAGGACAATGTGAGCAAGAGCTCAACTATGGGAGGAGCCTTGTGGCAGAAGCAAAAGCAAAAGCTGCTGCTACAGCCATTATTAGAAACCGCAATGCCTGGGACCTCTACTCTTGGAGCCTGAGCCCTTGTTGTGGCTACCAGCCCTTTCAGCCCCATTCACCTTAGGTGCCTAGTTCAGAACCAGCCCAGAACCCTGGTCATTGATTTGCCTTGGGGAACCCAGACCTCCCACATATGTGTGCATGTGGTCATGCTTTTGGGGCACCAATCTAGTGTACAGGGGGTGTATAGCCCCTTTTATTGCTTTCTTCAGCAGACACAGTGGACCTGAACTGGTGTGTAATTTCTGACATGGAAGTGATTGAGCTGAACAAATGTACCTCGGGCCAGTCCTTTGAAGTCATCCTGAAGCCACCTTCCTTTGATGGGGTTCCCGAGTTCAATGCCTCCCTACCCAGGCGGCGAGACCCATCACTGGAAGAGATCCAGAAGAAACTAGAAGCAGCTGAGGAGCGAAGGAAGGTAAGTGCTCTCCTTTCTTTCCTCTATCTCAGCATGATGGGAAGGACTTAGAGAAGACAGGTGGTGGCCTTGAGGTGAGGTCAGGTCACCACCAATGTACAAATATTTAGGCACCACATCACATGTATAGGGCCGAGAATGAGGCACCATTGAGGTGAAGTGAAAGATGTGGAAGTACCTGGTCTCTAGGAGCTTACAGTTTGGTTAGAGGGAAGACACTGAATTATATATGCCCAAGAGATGGCTTTATATGTACACTGACAAGATGATGACATTGGCAAACACTACGGATTTAGTGAAAAGCTAGACAATTAAGGAAAGGGATCCTTAAATGGTGGAAGGGGAAGAATGTCATGATGTGGTATATGTCCTCCCCTTGTGTGTCTTCCATGTTTCCTATTGATTCTTCTGGCTCAACTCTGCTGCCATCTTTATGTAAGCTTTTCATTTTTTAAATGTTTATTATTTTAGAGAGAGAAGAGAGAGGGCGCAAGCAAGTGGGGAGGGTCGGGAGTGGGAGACAGGATCTGAAGTGGGCACTGTGCTGTTAGAACAGAACCTGATATGAGGCTCGAACTCATGAACTCGAGATCATGACCTGAGCTGGTCACTCAACCGACTGAGCCACCCAGATGCTCCAATAAGATTTTCATCTTTGGAGCAAAAAATAATCTCCCTTGAAGTCCTATAGCACTTCCTCTCTACCTCTTAGGGCATAGGTCACATGTTAGTCTGGGTTAAACTTATATATGTCCTATCTCTAATAGACTTTTTTCTTTCCCAAGTTGCTAGGATAGTGCTTGGCACTTGGTATATCATTTAATATTTGTGAAGAAAGGAGGAAGGGAAGGAAGGAGAGAAGGAAAGAGGAAGGGAAAGAAAGAAGGCAGCTGGACAATGAGAAAAAAGAACTGAGGGTGTGGTGGGAGAATCCAGAGTGTCCCTGCTTCCTGACAATGTGCCAGGGACCAGGCTCAGGGAGGTGTGTGTTCTGGGAATGCAGCTCTTAAGCTATGGTGGTGAAAATTCACCCTGGTATGCTCACTTTCAAGGGCCTCTTTCTCCCTTTGTGCTTCCTTAGTACCAAGAAGCTGAGCTCCTGAAACACTTAGCAGAGAAAAGAGAACATGAACGGGAAGTGATCCAAAAAGCCATTGAGGAAAACAACAATTTCATTAAGATGGCTAAGGAAAAACTGGCCCAGAAGATGGAATCCAATAAAGAGAACCGGGAGGCCCATCTTGCCGCCATGTTGGAACGGCTGCAAGAGAAGGTAGGTGGTCTGGAGAGAAAAGAGACTCCCAGAAACTCTCTTCCTTCCATGACAAGTATAAAGGGCCTACATATAATTTCTGGCAGTAAACAGCCTCAGGTAGGAAAGGGTATGTTTCTGGTAAGCTGAATCTTTAGAGAGTTCCAAGGGAGGTTTTTGGAAGTCATAGGCAAGGAACATGAGCCGAACTTTGGAATTCTTTGGGGGATATTATGCACAGTTACACAATTGAAGTTTCTCATTGTCTTAGGGAGATTAGACCTATTATCTTCTAGAGAAACCCTGTATGATGCAAGGGAGTAAGGACAGATAATCAGTTGTACCTTCCTGGCTTCATCCTTCAATGGATTGATTTGATTTAATAACAGATGAAGATTTGGACAATCATGCTTGGGTCTAAGCCAAGGGCATGATAAGCTGAATTGACCATTGAGCAGGAAACCCTATTCTCTCCAAACCTCTTTATGGACTGAGTGAATCACGGGTCTTTCCAATATTCTGCCTTTTGTCAATAAACCAACTGGTGTCACCTACATAGGAGACGCGTGAGAGACTGAGATTGGTCCCATGTGTCAGCAGAGTAACAACTCGTTCTGCTGAGAACACAGTGGCCTCATTTCCTGAGTCTCCAGGCTGCCCCAGTTTCTCCTGCAGCTCCTGGGAGGGCTCCAGCTCTGTGTTTTATTTCCAGGAGCCGCCTGCTGCGCGGTGACTCCCGGGACCCGATCGGTGGCCTCGTCCCATGGTGAGCAGCGTGGTCCCCATTCTTTTCCTGCCCATCCGCCTAGAGTCTCAGGCCCTTGGCAACAGCTACTAGAAAGATCGGTTTATTTGCAGGGGATCTGAATGTTGCATAGGCCCTGCCTCTGGCCAGCATGTGGCAGCCCTTCCGCTCTCCCACTCCACCCTTCTAGGGGGAAGTAAGGTCTTCACCAAGTATCAGAAGGGAGGGAAGTGATATGGGTCAGATTTCAGGCTTCCCGCATTACTGAGGGCTGGCTAAGAACAAGCTTTTGCAGAAAAATCTGGGATTGTGATTAAATGGGGCATGGGATCTCAGGCCAAACCCAGAAGAAATAATTGAAGCTAGAGCCATGATACGGTATTTAAAAGATGGCAAAAACCTTTCTATTTTTTCATACCCCTATCTTCACAACAAAGCCATGAGGTAAGCACAATAGTGTTATCCTTATTTAACTGATGGGGAAACCATGTCAGAGAAGGTCAAATAACTTGACCAGGGTCACACAGACACTAAGCAGTGCAGCTGGGACCAGAACCCAGTTCTCTGGGTACGTAAGACCAGGGGACCCTTTCAACCCCTATTTCAGGAGGACCAGCCCACAATCATCCTGTTAGCCTTTCGTCAGAGAAGGGACCATTGGAAGCCAAAGAAGGGAGCCCAGAAATCTAGAGTTCTGCCCAGAGAGCTCACCTGTAGAGGTAGATTTTGAGGGGGAAAGAGATTGAGAAGGCCCCCACTCTGAAGTAATAGCTATGGTGGTAAGGTAAGACTAAAAGAAGCAAGATGTAGGAGTAAGAATCTGAGTGGGCATCACTCTTTTGGGATCATGACCCCTCTTCACTCTTGATCACTGATGAAGGTAGGAGGCGGAATAAGATGTAGATGTGTGGCTTTGGTCCTGCCCCAAGCCAATGATTTTTGTGTCGGTTTCTGTGTGGATTACTGACCGTCTGCAACAGGTTCACCTGTTAAAGCTACATATCCTTGGACCTTACCTCAGACCTACTAACACTGGCTCTCTAGGGATGGGGCCTGAGGATCCAGCAGTGTCACAAATTCCTTAGGTCATGCTGATTACGTGGCAAGGTTTAGAACCACTGCCTCTACACACCACTACCCACACTTTTCCTAGGGCCATGGAAATTTCTAAGGCCTCTTTAGGGATGGATTCCTAGTTTAAAATATATCCTGGGTTCTTGGACTGCCTTAGTGGGCCTAGTCCAAGATAATTTTTGATGTATGGATATGATGATACCCGGATGATGGCGAGGGTCAGGTAGAGACAATATTTACTGAGTGTACCTGCCTTGTACAAGGTGCTTTGGGAAGAATGAGGAAATACAAAGAAGAAATAGGCACGCTCATTGCCTGCAAGGAAGACACTGTTCAATAGGGGGCCCAGGCAGATATGTACAATGAGCAGTGACAGAAAGCAGGCCACGATGTGCCCTGGAGGTGAATATTAAAGTCACAGAATTCTAGAGGTAAAAGGAGTTTTCCATTTGTAGCCCTCTCTTTAAAAACCAGGAAGCTGAAGCCTGATGGGTAGAGTGATGGGTCAAGGTCACAGAAGCTGATGGGTCTTTGAAGTCAGATCCCATCTCTTGGCTAATAAGCTGTGAAGCAAAGAAGGTTTTCATAACCCACTTTGTGAGACAAGCCAATTTTTGGAGTTGGGTGACATTTCTGAAAATTTTTCAGTCAATTCATACCTTAAGAGCCCTCATCTTTCACCACTAGACTTAAGAAAACAACGTGCATGGAGGGAAGGGGAGGACAACAATGAAGGCTGTGGTCACTTTGCAAGTGTGGGTGGGGGACACTTGTAATGAGGCCTGTCTCTAATGCCACCTGCTCTTCTCACATAGCGACACCCACCTGCTCCTCACACTGAATCAAGCAATACATTCAGTGCGAGCTCAGGATGGCCAGGTGAAGGAGGGAGAGGCCTATGGGCAATGGGGTCACTGTGAGGTGGGTTACCCACGGGAGGTTGGCCCCAGTCAACGAGCTCCCTGGGGCAGAACCGATCACCTGCCACCTGCCAGTCTGACCTGCCACCTTCTGCCTCTTCTCAGGACATCCTTGCAGACCTTGTACTTCACTTCCTGTGGCGGCAATTCTTTACTTTAGGTTCTTTTGCCCCTCAGCTTCCTTTTATCCCTCTATCCACGGGGAAGTCTGTGTGACCTGCCCTTTTCTCTCCCTTCCTTTTCAGGACAAGCACGCGGAGGAGGTGCGGAAAAACAAGGAGCTGAAGGAAGAGGCCTCCAGGTAAAGCCCAGAGGCCAAAGAAGTTTCCAGAACAGCCGGACAGCTCCAGCAGCTCCGCAGTTCCCAAGGCAGCCTCGTCCACTGTGGGCTGCTCTCCCAGCACTGGGGTTTGGGGGGAGGGGGGTCGCCAGGGGTGTTTTCTCTGCTTTCGGTGTTTGTACATGTAAAGAATTAACCAGTGAAGCCATCTTACTTGTTTCCGGGGAACAATGATGGGTGGGAGAGGGGAGAGAAAGAGAGAATTGGGAAAGAAGATGGAGAAGGACGCACGGACATTGCAACCTTGCCCACCGCAGACTCAGGTCAATTCTTTGGCTTTTCTTCACGGTGAATGTTCAGGCACCATGTTGAGGGAGGCTGCAAACGGGACAGAGTCCGGGGTGGGGCAGCTGCTGCAAGGACCGGCGGAAGAAGCCGAGGGAGAGGGTGGGGGAGCTGTACATGTTACTGCCACCCTGCAACTTGGTGGGATGAGGTCTGAGTGTGTGTGGGTTAACCATCATCTTTTGATCATCATGACCAATGAAATATTTACTCCAGGTCTCCTGTTCTTTATTTCCTGAATTTGTCCCTTGAGTGATTGATGAAATATCCTTGAATTTGGCATCCACACATCGGGTGACAGCTGCCCTTTTTGTTCCTTAGTTTGGCCATCAGAGCATCTGGGAGATGCTAGGGGAGGTGGGTTAAACATGAGAGACTTTGGCATAATTGAAGTTTGATTTTGCTTTTCTCCTCCCTCTCCCCCTCCCACTCCTCTCCTTCTCAAGCTCCTCCTTCTCCTCCTCCTCTCTTCCCCTTCTCCTCTTCTTTCCCTCCTCTTTATCCCTTCCTCTTCCTCCTCCCCCTCGCCCACCTTCTCCATCTCTTTCTCCTTCTTCTAAAACTCCCTTTGTAGATTGTCCATTATTGGATTGAATTCACTGAATTGATGAGGAAAGAAATTACATCTTGCCTGATATGGGTTGACATTTGAATGGTCCCCAACATGTATTATAAGGAAGTTCTCCTCCCTTTGGGGGTGTGGGATTCTAGATGGTCACACAAAGTGAGCGAGGAAATTAAATGTTTGTTACTGGAAAACAGAGGGATCATTTCAGAGCCAGCATTCACCTTATCCAGAACACTAAACCATGAACAGGAAAGGGGTCTCCCTCCCCTTCTTCTCTGCAGACAAGGGCACAGCTTGCAAGAGCAGGACCCCCACCCTGTTCTATACACTGCGTAGTTTTNCACACTTCCAAACTGTGACTATCGTCCCTGAGCATGCATTCTAGTAAGAAGTAACATGAAAATGTGTTACGAAAACAAGGCGAAGTAGTAAAACTAATTAAATTGATGATGATGATGACCCGGAAGAGGAGGAAGGTAATGGCAGCTAACACTTAACCAGCACTTACTAGATGCATGGCAATTTTCTGGAGATCTATATATGTCTATATCTAATCTATATCTATATACAATCTATATCTGTATATAATCTATATCTATATCACCATTATCCCATTTGTCAGACAAGGAAACTGAGGTTAAGTAACCTGATCAAGGCCACACAAATAGGAAGCGGGGGAGCTGAATTCTGGCCACTTACTCCACAAGTTCTTCACCATTGTGCTGTGCTGTTTCTTAACACTTCCAAACTAACATACGAGCTCTAGAATAGGGTTTCTCAAAGTGGGAGTTGTGTCTCACTGGATTGTGAAATCTACTTAGTAGGGGCCACCCAAACTTAACTTTTTTTAATGGAATAAAATAAGAAGCAGAATATCAAAGTGGTCACAGGCAACAGAGGATGCACTCTTTGGTGGAAATGGTGTTTCAGTTGTGTATTTGATTATGTGTATTCTAGCATCAAATGTACTTCTTCCAGTGGTTGAAATTAAAATTCTTTGACAGTCACTGCTCTCCAATGAATGTGGAGACTAGAGTTATAGCCCCAGGGGCCTCAGAAGCTGCTGAACTTAAGAAAGTGAGAAGCTGGGTCTGTCCCATCTAGAACTGTCTGCCTCCAAGTGAAAGGAGACGAGAGGCCCCCAAAGTCTATTCCCACAAATCCACCCCATCAGCATTTCCATCCTCTCATTGGAAAACACAAGGCCAAGAGGAAGCTTCATTCCCACTATTCTCATTCCTCCAACTCTCTTGCACTTTTACCATTCATTCTCTAATAAACCCGATTAACCACCACCACCCCTTCCTTTGCAAAGGCTGTTCTCTTGCTTGGTTTGCTCTTCCCTGCTTGGCCGAATGTGAATTCTCAGTCATTCTTTTAAACTCAGCTCAAATATTAAGTTCCCTGACTCTACTATTTCTGTACCTCTTATATGCTTCGATTACAATATAATTACTTTGTTTAGCTATCTCAACTAATAGACTTCAAGCTGCTTGAAAACAAGAACCAGTTATTACTCTTTGTGTCCCATGCAGTGACTGCTGCAGAATTTCTGCATAGGATGGGATTATGGGCAGCAATCTGGCTGAAAGAAACATGTACATGTCCTGAAGCTTCATTTATATAAGACTGTACTGAAACACTGTAAGACCCAGAAAACGTGATTGATCAATTGCACATATCAAAGAATATGGCGGATCCAGATGAGGTAGAAGACTATAAAATCTGTCAACAAGACACCCTCTTGGGTCCCACTAATCCTCAGTGCCTGACATTGAAAGCTAGAAACTCCAACAAGGTGCTCAGGGGAACTAGCTTCTAAACATTAGAAAGGATTCCTACATTGAAAGGGCTTACACATCACTTGGGATGTAAATGATATGCCCAAAGCAGTGGATCTTAAATTTTTAGATTATCAAAGTCTCTCTGAGAGCTCTTTAAAATGTATATTACAATATATATTACAATTGGTGTTTGTAAGTGAAAATAATTTACGAGGCTTATTGAAATATTATGGTTTTGAAGATGTTGTCTGGGAAACAATGTTTTAAAAAACCATTTATTGGGTTTTTAGGTGTCAGTCATGACTAAAGGGTGAGGAATTCTGCACAGTTAAGAACTAAGCCTTAGGTATATTTCTAAAGGTCAGAGGAAGGGAGAAATCATGGAGTGATTTCTCACTTGAGCTGAGACTTTAAGGATTAACAGACTTTGAAAGGAGAGGAAAAGGCAGACTTAGGAAGGGAGAGATGGAAATGTGAGCTGGGAACCATGAGCATTGGGAAGTAGCTGCTGCCACAAAAGTGAATGAATTCATCATCCAGGAAGAGGATGGCCTTGGGATGGCCCTGATGTGCAACATGAGGTAAGGAGGCTAAGAGAAGCTATTTTAAATCCTGGGATCCCAAACCAGTGGTTTTCAATGGAAGCAGTAATGCCTCCTAGAGGACATTTTGGAAATGTGTAGCAGCAATTTGGGAAACAAGATGGGCAGGCTTGGAGCACTTCCTTTAAGTGGAAGGACACCGAGGATGATTGACTGCAACCAAGGTCTCATATCGCCTTCAACTTCTGAATGCAAATGAGAAAAATTTTTATGATTATCGAAGCCCAGGACCTAGCTCAGTTTTACATATAAAAACACAACTTCTCCCACTCCCACACCAATTTAAATATTCACTGACTTTTGCAGGAATGCAGCTTCTCTGGTCTGCTGGTCTCTGGTCTTCTCCCCCTGATCTGTCTCATTCCACCTACTCTTTTCTGACTCATAAATCTTATTCCTGTCCATTCACTCTGTCCTTGGACTCGATTCTTCTCTCACTTAACACCTTCTTAAAAACAAAAGCTAATTCGAACTCATTCTTAGAACACTTAAAGGCGAGGCTTGAAAGAGTCATACTGTTTTAAAACAAATTAAAAGCAGGAGAGAACAAAGTCATAGTTTATTTAAAGGAATCCAACAAAATTAAGGACCAATAATGTAGAGTCCAAAATGTCTGGCATTCAATAAAATGTCATTAGGCATACAAAGAAGTAAGACAATATAACATTTAGGAGAAAAATCTTCGGTGGCAAAAATAGAAAGGATTACTGTGAAGGAATTAAGCAAGAATTTAAGATTTCTACAAATACACTCCATATGTTCAAGAAACTAGAGGAAAGTATAGTTAGAAGGAATGGAAGATGTAAAAAAGAAAAAAATGCAACTTCTAGAATGAAAAATACGATATTGGGGTACAATAGGTGGTATTAATGGTTGGTTAGCTACAGCAAAGGAAAACTTAAAGACAAAGCAATAAAAGCTATTTAAAATTAAGCACAGAATGAAAAGTACAAGAAAATATGAGTCTTGGTAAGGGATTAAACCTTTGGAAGTCTCTTTCTGTCTGTAAAATATAGATTCAGTAACTACTATAGCTATAATGCTAAACACAGTGCCTGGCATACAGCTAGTCATTAAATGGTAGCTAGTGCTATTCTATCATTGTTTTCTATGAATGACACCAAAGTCTGTTTCCTCTTCCTCAGGAGAGTTTTACAATACTCTCTCAGGATTTGAAAATATTACCACCTTTACTTCTCTTCAGAGAAGTATGTTCTTGAAGGTATATCTAATCTTATCTCCCGTATTTCTCACTTAGCTTTCAATCTTTACTTGCATGTGATGTTTAAACATCCTTCAAATTTGTTTCATTCTGCTACAGGTATTTTCTAGTGGGCCTGTATCTTTTAAAATGTGATACTAACCCTCATGTACTGCTTTTTTAAATCCAAAAGGGTTTGGCCATTATTGCAAGCCATTTGGCAATATTTAATATGACCTTTAAGAATGTCCATACCCATTTGTTAGTTATAGTCTCAAAAAAATTTAATCGAAGGAAATATTTTGAAATCCAAAGCTTCATCCACGCTAATGTTCAAAAAGTGTTAAATATAAAAATGTGAATAAGGTAAAAATTTACATTGAGAATATACCACTTATATTTCCAGTAGTCTGTCCGGGAACTTTAGTCACGTAGAGAAATA
The DNA here is from genome assembly GCF_008692635.1 of Crocuta crocuta. NCBI lineage: Eukaryota > Metazoa > Chordata > Mammalia > Carnivora > Hyaenidae > Crocuta > Crocuta crocuta. Next base: position 1,214 of record NW_027530527.1, on the reverse strand, counting down.
AATTGGAATCTGGTGCTGCATGCCACCCAATGGGGTTTCCGCGAACTGAGGCTACTCCTCTTCCCTCATCATTCTGCGCCTCTGTAGTGTTACATTCCTTACGTGGGAAAACGCGATGTTAGCGGAAACAGGGGTTCTCTACAGTGTCCTTTCATAGAGGTGAGCATAGAAAAAGGTAAACCGATCCTTACTTCATATGTTTTCCTAGACCACTCAGTGAAAACTGACGGTCACCGAATGTTACGAGGCTCTCCGTGTTCTTTCACCACACAGAGTATATCACCCGTTCATAATACCACCGCCAATGGGTTTCCAACAGGACGCTCTTCGAGCGGCAAGACGGTCAACTGAATACTGCTCTGTGCACAGTTGGTCTCTCCCTGAGGTGAGTACATTCCTCTTCCCGTTTACGTCGAAGCATGCGTTGTCAGCCTTTACTGGCTGATCGAGACGAGATCATCTCGGAGTGCGGCCTTTCAGCAATACTAGCGGAAAGACGGGTTTCCACAGTGTTCTTTCCATGGGTTGAGTACAGAAGAGTTACCTGATCCTTCCTTCGGATGTTTTCACCTGTTTATGCACTTAGGTGAAACCTGACGGACACAGAATGGTACAAGGTTCCCGAGGTTCTTTGGCTAAACGGAGTATATCATCCATACAGAATGCTACCAGGAATGGTTTTCCAACAAGATTCTCTTTGAGAGACAGAAGATCACTGACTACTGCTCTGCGCACAGTGGTCGCTCCCGGAGTTGAGCCCATTGCTCGTCCCGTTTATGTCGAAGCATGGGCTCTCAACTTCAGCTAGCCCATCGAAACGAAATCGTATCTGAAGGAGAATGCTGGCACCCAACGTTGTTTCAGCGATCGGAGGCGACTCTGCTTCCCACGTCGTTCTGCGCCGCTGTACGGTTACAGGGCTGAGCACGCCGGGACAGGCCATAAGCGGAAACTCGGTTGTTTCTCCACCTTGTTCTTTCGTAGAGTTGAGTAGAGACAAGTTACCTGAATGTTGCTTCCTGTTCTCACACCGAACCGAGTCTATCACCCACATAGGCTACTTCTATTTTCCAACTCTCTGTTTCTGAGGCACACGAGGGCCACTGAGTAGCGCTCTCGGCACAGTGGGGTCTCCCTGAGTTGAGTACGTTCCCTCCCCGTTTCACTTGGAAGCATGCGTTGTCAACCTCCACTAGCAGAGTGAACCAAGAGTA
>NW_027530526.1:17429-30173 GCF_008692635.1 Crocuta crocuta | reverse complement strand
AATGTATTATTTTGCCTAAATGCGGTGACACATTCATAGACATGTCTCTCCTTCCCATGAATAATTTCACATATTTGAAGATCCTGTCACCAGATGAGGTTTGTCCTGAATTACTTGAGGGCACCATTTATACAGAAGCTTTTCCAGTCGAAAACCGGTATAATTTTTGGACTTTTTAATCAATAAGGTTTTTGTACACTGTGCAGCCCAGATCCTTTCTCTATCCTCTTATCTGTNCATAGGTTCCATGTCTCTATGTGCTTTAATCATTTATAATGAGAAAAATTTAATGAATCGGATGGATTCTCTCTGGTACATGACTATAGACCAAAGAGATGCTTTTCTTCTTTGATTTCTTCTCATTACCTATGCTTATTTTGTAACCTGAAAATTGTCATTGAGAAAATATTATTTTTTATATATTTTAGAGAAGGAGTGAACATGGGTGCATATGAGAGTGGGGGGCGTGGGCAGAGACAGAGGGGGAGAGAGAGAATCCCAAGCAGGCTCCTTACACAGCAGAGAGCCCAAGGCAGGGCTCCATCTCACAAGCGTGAGATCATGACTGGAGCCAAAATCTAGAGTCAGATGCTTGACTACCTGGGCCACCAGGCATCCTGAGAAGAAATCACTGAATGCAGAGTGTACATATTTCAACAACTGCACACCGCCTGGGCTGACATAAGGCATCCAGGGTGGTGGTGGTTAGTTCTGCTCCTTATAATCAGAAGATAATTTTGACATCAATATTTACGAGTTCTGCAGCTCACCAGCTGGACTGACTCTCAAGAGAGCCTCTTCATAGTCTGATCCCTCTCTAAGAGACTCAGAATGTTTCCAACTAATTTGTCAGTTTGTACGTGTTTCCAAAATCCAACCATGCATCATGCAACTTTTCCTACTTAGTCTCTCTGAAAATAAATCAGTGGTGACTGAATTCTTTGACAGTGCCTGCCAGAGCCAATTCTTACAAAGTCCTGATATTTGCACAACTCTTATATTTAATCCCAAGTGCCAATCTGTGCCCTCTGCTCTTCTATTTCCATGTCAATAACCATTACGATCTCCATAAACCTGATAAGGCATTTATTCCTCAGTATTTTACTGTATTTTATTTTTTTAAGGTTCTTTATTTATTTTGAGAGAAACCAAGACAGTGGAAGTGGGGAGAGGCACAGAGACAGGAAGACAGAATTCAAAGCAGCCTCTGTGCTGTCAACACAGAGTCCTATGTGGGGCATGAACTCATGAAACTGAGATCATAACCTGAACTGAATCCAAGAGTCAGATGCTTAACTGACTGAGCCACCCAGGCATCCCTTTTCCTAAGTACTGAAAATAACGTAGACTATCTATAAACTTAGACAATCTCTAATCATGTAGGGTTGCCTAGAACACACCTCAGGTCAACTACAGGAGTATTTATTGCCTCATTTTCTTCAAGTTTATTCAACTCTGACAAAGGCCTCCCTTTTTGATAACCTTTGTTCACAAACTCTTCCTTTTAACAAACACACAGTATGCCAAACTACATCTTCCTCATCTCCCACAAATAACAATATGACTCACAAATCAGAAGTTTGTATTCTAATACTTTTCTTCAGTACACAATACTTGAGTATTCACTACTTTCCAAGTATTTCTTGAAAAAATGGAGAATAAGTAAAATATACGTATTCCATTTGAGAAGTATCTAAATTATTCCAAGTGCTTGAAATTCAAAGCGACTACTCACCATTTATTAAATAAGTACTATAGCATTAATCGTCAGAAAACCTTTAGACATTTTAGGGTATTTTCTATTCCTTAACTTTTATATTGACATTATTGGCCTATATTATATTAATAAAAACTAAGACTTGTTGTTAGAGGTAAATCTTCATGGATCCAAATTCCATGACATGCAGCCCCGGAAAGAATAAAAACTAATTTGTGTCTTCTGAGATTTTATAATTAAATCTCAGTAGGATTTGGATTATACAACAGTATGAAACTATGTTAGGCTGTGATGTACAAATATATACAAGAAATTCTAATCAGGCATGCCTGTTTAGATTCTGATGGAAACAACTCTAATATTCTTTCCTTACTTTTACCAAATAAGTATTAACATTACATACATGTTACTATATCTACACATCTGATGTAAAACCACATAAGCAATGCCATGGCATCCATATACTGGATAACACTCTCAGTGATTTGTCTCAAATGGCGTAAATTTGTCCATATCTAGAATTTTCACTGGGGAGATTTAAATGGCCACATGGGTCAGGGTTGTCCTAGAGAATCCATGGAGGATTACATGTGAACTGAAGCTCACCAGAAGTATATACTGTGAATAACCAGAGGAAAGAGTAAAAAGAGAGGGAAGAGAAAAAAACATAGTAGGTAAATAAAATAAGAGATCATGTCTAAGTTCTCAAACACCACACATCATATAAAGAAAGTAGGTGCTTTCCTACCTGATAGTTTTACATTTCCAACTTCATGAGGCCAACTGGATATTCTTCTAGAGCAGGGTTTTTCATTCTTAGCACAACTGCCACTGTGAAGAGATAAATTTTGTCTTCTAGGGTAATTCTCTATATTGCAGAGGGGTCAGCAGGATCCCTGACTCCTGTGCATTAGATGTCACTTGTTGTCTCTTGTCATGAAAATCAAAACCATCTCCTGCACTGCCAAATATCATCTGCATGTGCGGGGTGAGAAACATCACCAATGGTGGTTGCTAACTATTGTTCTAGAGTTTTACATTGGAGAAAACACAGCCTTAAAGGAAATAAGAATTCATGTTTTGTAGCTTTAATTAAAATGGGCAGCATATATCTGGCTATCAAGGGAAATCATTCTTCTGTAGGTATTAGCCAGATAGAGGAGATGGAAGAGCATTCCTAGAGGAAATACTTGGGACAAAATCAAAGAAGCATGGAATTTAGATGGATTGCAATTCAATAGGCAATAATAACATATGAATTGCTTCATAAGCAGAAATGGAGGTTGTTGAGGCCAAGGAAAGGGGAAGAATAACAAATGCAAAGTTACAGTTTTAAACAAAATAATTTAAGCCTTAGGTGGAATAACAAACAGGCCTTTTGCCTTTAAAAATCCGCTCTGCCGGCAGATTGATGAACGCCTTAAAAGGACGAGAGCTGGCATCGGGAGATGAAGTTAGAAGGACACATGTGATAGTCCAGATAGGATATGATGAAGTGACCTGGCCACATTGGAGGAGTAACCAGGGAAAATATCTGTGCTGCTCAATGTCTTGAGGGACGGATTGTGGGAGGAGAGGCTAAGATGTTCTGGGTGACAAGGACAAGTTGGAAACAGCTGTGTGTGCACACATATGTGCAAGTGTAGGAAATGAAAGAGACATATCTTAAACCCTTGAAATTCATGTGCCAGGAAAACAAACATGGGTCTCATTTTCAGCATGACTACTGAACCATTAGTGTTACTTACACCTTCAATTCTGACTCGGGTTGATTCCCTGAACCTAAAAGAATCAAAGGATTTAGGTCTAAACCACACACCCTACAATCTCAGGAAACTTTCCCTCTACAAAGTCGATGACATTCACCCTTTGATCTCTGCCTCAAGCCCCCAAGGATAGACTCTCCTCATCTCTGAGATAGCTTCTCCATTGCCAGACTGCTCTAAATGTCAGATTTCTCTTACTTCTAGTAAGTCCCAAACTTTTTCCTCCTTCATTTCTCATCAGAGTCCTTAACCCACCTTCCAAAGATACACATCAGCCATGGAACATGGTGGTGAACCTCAGGGATCTAAAGTAGGTACTACATGTCAAGTCTCTAGGACACTCTTTAGCTCTGCATGCTCTTCAGGCCATTATAAAATATAATTGTCTCACTACTTTGTTGCTGAGAGAAAGTTGACAGTTAAAAACTATGGCAGGGTAACTGTGAGGATTAAATGTACTATATTTAACATATTTAAAAAGAAACAAAATAATACATAAAATGTATTATTTTGCCTAAATGCGGTGACACATTCATAGACATGTGAATAACTCTCCTTCCCATGAATAACTTCACATATTTGAAGATCCTGTCACCAGATGAGGTTTGTCCTGAATTACTTGAGGACACCATTTATACAGAAGCTTTTCCAGTCGAAAACCGGTATAATTTTTGGACTTTTTAATCAATAAGGTTTTTGTACACTGTGCAGCCCAGATCCTTTCTCTATCCTCTTATCTGTCAGGATCACTTTAAAATTTGTCACCCATTGTGTGATTAACTGATTGAGAAAGATTCTCATCCACATAAGACAAAATCTTCTTCATGTTTGTAGAGTCAACTACTGTGAGAGTCTATTGCTTCTTTATAACTATCGCATCTTATCAGATCATAGCAGTGTGTGTTCCCTTTGAAAGAAATGTTCCATTTTCCCAAGATTAAGCCAAGACATAAGCCCAAAGACTTACCAGGAATCTTCTGTGATAATATACGTAGAAGCTACAGAGTGAAATTTTTTTGGCGTTTCAGATCGTGAGGATGGCTCTTTTGTACTATAGGAGCCACCTGGGGGATTCGCTTTCACCAGTGGCTGGTGAGGTTTAAATTAACCTGGGACAGATGTGAAGAGGAGGAGCAATATGGCTCAAAACCTCGAAGAACTTGTGTAATAGCAGATCTGCATCTAATAAAAACTCAGAAAGTCTGGTGTCCGTGGGGACTAGGAACCTAAATGACTGTCGTTTTAGAAACTTCTGAGAGAACACAGTGCCCCAAGGTAACACAATCAGTGACACTTATTTACCAAATAATGAGCCAATGAAGGGAAATGAAAATATCTCAAGACACTCAATCAGTATAGAGTTGCTGACAGAGAAATAAATGGACTATTTCCATATGATATACAAATTTCCCCATATGTTTAAATTCTCATGAAATAATAATACACATTTCAGGCTTTAGTGCCAGTCAACTTATATAGGTCAACTCTCCCTATTAAATGTTATTTATGACCAGTGTTGACTTAGTGAATTTTAAAAATGCGTGTTGTGACTTAAAATGGATTTTAGGCTTTGGTATCAAAGAGAGAAATGGAAAAGATTCAAATCTTTGTATGTACAAGAAAATGTTTAACAGGCTGCATTACATATATCTGCCTGAGAGAAACGATGGCCTTATTCAGCGTTACATGGTTTTTCTCCTGTGTCATTGAGTCTCGCACTATTTAGGAAACTGCTTGCATTGACAAACTCTTTGACTCTTCACCTGCCATTAAACTGCCAATAAATTCTACTTATCCTAGAAAAACAAAGCAAAACAATGATACATTGTTGGCTGGCTGAGTTAACACTGGCTTTGGAGAGGAGGCTGTGTGCATCTCTTTCCCGCTGAGCCAGATGTCACATGGTAGATTGAAATCAACATAGCAGAAGTAGGTAGACCAGAAGACAAACAATATATATCAGATTGTCAAGCACCCAACAGGGTAGAACTAGATGAACTCACAATAAAATACTTTCATGTAAGACGAAAAGAATACTTTTCAAATAGAGTATGAAGTAGGCTGAGGTGAGGTCAGAGGGTTCTGAAATTTGTACTCAACTATTTGTATAGAGAAAAATAGTATTATAAACATACAGAATGTCTCACAAGAGTGATGCTTTTGGGAGATGTAACAAATGTTTGAACCTCACAGAATAATAATGCTATTTAGCATTAGAGACAAAATTACTCTAGATACTGTTTATTTAAAACCCATTAGAGCTAAAAGGGAATAAGATGTTTTACCATGTGACTTCTGGAGTGCCTGGGTAGCTCAGTCCCTTGAGTAGCCAACTTTGGCTTAGATCATGATCTCGCAGTTCCTGAGTTTGAGTCCTGCGTCTGGCCCTGTGCTGACAGCTCAGAGCCTGGAGCCGGCTTTGGATTCAGTGTATTCCTCTCTCTCTGCCCCTCCGTAGTTTGCATTCTATGTCTGTCCATCTCAAAACTAAATAAACATTAAAAAACAATTTCAAAACCATGTGACTCCTATTTGGTGACAGATATAGCTCTTGAAGATTCCTAATATTAAATAGAAATAATTACCTCTGAGTAATGTAACAGGAGCTACAGAGTTAAAATTTTCAAACGTGGCATTTCATTCCACATGGTATCTAGAGAAAGCCAGAATTTAAATCTTTCATACAAGAGTGTTAGAGATGGAGTTGAATATCTCTTACTGCCATGGTTGATAAAATTCAACAAGTGAGAAGATATAAATTTAAGAGATTTATGGGAAACACAAATTAGGAGGCCTTGGCCATGCCTCCGCTATTGTGGAAATGTCTGAATTAAAATGGGGGTCCTTACCACACGCAGAGGACAAGGATCATGGAGAAGCTTATGTGGCTAGAGTTCTGTCTGCCATGTGCAAGTGTAGACTCAGACACAACCATGCAATGACATTTCATCCATGATAAAAAAGGAAGTTTTGATGTGCTACAACAGATCTGAACTTGAAAACTATATGCTATCTGAAAGAAGAGAGATGTAAAAGACCATGTGTTATATGCTCTCATTTCTTGAAATATCCATATTAGTCCAATCCATGAGGAAAGAAAGTAGATGTGTGGTTTTCATAAACTGAGGATAGGATGAGTGGCAAGTGCCTGTTAATAGGAATGGGGTATCTTTATAGGGTCATGAAAATGTTCTAGAATTAGAGAAGAGACAGACAATATAGCAAAAACTAGTGTTTTGTACACTTTGGAGGGCAAATATTATAGCAACCCATGGGCAGTTTTCTATCAAGATGACGAAGGGTGGAGAGGGACCAAATGCTGCAAGTTATTCTGCCCAACGTGAACACTGAGATAAGTGCTTGGAAAAGCCAAGTGTCCATGCATTATAGCTCTCTCACCAGAACACCAACATCAAGAGTGAAAAGTGTCAACTCCCTCACCTGGTATGTCAAAACTCACCATTATGAAGATCTTTTTGTCTGAGATCACTTCTGACAGAAAAAGCCCTTAAAAATATTAATTCAATATATACTTATTAGATTTCAAACATACTAAAAAAATGAATGCAAATCAGAAAACACTCAAAGGAAATAATAAAGGACTTCAAGGAAAGAATATACAAGTGGAAAAAAGCAACAGTTATAGTACTCTTTTTTGATGCTACTGTTAAGAGAATCATATTTCACCAATCAGACTGTCAAAGATTACAAATCTCAATCATAACCAGTGTTTCTGAGGACTCAAACATATAAGTGCTATTAGTCATGTTTGTAATTGATGCGGTCTCTTGAAGGATCATTTTGAAGTTTCAAGAAATCATCAAAATTGCCCTTTACTAAATATATATCTCTTCCAGGCAATTTCATGTTCAAGAATGGATTCTATAGCTGTGCTGGCCCAGTGTGGTAGGGGGATAGAGAGTCCTGGTTATCTTCTTGTCCTTGCCATGACCTGTTTGTTTTTCTCTTTTCCATTTTCAGGTCTCAGGTTTCAGCTGGTCTTGATGATTTGAAGGCCACAGTAATGGAACCATCTGGACTCTAGACCAGATATTTTATGGCATACAACTGAGGATGGTGCACGCTGTTTTCAGTTTCATGTCCTGTCTCCCTGTCTGTTTTATATTCCCACTAGTTTTTAGGATAACTGTCAGGATGGGTGGTTGTGAGATACACTTCAAAAGTCTCCAGACATGCTTGAAATTAGAGTGGAACATCCTAAAGTAGTCTGCTGCCTGTTTTTGTAGAGCCCACAGGCTAAGAGTTGCTTGTATAGATGAACTCTTTCATCGATGTGGTGATAAGGAAAATCCAACATGCAGCCTACCTAAGTAGAAAGTTATCTCCCAGCAAAAATGAAATCCATTTCTCTACTTTACACCTGAGTTACAGAAAAACTACACACTTATGATTATTATTGCTCATTTTGTCTTTTTTTTAATTTTTTTTTTCTGAGAGAGAGAGAGACAGCATGAACAGGGGAGGGTCAGAGAGAGAGGGAGATACAGAATCTGAAACAGGCTCCAGGCTCTGAGCTAGCTCTCAGCATAGAGCCTGACGCGGGGCTCAAACCCACAAACCGTGAGATCATGACCTGAGCTGAAGTCGAACACTTAACCGACTGAGCCACCCAGGAGCCCCAATTATTGCTCATTTTGGACTTTGAGTTTCATTAACGGTTTTGTGCAAATATGTTTTCTCACTTGCTATCTAAATACTTACATAATAATCCTGAAGGGTCTCTTTGCCCACAGGCCTAAGCTATTTTTTGTCATGAAACTCTGGCTACATCTTTAAGAAATCACTTCTCGAGCAATTTCAGTTTTATTGCTTAAAACATAAGTCTTCTAAGAGAAAAACCCTTATTGGTAATCCATTCTAATCATATCTAATAAATACGGATGTTGAAAACATCTTCAAAAGATGCTCCAAGATAGCCTCTAGATGTATAAGTAATCTTCCTTAGCTATCACTATACTGTACCATTACTTCCTTCACAGTCATTGATATGTGATGAGCTTAAATACATAAAACAAGACAGAATATCCCCCACTATGTGACACAAAGTCTAATATATTTTATAGATGCATTGATTTTAATGTCATAAATCAAACTATGGATATCTGCATACATATGCATATTTCCCTAATTGTTTAGTAAATGATCTATGACCTGAAATTTTCAAGAATNACAGAATCTGAAACAGGCTCCAGGCTCTGAGCTAGCTCTCAGCATAGAGCCCGACGCGGGGCTCAAACCCACAAACCGTGAGATCATGACCTGAGCTGAAGTCGAACACTTAACCGACTGAGCCACCCAGGAGCCCCAATTATTGCTCATTTTGGACTTTGAGTTTCATTAACGGTTTTGTGCAAATATGTTTTCTCACTTGCTATCTAAATACTTACATAATAATCCTGAAGGGTCTCTTTGCCCACAGGCCTAAGCTATTTTTTGTCATGAAACTCTGGCTACATCTTTAAGAAATCACTTCTCGAGCAATTTCAGTTTTATTGCTTAAAACATAAGTCTTCTAAGAGAAAAACCCTTATTGGTAATCCATTCTAATCATATCTAATAAATACGGATGTTGAAAACATCTTCAAAAGATGCTCCAAGATAGCCTCTAGATGTATAAGTAATCTTCCTTAGCTATCACTATACTGTACCATTACTTCCTTCACAGTCATTGATATGTGATGAGCTTAAATACATAAAACAAGACAGAATATCCCCCACTATGTGACACAAAGTCTAATATATTTTATAGATGCATTGATTTTAATGTCATAAATCAAACTATGGACATCTGCATACATATGCATATTTCCCTAATTGTTTAGTAAATGATCTATGACCTGAAATTTTCAAGAATAGTCCACTACTGCTATGTTCTCAAGTCATTAATCTTAGAGAAAAACACCTCAGTCTCTTCATTAGTTTGGTAGCCTTGCCTGATTAAAAAGATACGATGTCTTATATCTATGGAGAAGCAACACTATCATGTGTCCAAGTGGAAACACACACACACACACACACACACACACACATTTACATATGCATTCAAAAAATATGTGCTTTCCTGTTAGAGAAAACCTCTAATGTCACATAATAACTTTCAGAATAAAGTTCCACATCTTTCCACAGTGTCCATGCCCATTCCTTTCTTTTTTTTTTTAATTGAAGTATAACTGACACACAATGTTACATTATTTCCATGGGTACAATGTCGTGATTCAGCAAGTCTATGCATGATGGGATTCTCCCACAAGTATACCTTCCATCTGCCGTCACACCCGACCACTACTATACCTCTGACTATGTTCCCGAAGCTGGACCTTTTATCTGCATGACTTGTCTATCCCATAACTAGAATCTGTATCTCCTGCTCCCCTTCACTTATTTTGCCCTGCGTGGACACTTGTAATATGTGTATTATCTGTGTCTCTCCATGTATCTTACATTGAAAAAAAATCTGGGCAGTTACATTAAGCACATTCTCTGGTTTATGGCTCCTCTATCATCTACCTGACATTGTGTGTCCTACGGTCCTTGGCCAGTCATGCATTATTCCTCAAGAATCAGATTTCCCAACTAAACACCAAAGAACAAAATTGTAAGCCTCCTGATGGCTGCTGTCCGTTGAACTGCAGTGTTTCCTTAACTCACATTCAATGCGTACTGCCAAAATATTTCTCTCAATTCCTTCCCCTTCTCTTTCCTTTTCTTTCCCAGAAGTGTAAGGATGCAAATCTATGACACCTAAGCAACGTGTCACATTTACAACTATGCCACTATTGTCTACTATAATATTTAATACATGTGCTTGAATAACACTTTGTGAAATACTGAAGAAATAACTCATGGGGGGTAACAGAAAACGTACTGATGTGTAAAATGGACACTTCAGTTCTCAAGAATTTGTACGTGTAACTGTCCAAATGACTCTGGAGAGGTACTGAAATTTTTAGAAATTATTATTTTTAAAGAAGTATTTATCTTTGACAGAGAGAGTGCAAGCACGGGAAAGGCAGAGAGAGAGGAGGAGGAGAAAAATTCGAAGCCTGTTGCATTCACAGCGGCAAGCTCAACGTGGGGTTCAAACTCACGAACCGAGAGACCATGAGCTGAACTGAAGTCAGATGCTCAACAAACTGAGCCACTCAGGTGCCCCTTAGATATTATCATCTCACAACATCCTAGAGATTTGCCTTTTGTGTATATGTTTGTTAGCTTGTTTCTTTGTTTGTTCCTTTTGGCACAACATGCTTAAAACACACCTCCTAAAATGATATTTTAGATGACTAAGAATTTCAAGACACACAAACGCCTTGTTTTCCTTGAGTACTTGGACATTCTAAAACAGGGGTTTGGTGGCATTTAATATTAGTAATAGATGCACATTTATGAACCTTTCTGGAGTAAAGTCCATAGAGAAGAAACTCAGGCAAGGACTAAAGCATAAAAGAGAGAAGGAAACATTATATTTTCACACTTTTTTTCTTTATGTTTATTCCTTTTATTACCTAGTAGAACCCAAAACCCAATTGAATAGTAGTTGTCATGATGTATAATGATGTGAATACCAAAAAATACAAATTTCACAAAACAAACACAAAATTGAAGAATTACAGTAAATGTGGATTTTTACATGTCATTTCGTTTTGAGAGATAGAAACTAAGGCATTATGGGGAAGGCAGAAGATATCCATCACAGTGGATTTTATGAGCACAACATCTTTACCACATGAATGCGGATCTGCTTGGTCTTGGCACCATAGACAAGTGGATTGAGAAACGGGGGGACCAGCAAGTAGAGACTAGAAAACAGGATATGGATATAAGGGGGAACATGAGCACCAAACCTATGTGTGAAGAAGGAGAAGAAGGCAAGGAGGTAGAACTGAAGGAAGACACAGATGTGAGCGATGCACGTATTGAATGCTTTCAACCGGGCCTCCTTCTGGGGCAAACGAAAAATGGTAATAAATATGTGTATGTAGGACAAAGAGACGAATATGAGGTCGAACCCTGCGACAGTGAATGCCACAAACAAGCCATAGATTTTGTTGACCCGCACATTTTCTGCAGCCAGTTTCACAATGGCCATATGCTCACAGTAGGAGTGGGAAATGATGGTTGTATGGTAAAAGTGAAACCGGAACTTTATCAGTATTAGGCATGGGACTCCTAGAAAAATAGCCCTGAGTGTGACCGCAGTCCCAATTTGGATGACTAGTCGGTGGGTGAAGATGGCAGCATGTCTCAGTGGATAACAGATGGCCACATAACGGTCCAGGGCCATGGCCAACAGGATGTCAGACTCTATGCACTGAAATGTATGGATGAACCCCATTTGAAGCAAGCAGGAATCAAAATAAATCTCTGGCACATGAAACCAGAAAATTCCAAGCATCTTGGGCACAATGCTTGTGCCGAGTACAATATCTGTGGCTCCCAGCATGCCTAGGAAAAGGTACATGGGCTCATGCAGGCTGCGCTCTGATTTGATGATGATCAGAAGCAAGGTATTGCCAACCATAGCAATGAGATACATGGCACAGAACGGAATCCCAATCCAGCACTGCACAGCCTCTAGGCCTGGGATCCCTATTAGCGTCAACACAGAAGGCATGAAGACTGTGATGTTGGAAATGGACATAATGCCTTCAGGCCTCCAAATGAAAATGAAAGAAGTTTCTCAGTCAGTGCCACTCTTCTCTTCTACTCCTAATTTTATCCTGTCATCATATCATGAGTCCGTGATTTTGGCAAAACTCTAAGATCATCTCATCCATCTTATTTATATTAAGGATGGAAAAAGACAGATCCGCAGGTTACACATTAGTGTTTTCAGGAAGCACATCCACACACAGTGAAGCACACTGAAGTTATGTAGAAGGCATTCAATTGCTTTACAACCAGCGAGATAACTTGGGTAAGAGAGTAAGCAGCTGTTGTTTCTGTTATGTCCTTCTGGACCTGTGGATATAATAACTATAGCTGTTTAATTTGCTTGGAAATGGCAGTTCATTCAGAGTTTAATGAATATCCCTATATCCCACATTCCAACCACCCAATAATATTCTGTATTTTCTGTTTCCCTAAGGGTGGAACTGACACTTCAGATCATCAGATCCAACTCTGACCAGTACATTAGTAGAAAATCCTCCCTCGGTTTTTATTTTGCTAAGGTTGTTTTTTTTTTTTTTTTTTTTTTTTTTTTTTTTTTTTTTTTTGGAAGAAAAGAGGGAGAGGAAG
>NW_027530526.1:0-17132 GCF_008692635.1 Crocuta crocuta | reverse complement strand
TTTTTTTTTTTTTTTTTTTTTTTTTTTTTTTTTGGTTTTTTTTTTTTTTTTTGAGAGAAAGAGAGAGACGGATACGGAGACAGAGATCACAGGAGGAGCACAGAGAAGGGAGAGAGAGAGAGAATCCTAAACAGACTCTGCACCATCAGTGTACAGCCTCACATGGGGCTTAAACTCACCAACCATGAGATCATGACCTGACCTGAAATCAAGAGTGGCACGCTCAACCAACTGAGACACCCAGGAGCCCCTTTTGCTGTTTATTTGTTTTTATTAAGTGAAAAATCTCCCTATGAGAGGGAGAAGAGAAACAGGTGACACCCAAGAGCACAATATATTTAGACATATTTATCTATCTATATCATTTGTATCGATATAAGACTGGAGGCCTTTATTTTTTGTTGTTTTTTTTTTCTTTTCAAATAATAATTTTGCTTTTTAAATGCATCTCCAAGTTAGATAACATATACAGCAATGAGATCCATCGCTTGAGTATAATACCCAGGGCTCATTCCAACAAGTGGCCTCCTTAATGGCCATCACCCATTTTGCTCATCCCCCCACCCAACACTCTCCAGTAACCCTGTTTGTTCTTTATAAATAGGAGTATCTTACCGCTTGGCCCCCTTAGATTTTATCTCTGTTGCCTTTCTTTCCCCGGTGTCCTTTTGGAAGAAAGTAAAGGAAGAACTCTGAAAAGATCGTGTCAACCCGTGCTCTTTTGGTGAGTCTGGGTCAAAATTTCAGGCTATTTTTACATTTGTAGTAAAACCGTATTTTTCTTGCCTACATATGAAGAATTGAATTCCTGAAATTTAGTGGTGTGCTTAAAACAGCTGACATTCTGCAATACACCTTTTGAATACCTAGATGTAAGGAATCTCTTTCTATCATTTGAACACTTGAATTTTTTATGAGCTCAGGCACGCGACATGAATAGAAAACAAAGGGGGCAAAGTCATGTTTCTCAACAGGAATCCAATATAGAAGTAGAGCTGGAAGACAGAGAGCCGACTTGGGATATGGGAAATGATTGAGGAGAGGGCTCTAGAGCAATTAAAGAAAATGTAATCACCTCGATTCACTGATTACTGACTTTTCTGAAAACTGGGCTCTTAGTGAAGCTCAGATACGTTTGTATCTGAAAAGATCATTGCTTTGTAAAACTCACATTATCTTAAAGTAGAAAACCTCAAGCTGTACATTAGAAAATTTCTATTTGTTGAAAAACAGGGGTCAGTTTTTTCACTCTTTTCTATATGGTCCTAGACTATTGCTTTATGTCAGCAAGCCCGTGACCATCTAATCATGTACTTATTGTCACCAAAAATGTCAGTAATGAAGGAAGAGCTGTGGTTTATGTGGCTAAACATCAAGCGAACAGGGGCCGTTCTAGAAGAAAGTCTGTATCAGCTGACCTATCTGTAGACTAGATGAGTCAACTAAATCCTTGATTTCCAAAGCTTTGCTTCCCAATCTGAATCCTAGAGATTCCTAGATCATGGATTCTTTCATTGATGTTTTCTTTCTAGAGCTAATCAGAATTAGAATACAAATCCTTTAGTCACAGTCATACCGTCTGACATATTCAAGAGTAAGGAACTGATGTAGGAACATTACCTGGCAGGTACAGGTGGTGGGATGGAGTGGTTAACCATTGGAAAAGCTGGTAGTGAAATATTATTGGGTGACCTGAGGTATAGAGACTTCCTCATGCTTTGTTGTTGGGGGCCAGTTCTGTTTCTACAAGACACCTGAATACCGTGGTCAATCTTCATAGCACCATCACTCATCAGTCATCACTCACCTGTCACCCACTCTTCCTCATCCTGAGATTCTCCTCTCATTCACTTGTGCTTGTGCTGGCAATGTCTCTCTTCTATCTGCACCCTCTACAACAACCCGCTGTAAACCTCATGAACTCTGATCCATTTGCTGCTCAGCCACCTGCCCATACGTGGACAGCTCTGGAATAGCATTATCCCGCTCTCCTCATGTCCCTGCAAATCAGACTTGTGCCTTCTTTTGTAAATCTGTCTGAGATCATGTTGGGGGGAGCATACTCCAGCCAAGCGCACAGGAAGCTCTATAATTTGCTAGACACAGCATAACGTTATTAAGCTCAAACTGGCAAGTGTAATGTTCCCCAGTGAACATGGAGAAGGAGGTCTGAACATGACTTTTCCTAGCCCCTCTCCCCAGCCACCAGCGACCCAGCAGCTCATAATGAAGCCCTCTAGGGTCCATCCACATCTAATGTCTCGGAAACCATTTCTGCAACTTGCAGTCTCCCTGCTGTCCTCATTTCTTTTTCCCCACAGGGTAGATGTAGACAAATTAACATATGCAATGTGTATTTTTAACATTCCTCACGAAATAAAGACACTTTTGTGAAAAATAAGTAATTAAATGTACTTTTGTCACTTTCTTTCGGCTGTCCTCGTTTGGAAATAGAGCGAAAGTACGCGTAAATGTATGTATGCTCCTATGCCAGTGAGTTATGTGTAAACAAGTATCCTGTGACCCTCCTTTCGCTGAAACACTTCTGGAGAGAAAATCTGTATCCACAATGGCTCTTTATCACATGTTTAACACTCATTCTCTTGTAGTAGCATTCTCTACAACTTTATTTTATTGAAGCTTTGTAAATTCAGTAGTATTCTCAGAATGACCAGTTATGATGGGAATTTCCACATTCTCCTGATTAGTAGACTTTCATTACAGAAAACTACACCTCTGATTACTAGTATTATGGTGAATTGTAAATGATACATAATTACATAGAATTTCATCAGAATTTTTCCATAAGAAATATGCTTTGTCTCTTTTTATATAAATGCCTATAAAATAGTCTTCAATTGTCTCTTGGCCCCCAATAGCCCAAGCTGTTTATTTGCATAGGCGTTTGCCGAACTCTGCCTAGAACATTGAAATTACCTCCGACGCTTTTTAAATTTTATTCCAAAGAAGTTGTTATTAAAGAACAGCAACCCCTTTTGCTTGTTGCCAATCCAAGCAAATCGTATCTCATAAGCACTGACATTTAAAACAATCTCAAAAGATGCCTCAGGATAGCCTCTAATTTACAAAGTGATCAAACTCAGTAGTCACTGATAAGGCTCAGTTCATAACACAAGCCAGAGCATCTACATCCATGTGACATGCCGTCTAATATTTCTTATGTACACGCTGACTGAAGTGTCATAAATCAGAGTATGGACATCTGCACGCATGTGAATATTTTCCACAAACTTTTTTNAATGCCTATAAAATAGTCTTCAATTGTCTCTTGGCCCCCAATAGCCCAAGCTGTTTATTTGCATAGGCGTTTGCCGAACTCTGCCTAGAACATTGAAATTACCTCCGACGCTTTTTAAATTTTATTCCAAAGAAGTTGTTATTAAAGAACAGCAACCCCTTTTGCTTGTTGCCAATCCAAGCAAATCCTATCTGATAAGTACTGACATTTAAAACAGCCTCAAAAGATGCCTCAGGATAGCCTCTAATTTACAAAGTGATCAAACTCAGTAGTCACTGATAAGGCTCAGTTCATAACACAAGCCAGAGCATCTACATCCATATGACATGCCGTCTAATATTTCTTATCTACATACTGACTGAACTGTCATAAATCAGAGTATGGACATCTGCACGCAAGTGAATATTTTCCACAAACTTTTTTAAAATGATTTATGAGCTCAGGTTTTCAGGAACAGCCCACAGGCCTTATGTTCCCAAGTCATTAATTTAGACAGAACATTTTATGTGTTCATTAATACAATAACCTTGAGTGACTAAAAAGCATGATGTTTTATACCCCTGAGAAGCTACAATGCCATGTGTCAAATAGATACACACACACACATATACACATAACACACACACACGCCTCTTTTTTTTGGAGTGAAAACTTGCCGGTCAGATATGATAGCTTTCAGAATAAAGTTCAACCATATTGTATGGTGTGCATATCCATTCGTGATATTTGCAGTTTTCTTGTCTCTGCAAGTTGTGCATTACAGTGAGAGAAACTGTGCCTTTTCTTGATTTTCTGTTTAATCTCCAATATCATCTACCCGGCATGGTATGTGCTTACCTACTAGCCGTTCATCTGTCATTTCTTAAGAATCAGACTTCCTACAGGGAAAAACAAATACAGCATGATTTCACGTGTATGTGGAATTTAAGAAACAAAACTAACACGCAAAGGGTAAAAAATAAGAGAGAGAGAGAGAGAGAAAGAGAGAGAAATCAAGAAATGGACTCTTACTATAGAGAGCACATTGATGGTTACCAGCAGGGTGCTGGGTGGAGGGATGGGTTACATAGGTGATTGCATAGGAGAGTAAGAAGTCCACTGGTCATGATGTGCACAGAGGGATATAAGGAAGTGTGGAATCACTATATTGCACATCAAACTAATATAATGGAGTTTGTTTACTTACAGGAATTAAAAAAAAAATACCTTAAAAGAGGAATCAGACTTTGTAATTAAAAGTCAAAGAAAATAAAAATAATTCTACAGATGGCTGCTATCCTCTGGATTTCAATGCTTCACTCTCTTGGCTAAACCCATACTCCATAAGTACCTCTATTAATTCTGTCATTTTCTTTCTCTGTCTCTCTCTTTCTCCCAGTAATATTAAGCTATAATGGCTATAAACCCAAAAAGCATAAATACTGTGTCACATCTGTCATGATGCTTCTATACTTTAGTACTGCATAAAATTGTGTAGGGATTAGAAAAGACTTAAGGAATTAATAAAGATATTAGGCAGAAAACGGTTGCTTCAGTGTTAAATAGAGCACCGGATTGTTCCTGATGTTTACACCTGATTGCCCTGAATGACCCTGGAAATACTGAAATGTGAAGACTATGTATCATTAGTTTGCATACAGTCATTTGCTTCCTTGTTTGGATTTTTTTGTTTGAATAAGAACAAAAAAAACATGCTACTCGTTAATTATTTTTACGTTTATTCATTTGTTTTAATAGAGGGAAAGGAAGTGGACAAGTGAGAGAGGGGCAGAGAGGGAGAAAGAGAGAGAGAATCTCCGGCAGGCTTTGTGCTCTCAGCAAAGAGCCCAAGGCAGGGCTTGAACTCATGAACCATGAGATCTTGACCTGAGCCGAAGATGGACACTTAATGAACTGAGCCATCCAGGAGCCCTTCCTCTCATGTATTTTAAAGGTGATGAGGATGATCCAGAAACAACTAGAATCAACAACTTGATTTCATTAAGTACCTGGACATTCCAAGACCATGAGCCTTGCTTGGGTACTTTTAAACTTATTGTGAAATATGTATTTATGAATCCTTGTGGAGAAGAATACTTAACGGAGAAAATTCAATCAGGAACTGCAAAATAAGAAAAAGAGGAAATGATACATATTCACTATTGCCGTTTCTACAATTCTCATTCTCATTCCCTAGTAAAATCTCAATCCCACTGAATGAAAGGTGTCATGGGCTATGATGTGAAAAGTGTCTAAAAGGCAGGCAAATTTCACAAAACAATAAGTAGAAAACTCAAGCCTCACAAATAACATGCATTTTCCTGTTTTCCTCAGTCTTGAGAGATTGTTACAATTGCATCAAGGAGAAGGCTGAAGGTTTTCATGCTAGTGGATTTTATGAAGAGAACATCTTTGCCACATGAGTGCGGATCTGCTTGGTCTTGGCACCATAGACAAGTGGATTGAGAAACGGGGGGACCAGTAAGTAGAGGCTAGAAAACAGGATATGGATATAAGGGGGAACATGAGCACCAAACCTATGTGTGAAGAAGGAGAAGAAGGCAAGGAGGTAAAGCTGGAGGAAGACACAGATGTGAGCGATGCACGTATTGAATGCTTTCAACCGGGCCTCTTTCTGGGGCAAGCGAAAAACGGTGATAAATATCTGTATGTAGGACAAAGTGATGAATGTGAGGTCGAACCCTGCGACAGTGAATGCCACAAACAAGCCATAGATTTTGTTGACTTGTACATTTTCTGCAGCCAGTTTCACAATGGCCATATGCTCACAGTAAGAGTGGGAAATGATGGTTGTATGGTAAAACTGAAACCGGAACTTTATCAGTACTAAAGATGGGGCTACAAGAATGGCAGCCCTGAGTGTGACCACGGTCCCAATTTGGATGACTAGTCGGTGGGTGAAGATGGCAGCATGTCTCAGTGGATAACAGATGGCCACATAACGGTCCAGGGCCATGGCCAACAGGATGCCAGACTCTATGCACTCAAACGTGTGGATGAGGCCCATTTGAAGCAAGCAGGAATCAAAATAAATCTCTGGCACATGAAACCAGAAAATTCCAAGCATCTTGGGCACAATGCTTGTGCCGAGTACAATATCTGTGGCTCCCAGCATGCCTAGGAAAAGGTACATGGGCTCATGCAGGCTGCGCTCTGATTTGATGATGATCAGAAGCAAGGTATTGCCAACCATAGCAATGAGATACATGGCACAGAACGGAATCCCAATCCAGCACTGCACAGCCTCTAGGCCTGGGATCCCTATTAGCGTCAACACAGAAGGCATGAAGACTGTGATGTTGGAAATGGACATAATGCCTTCAGGCCTCCAAATGAAAATGAAACAAGTTTCTCAGTTTGTGTCCCTCTTCTCTTCTACTCCTGATTTTATCCGGTCATCGTATCATGAGTCCGTGATTTTGACAGAACTCTAAGATCATTTCATTTATCTCACTTATATTATCAAAGGAAAAAGACAGATTCATAGATATGCCTCACTGTTTTCAAGAAGGACATCCATAAGTAGTGTAGCACACTATGCAGTCTTGTACAAGGCACCCAACTGCATTAGAACCACACAGATGATGTGGATAAAGTAGTAAACGGCTGACCTGTCTGTTAATTCCTTCTGGACCTGTGGATAAAATAATTATACTTGTTTCTTTGTTCGGATATTTCACATTAGCCAAATTTTAATAAATCTCTCCCCTATCCCACATTTCAGCTAATCGTAGGGTTCTATATTTCCCCCAAACTCTCTGAGTCAGGAACTGTCAGTTTGGACAATCACATAATCAGACTCTAAGCAGTATATTAGTATAAAAGGCTTCCTATGCAAGAGAAGTTAGATAGAAATAGCTTCACGTATGAAAATAATATAGTTAGACACCTATATCTATGTATTATATATTTATGTAAAACTGGATGTTTTTTTTAAAAAAATGTGATGTAGATCTTGAGAAAAGTTAATTCCAATCCATGTAATTGTATCATATAAATCAAAGTTCCATGTCATTTTTAACATTATAAGTAAAACTTTAATTTATCCTGCCCATGTAATAGCAGAATTCTTTAACATGAGTTGTACACTGAAAATAATGGAAATTCTGAAATACATGCTTCAGAATAACTAGAAGGAGGGAGGAATCTCTAGAAGGCAAGGAAATCTTGAGAAACAATGCACAGGCAAGAGATCTCATTTTCACTGACTATGGGACATAGGTAAATGGGTAAATTAGCCAGAATAAAGGTTAGTTTCTAGGTTTGAACGTGTTCAGAGTTATCATCACCAAAAAATCGGCAAGTTTTGGCTCATTGATTCTTAACAATATGCAGATCGTTTGAATGCTTCAATCGTATTGTGAGCTCAAGCATTAAAAAATGAGTAAAAATAAAAGGGTGAAAAGGCAGTCTCCTTAAAAGAAGGCAGACCTTGGGATGCCATAATTCAGAAGAGGACTGTAGAGCAACTGAAGAAAATGTAGTCGCCTCAATTCACTGATGACTGAATTTTCTCAAACCTTGGGTTCTTCGTCCTTGTATGAAAGTTCTTTTCTGGTAAAGATCATTGCTTTTAAAAATTGCATGTCTAAAATCATGAAATTCTCAAGTTGTACAGTAGGAAAAAAATCTGCTGGGGTGCATGTGTGGTTCAGTGAGTTAAGCATCCACTCTGTTTTGTTTTGTTTTTTTCGTGTGTATTTATTTTGAGAGAAAATGTGCAAGCAGGAGGGGTGGAGACAGAAGATCCACTGACAGCAGAGAGCCCCATGCAGGGTTCGAGCTCATGAAGCGTGAGATCGTGACCTTAGCTGAAGTCAGACACTTATCGGACTGTGACTGTGCCGCTTTGGTGTCCCAAGTTTCCAGCTCTTGATCTTAGTTCAGATCTTGATACCATGGTTAATGAGATTGAGCTACATGTCAGGCTTTGCATTCTCTCTCTCTCTCTCTCTCTCTCTCTCTCCCTTCCCATGCTTCTAAAAAAAACAAATAAGCAAACAAAGAAACATTTCAGAAAAATGATATCCTGTCTAAAATTGCTATCCTGTATAAAACATGGGTTCGTTATTTCATTCTTTCTTAGACTCACCAACACTGTTGCCTTATGTCAACAAGCTCACGATCATCTAAACATATACTGAATGCTGAGGTGCCTGGGTGGCTCAGTCAGCTAAGCACTGACTTTGGCTCAAGTCATGAACCCCGTGTCGGACTCCTNCCTCTTGGGTCCCCCCACATCTGATGTCTCTGAAATCATTTCTACAACTTACACAATCTTTTTGCTCTCCTCTTTTGTCTTTCCCCACAGGGTAAATGCAGTGAAGTTAAAGTACACCTGTTATATTTTTTTATGACTTCAGTTCCTTTTCTGCTGTCCTCCTTTGGAAAAATATCCAAAGAACACTTAAATGTTGGCATTTTCCTATGCCATGAATTCTCTAAGTATCCTTTTGACCCTTACTTCACTTAGTCACTTCTGGAAGGAAAAAAATCTGTATCCACCATGGCTTCTTATCACATATTTAACTCTCATTCACCTGCAATCTCATTCCTCAGGTTTTTATCTTATTTTTATAAATTCAGTAATTTTCTTGGAATGACCAGTTATAATGGACATTTCTAAATCTTTCTATACTGAGCTTTGAGCCAGTTGTTGCACGTTGGACTGAGTTTTTCTCCATCCCTCCTTTTAATAGATTTCTTGTGGGAGCCCTACAGTGACCACAGGAAAGCATGGTTAGGGACGCGGGGAAGTGCCTGCACATGGGGCTCCCTGCCTGGGCAAGGCATTCCTGCAAACAGGATGCTCTGCCAGGAGGCCTGCACACAATATCCAAGTTTAATGGTCTGCTCGCAAACTAGGGAACGTGCCCTCCTTAGAAGTAAGGAGAAGGCTGGAATTGTGAGCAGGCCTCTTAGTAAACATGGTGTGGTCGCTTCCTCCCTTTGCTCCCCTCTGTCCTTGGAATGTGTTTGGCTACTTGCCCTTGTTTTGTAAAAGAATGTATTTTGTAAATTTCAGTTTGCATCCAGTTACCGGGGTATAAAATAAACCGCAAGAGGGGCTTTCGTAGAATTGTTCCTCCGGCCGGAGTTGTGTCTGTGTCTGTCCTTTGTGTGTGTCCTGTCTTTGTGTCATTTCGTTCACTACATTTCTACCTCTTTTCTTGCACTCTTCCTTCAGAATGCAGGTGTTTTATACCTCACAGATGTGAAAGAATCATGCCAATCTGATCTTGATGCAAATAAAAAGAAGATATGATATATGCTTTCAAATTTTTAGAAATCTGGGGAGAAGAATTAGCATATCTTTTATCATGAGAACAAATGATGAATTCTAAAATTAAAAATACTTATATACATCGTGCCTTTCTCCTTGACATGATTCACCTTGTTTCTAGATCTTTCTGGTATGTTGTTAACCTTAAGACGTACTTGAAATAATGTTGACACCCTGGCAAATTTAGGAAGGATACCTTCAGTATAATGGATTTCAGGAAGAATAAGAGATAGAAATAAAAGGGCAAGAGGCTTTGCATGCTCTTTCCACAATTCCATCTATAAAGGAGACTGATACCATGTTACTGATTCATGTTGAATGGAATTGATTCAGAGGTCAGACGTCATGTATTGGCTAATAATGAGCTCATTCTTGAGTCACCAAGAAAATTTAGACTAGTTTATAATTTTGTTTCCTTCTTCTCTTCTACTGAGTTTACTTAAATAGATTTATTTTCCATTGCTCTAAAATTATGGGGGTTTTGGGGAGTAGGCTAATAAATCATCTTTAAAGGATCATCATTCAAAAAAATGTTCTGGTTTGGGATGCCTAGGTGGCTCAGTCAGCTAAGTGTCAGATCATGGCTCAGGTCAGGATCTTGCAGTTTGTGGGCTCAAGCCCCACATCAGGCTCTGGGCTGACAGCTCAATACCTGGAGCCTGCTTTAGATGCTGTGTCTCCCTCTCTCTCTGCCCCTCTGCCACTCATTCTCTCTCTCTCTCTCTCTCTCTCTCTCTCTCTCACACACACACAGACACACACACATACACAGACACATACAAATAAATAGATGTTAAATTTTTTTAAACTTTCTGGTTTCTTCTAGTAATTTTATAATTTTAGATATTTCATTTAGATTTATACTCCATTTCAAGTTAACTATTGTATAGTAAAAAAGGTTGATTTTTTTGAATATGGATATCCAGTTATTTCAGCATTATTTGTAGAGAAGACTATTTTCTGTTGAACAACTATGATATTATTTATTATATCAATTGACACCATATGTAGACCTTAATTTCTTGACGTTGTATTCCATATGATTTAGCAATGATTTTGGCAATATGAGTCTCTTAATAGCTGTAGCTTTCTCTTTTTTAATTGCTTATGTTTATTTATTTTTGAGAGATAGAGTGTGAGCAGGGGAGGGACAGAGAGAGAGGGATACACAGAATCTGAAGCAGGCTCCAGGCTCTGAGCTATCCACACAGAGCCTGACATGGGGCTCAAACCCAAAGACTGTGAGATCATGATCTGACCCAAAGTTAGACACTTAACTGACTGAGCCACCCAGGTGCCCCTACTGTAGCTTTCTTAAAATAAAAGATGGAGAGATTATTGGTGCAATTGAGTTAATTCTGCTAACCTGGATTGCCAGATTGATGTATTCTTCGTTATGAATACACATCAATGTTTGGGGGAAATTTTTGAATGGTGGTTTCAAACTTAAAATTAGCATACAGAGCTACTATCATGCAGCATGAAATTGGTGGGGTGATTCACATATTTCTATTAGATTTCATGGGAAAGTAATGACTGAGTAAATCTAAGTACTTATTGAGGAAATTCTACCAGGTAATTGCTTTATTCGCATCACTGTATTTAATCTTTAAAGCATCGAAACTTAACTGTAATTTATCCCCTATTTACAAATGAGTAAATTTAATTCAACCAGATCAAAAGATTAAAAAAGCTTCAAACATATAAAGAGTTAAATAGCTAGAATTTGGATTTAAGTATATCTTTTTTAAAAAATTTTTAAATGTTTATTTTTGAGGGAGGGAGAGAGAGAGAGAGAGAGAGAGAACATGAGCAGAAGAGGGGCAGAGAGAGAGGGAGACACAGAACTCAAAGCAAGCTCCATGCTGTCAGTACAGAGCCCGACCTGGGGCTCAAACTCACAGACTGTGATTTCATGCCCTGAGCTGAAGTCCGAGGCTTAACTGACTGAATCACCCAGGTGCCCCAAAAGATTTAAGTATATCTGATTCAATCATCCAACATCAAATTGCAGACTCAGTTCTTGCAAGTACCACCTTTTCACTGTGTGACTTTAAAATATTTTCATAAGTTTTTTAAGTTTCTTTAATTATACAATGAGAATAATAATACAAACTAATCAACAGGATTGCCATAGAGATTTTCACTAATTATTGCTGAGGGATGGCTTCTGAAACTACATTGAAAAATTCAGAGCTCGTTCAAAAAATATCCTTGTCCATTTTGATGACTGCACTGAATTGAGCACTTTCAAAGATATATAAAAAATGGAAGAAAATTCAATAAATGGAATGAATTATATAAAAACAGAAAAAATGATATAAACGATTCCACCCACCACCTTATATACTTATCACTTGTTCTAAGACAAAGACTTTAATATTTAGTAATTTTTCAAGACTCTGGTTTATGAGAATATTTATTCCAGTTTGTGGAAAATCAAAACCATGTGGGAAAAAAAGGTTGAGGTCTGCAGACCCTAGCTAGGAAGTTTATCTCAAATTGTTCCTTCCCTCCCTGCCTTCCTGTTGATCAAAAACATGTCTACTAATGTCTACTACTGAATGACTGGTGTCAACCAAAGCTATTACAAAAGTAGAGGCTTATACTTTTTTAGTCATTTCCTGATGAAACTACTGTTTTCAGATCACTGTTTCTTTCTAACCATCACCTAATTAAAAATAAAATGGTTTCGGGGTGCCTGGGNATTGGTGCAATTGAGTTAATTCTGCTAACCTGGATTGCGAGATTGATGTATTCTTCGTTATGAATACACATCAATGTTTGGGGGAAATTTTTGAATGGTGGTTTCAAACTTAAAATTAGCATACAGAGCTACTATCATGCAGCATGAAATTGGTGGGGTGATTCACATATTTCTATTAGATTTCATGGGAAAGTAATGACTGAGTAAATCTAAGTACTTATTGAGGAAATTCTACCAGGTAATTGCTTTATTCGCATCACTGTATTTAATCTTTAAAGCATCGAAACTAAACTGTAATTTATCCCCTATTTACAAATGAGTAAATTTAATTCAACCAGATCAAAACATAAAAAAAGCTTCAAACATATAAAGAGTTAAATAGCTAGAATTTGGATTTAAGTATATCTTTTTAAAACAATTTTTAAATGTTTATTTTTGAGGGAGGGAGAGAGAGAGAGAGAGAGAGAGAACATGAGCAGAAGAGGGGCAGAGAGAGAGGGAGACACAGAACTCAAAGCAAGCTCCATGCTGTCAGTACAGAGCCCGACCTGGGGCTCAAACTCACAGACTGTGATTTCATGCCCTGAGCTGAAGTCCGAGGCTTAACTGACTGAATCACCCAGGTGCCCCAAAGGATTTAAGTATATCTGATTCAATCATCCAACATCAAATTGCAGACTCAGTTCTTGCAAGTACCACCTTTTCACTGTGTGACTTTAAAATATTTTCATAAGTTTTTTAAGTTTCTTTAATTATACAATGAGAATAATAATACAAACTAATCAACAGGATTGCCATAGAGATTTTCACTAATTATTGCTGAGGGATGGCTTCTGAAACTACATTGAAAAATTCAGAGCTCGTTCAAAAAATATCCTTGTCCATTTTGATGACTGCACTGAATTGAGCACTTTCAAAGATATATAAAAAATGGAAGAAAATTCAATAAATGGAATGAATTATATAAAAACAGAAAAAATGATATAAACGATTCCACCCACTACCTTATATACTTATCACTTGTTCTAAGACAAAGACTTTAATATTTAGTAATTTTTCAAGACTCTGGTTTATGAGAATATTTATTCCAGTTTGTGGAAAATCAAAACCATGTGGGAAAAAAAGGTTGAGGTCTGCAGACCCTAGCTAGGAAGTTTATCTCAAATTGTTCCTTCCCTCCCTGCCTTCCTGTTGATCAAAAACATGTCTACTAATGTCTACTACTGAATGACTGGTGTCAACCAAAGCTATTACAAAAGTAGAGGCTTATACTTTTTTAGTCATTTCCTGATGAAACTACTGTTTTCAGATCACTGTTTCTTTCTAACCATCACCTAATTAAAAATAAAATGGTTTCGGGGTGCCTGGGTGGCTCAGTCAGTTAAGCGTCCAACTTCAGCTCAGTTCGTGGGTTCGAGCCCCGCATTGGGTTCTGTGCTAACAGCTCAGATTCTGTGTCTCCCTCTCTCTCTGTCCCTCCCCCACTCGTGCTCTGTCTGTCTCTCTCTGTCTCAAAAATAAACTATAAAATTTTTTTTAAATAACATGGTTTCTTAAAGTCAAATATTTTTTTTACTTTATATAGTTGTTCTGTGCATTAAATTATCTTAATCTATGTCTATCACTTAGTAAAGTACCAGTTGAAAGGTATCTCTGCTTTTGGCACACATTCAATAAGTATTTAATATGGACACAATTACTATGTTTTCAAATTTTTTATTACAGAAATTTTAAACATGCAGAAAATAAGCATTGTAATGAAACTCCATCTACCATCACCTGATTTCAATAATTATCATTATACCATTCTTTTATCTTCCATACTTGCAACCATTATCTAACACAATAACTATTGTTATTACTATTATCATCATTATTATTATTAGTTAGAGGTTTAGAAGTAAAATTGACATTCATTTTGAATTGACATTCAAAAGTGTGCAATTCTTAGCTGTACCATTTTGACAAATGGATACAACCATGTAACTTACATCCCTAACATATGTATGGCATTTCCATCTTCTTAAAAATGGTCTCATGTGGGGTGCCTGGGTGGCTTAGTCGGTTAAGCGTCCGACTTTCACTTAGGTCATGATCTCGCGGTTCGTGGGTTCGAGCCCCGTGTCGGGCTCTGTGCTGATTGCCAGCTCAGAGCCTGGAGCCTATTTCAGAGTCTGTATCTCCCTCTTACTCTGACCCTCCCCTGCTCACGCTGTCTCTCTCTCTCTCCTGGAAATAAATAAAAATATTTTTAAAAAAATGGTCTCATGTGATCCCCAGTCATGCTGTCACCTCCCACATCCATCACAAGTAACCACTGTTACCATACACACATTGTAATAATATAATATACACTCTTTTCTGTCCTGATTCTTTTCCACTCACTTATATGTATCACTAAGTTGCATGTACTTGGAAACATGAACCTCCCCAGGACCCAGTCTTCCTATCCCTGGGGGAAAAAACACATGAATCAGGCATTTAAAGATTGAATAGTCAAATGGTGTCCTCACCAGGAAAAATCTCGTGGCCCACGCCTCCTTCTGAAAGCTTACATCAAAGTAATGAAATTCTCTATTTTCAGGGAGAAAGGGCAAGCCTACTTTTCTTTTCTCCATCTACAGCTTACTCATAAGCAATAATAAAGTATGGAANATAAAAGAAACAATTAAGTATGTTAGAAAAGGGGGTAGTTTCTTCCAGTTTTTAAAATTTTCCAAGCCCTTATTTAACTTACCAGTTCCCTCTTTCTCCCCCTACTATCCATGGATGATGGTAAATCCTCTATATTTTCTAAGTGTCTCCTGGTGGCACCTGGGGTCAAAGCTGAAAGCAACACCAAAGTCATTAGGATCTCACAGGCTGAATATGATGGCGAGGATGGAGTTTAGGGCTAGGGTTCTTTATCTGAGAACAAGTTCATTAACACTAAAATTCTACTCAATGGTAGCAAAGCCTTGGGTGTTAAGGTTAGGAGCCAGAGATGGAATTCAGGATGAGGCTTGAGATAGAGAAGGTGAGTGAAAATGAAGTCTTTTTCTCATATTGGACTGGTGTTCTTTGCTAAGTGTAACCAGTAAAGTGCTAATAGATATTTAAAAACCAGCTCTATGAGTAATAATTTCCTGATCTGTACCAATTGTCAATTTCTTTTGTTTAAATATTCATACTGTGAACAATTTCAAGCTACCAACGTGATGGCACTGAATGCAGATCTAACATGTTTATAAACAGCTTTCCGATCCTAGTGCAAGCCGGTGCCAGTAGAGCATTAACATAACTAGAGCTGATCCTAGATATGGGATACTTTCTCACCAGGTAAACTCAGAGCAGGCACCTCATTCCATTCATCTGCTTTCAGTGCTGTCTTCTTGCACCAGGCTGTGGACATGGTTACTCTCTTCCATTATATGCACTTAACGGATCCACATGGGAGGCAGGATGAGACAGAATCCTTCAGGGAGCAATTAACTAAGAATAATTATTCTTAGAAACTTCAACTAAATTCCAGAGAAGGGAAGGGAATGAATCCCACTGACAGGCTTGCCAGCAAATATGTGTTAAAGGTATATAGATACAAAAGAAGAAAAAGAGATATCAAATAATATATTTGATCTTTCATTATAATTTGAAACAGAACATTTGTTTATATATTGAATATATTTTCTTTCTATTGTCTTTTGTTTATTTTTGTTCTATAAAATATACATCCTACATAATTTTTATGTAGTCAACATTTTCCTTTACGATATATACTTTTTGTTTTTTAAAGGTTTTTTTTTTAAAGTTTGTTTAAGAGAGAGAAAGAGAGCAGGGGAAGGACAAAGAGAAAGGAAGAAGAGAATTCCAAGCAGACTCAGCACTGTCAGTGCTGAAGCAGGGCTTGATCCCACAAACCGTGAGATCATGACCTGAGCTGAAGTCAAGAGTCGAAGTGAGCCAACTGCATACCTCAATATACTTTTTATTCTTAAACATCTATTCCATACGCAAATTCAAAATTAGGTCCAGTAATGACTGTATAGATAAAGATAAAACTTTAGCAGAGATAAGAAGTGATATAAACAATGAAAGAAATAGAGACAGTAAGAGTGACAGACATTTTAATGGAATTGGGAGACAAATCAAAGAGAAAGGAAAGAAGTTTAAGTCCATCTGGAATTTGTTTTGGGGACTTGGGTGACTAAGGGTTTTATTTAATTATTCACAAATGTATAAATCATTTTTAACACATGTATTAATAGATAATCTGGTTTTTCCCAACCATTTTGAGCAACTATATGTCTTATTTTAAATCTTTATGTAAATACAGATCTATATCTTGACTCCACATTCTGCTTTTGGATCAAAATGTCTATTTTGTCATGGTCACGGTGCTACAATTATTCTGATTTTATAATACATAAGTTCATATCTAATTGGCCAAGTAATTTTTAAAATTTTCTTACTAATTTCTATGTTTCTTCTTTTAAATAAACAGTACTACTCAGCATGCATAAAAATAAAGCATTGACACAAATGTAAAAGTTAACACCATAAAATGCTTAGGAAAAAACATAGAGGTAAATTTTCATGGTCTTGGATTGAACAATAGATTCTCAAACGTCACACTAAAGCATGAGGAAAAAGATAAAAAACATAGATAAATAGACTTCATCAAAATTGAAAATTTCAACATTATCAAAATGACATTATCAAAAAGTGAAATGATAACCTAAAAAATGGGAGAAAGATTTGCAAGTCGTATATCTAATAAGGGTTTAATATACAGAATATACAAAGAACTCAAACAGCTCAAAACCAGAAAGGCAAACAACCCAATTCAAAAATACACAATAGACTTAACTAATTATTTCTCTAAAGAAAATATGCAAATGTCAATG
>NW_027530525.1:34051-38937 GCF_008692635.1 Crocuta crocuta | reverse complement strand
CAACTCTTGGTTTCATTGATCTGTTCAACTGTTTTTGTGGATTCTATATTGTTGATTTCTGCCCTGATCTTTATTGTTTCTCCTCTTCTACTGGCTTTGAGGTGTTCTTGCTGCTCTGCTTCTAGTTCCTTAAGGTGCGCTGTTAGATTTTGTATTTGCACTTTTTCTAGTTTCTTGAGGTAGGCCTGGATTGCAATATACTTTCCTGTTAGGATTGCCTTTGCTGCATCCCAAAGAGTTTGGATTGTTGTGTTTTCATCTTCATTTGTTTACATATATTTTTAAATTTCTTCTCTAATTGCCTGTTTGGCCCATTCGTTCTTTAGTAGGGTTTTCTTTAACCTCCATGTTTTTGGAGGTTTTCCAGCCTTCTTCCTGTGATTGATTTCCAGTTTCATAGCATTGTGATCCTAAAGTGTGCATGGTATGATCTTACTTCTTTTATACTTTTTGAGGGCTGCTTTATGACCCAGTATGTGATCTATCTTGGAGAATGTACCATGTGCACTTGAGAGGAAAGTGAATTCTATAGCTGCAGGATGTAAAGTTCTAAATATATCTGTCAAATCCATCTGGTCCTACGTGTCATTCAGGTCCATTGTTTCTTTAGCGATTTTCTGTCTAGTTGATCTAACCATTGCTGTAAGTGGAGTATTATCGTCCCCTGCTATTAGCACATTCTTATCAATTAGGTTGCTTATGTTTGTGATTAATTGTGTTATGTATCTGGGTGCTTCTGAATTTGGTGCATAGACATTTATAATTGTTAACTCTTCCTGATGGATAGACCTTGTAAATATTATATAATGCCCTTCTTCATCCCTTGTTACTGCCTTAACTTTAAAGTCCAGTTTGTCTCATATAAGTATGGCTACTCCAGCTTTCTTTTGACTTCTAGTAGCATGATAGNCTGGGTGCTTCTGAATTTGGTGCATAGACATTTATAATTGTTAACTCTTCCTGATGGATAGACCTTGTAAATATTATATAATGCCCTTCTTCATCCCTTGTTACTGCCTTAACTTTAAAGTCCAGTTTGTCTCATATAAGTATGGCTACTCCAGCTTTCTTTTGACTTCTAGTAGCATGATAGATATTTCTCCATCCCCTCAGTTTCAATATGAAGGTGTCATCACGTCTTAAATGTGTCTCTTGTAGACAACAAATAGATGGGTCTTGTTTTTTTATCCATTCTGATATACTATGTCTTTTGACTTGTGCATGTAGTCCATTTACATTCAGTGTTATTATTGAAAAATATATCCATTTTTTCATCCATTCTGATATGCTATGCCTTTTGACTGGTGCATGTAGTCCATTTACATTCAGTGTTATTATTGGAAAATATGGGTTTAGAGTCATTGTGTTCTCTGTAAGATTCATGCTTATCGTGGTGTCTCTGGTACCTTGTGTTCCTTGCAACATTTTCCTCATAGAATCCCCCTTAGGATCTCTTGTAAGGCTGGTTTAGTGGTGATGAATTCCTTCAATTTTTGTTTGTTTGGGAGAACCTTTATCTCTCCTATTCTGAATGACAGGCTTGCTGGATAAAGGATTCTTGGCTGCATATTTTTCCTGTTCATCACATTGAATAATTCCTGTCATTCCTTTCTGGCCTGCCAACTTTCAGTAGATATATCTGCTACTACCCTTATATGTCTCCTTTTGTATGTTAGCGCCCGTTTATCCCTAGCTGCTTTCAGAATTCTCTCTTTTTCCTTATATTTTGCCAGTTTCACTATGATGTCGTGCAGAAGATCGATTCAAGTTACATCTGAGAGGAGTTCTCTGTGCCTCTTGAATTTCAATGTCTGTTTCCTTCTCCAGATTGGGGAAGTTCTCGGCTATAATTTGTTCAAGTACCCTTTAGCCGCTTTCTCTCTTCTTCTTCTTCTTCTTCTTCTTCTTCTTCTTCTTCTTCTTCTTCTAGAATTCCTATGATACTGATATTGTTCCGTTTGATTTCATCACTCAGTTCTCAAACTCTCATTTGTGCCCCTGGATCAGTTTATCTCTGTTTTTCTCGACTTCCTCTTTTTCTATAATTGTGTCATCTAATTCACCTATTTTCCTCTCTGCCTTTTTAATCCGTGCATTGGACTCCTCCATTTTATTATGCACCTCATTTATAGCATTTTTAAATTCATCCTATTTTTAAGATCCATGATCTTTGTAGCAATATTATCTTTGCTGTCTTCTATGCCTTTTTCATGCACAGTGATTAATTTTATGAGTATTGGTCTAAATTCTTGGTCAGTTATGTTGCTTATATCTGTTTTGACCAATTCTTTAGCTGTCACTTCTTCCTGGAATTTCTTTTGAGAAGAGGTCTTCCGTTTCATTATTTTGGCCAGCTTTCTGTCTCTTGTAAGTTTTAGAAGCTTGTTATGTGCTCTTCACCTGTGAGTACTGCTATATTAAATGAGGCTCATACACTGTCCAGGGCCTGGCCATTCAGGAACTATTCCTTTAAGGGTGTCCATTTGTCTCTCTTGTTGAGACTTTGGTTACTTTATTTCCCGACTCGTCTTAATGATTTGGACTCTCCACCATGTGTACTTTGGTATGTTCCTTGAGGTAGCCGTATGAGGCTGTCTTCTTAGTGGACCCTGTCTCCTTTCCTCCCAGACTCTTG
This sequence comes from Crocuta crocuta, assembly GCF_008692635.1. Classification (NCBI taxonomy): domain Eukaryota; kingdom Metazoa; phylum Chordata; class Mammalia; order Carnivora; family Hyaenidae; genus Crocuta; species Crocuta crocuta. Next base: position 36,302 of record NW_027530525.1, on the reverse strand, counting down.
CAGTTCAGAGTCCTTTGGCTTCAGCCCTTCCTATCCCTACTTTCTTAAGAGGTTTTATCAATAAAGGATGCTGTAGGGGTGCCTAGGTGATTTACTCAGTTACGTGTCTGTATCTTGATTTCGGCTCAGGTTATAACCTCATGGTGTTTGTGAGTTCGAACCTCACATCCGTCTCCATGCTGACAGTGCAGAGAGGGAGTCTTTCCTTCTCTCTCTGCCCCTCTTATGCTGACACTCTCTCTCTCTCAAAATAAATAATTAAATAAGCATTTTAAAAAGGATGCTGTTATTTGTCAAAAGCTTTTTCTGCATCTATTGAAAAGATTATAATGTTGTTATCTTTTCTTTTATTAATGTGGTGTATCATATTGATTGATTTGCAAATATTGAACCAGCCCTGTAGCCCTGGAATGAATCTCACTTGATCATGGTGAATAATTCTTTTAATGTACTGTTGAATAATATTGGCCTCTAATTCTCTTTTTCTGTGGGGTCTTTGCCTGGTTTTGGAACCAAGGTAATGCTGGCTTCATAGGCATTCTATACCATTCTTTATCATAGTAATGACCCTACCTCTGTTTCTTAATGTATATGAGGGTGTTTGTTTTCCTTCTTCTTTAAACATGCTCAAATGCTATCTAAGACATAGTGATGATCTTGAGGAAACAAATCTCTCTTAGGAGGGGAAAAGATGGAATGAGAAGGAAACAAACATTTGCTGACAATCTATTCTATACATTCTAGATAATTCTGTTTGGTATCAGGATATTCTTCTACAGATTATATGAGTGAGGCTCAGAGAGTTTAAGTGCATGTGCCAGGCTCACACAAGTACTAAGATAAAGAGATGCTATCATAATCCACATGTGCTTAATTCAAAGCCCTGTGTATCCACCTCCTCTTTAGATGGACTGTGCAGAGCAATGGGGACTCTCATACACAATTTGTTGGACTGTAACCTGACATTAACTTACAGAGCAATTTGGTCATATCTAGTAGATTTTGCCTATCTGATGACACCTCAAATGGACTCACAAGTGTATAGCCAGAACCACTGTCAGGTGTGCCCAAGGAGGCCTATACAGGAAAGATCTCTGCACCACTCTTTAGAAGCACAAATCTGAAAATAACTCAAATATCCATCAATAGATTATTCTGGATAAATAAATCATGGTACAATCATACAGCAACATACAATATACAAGTCAAAAATAGAATCTAGATGAATCTCAGAAACAAAATATGTGGTGGAAACTGCAAGTTATACAATGACTCCTATGTAAACCCATGTACATATGTTACTGAACTCAATCCTTTCTGTGCACCCAATCCTCGGTCAGACAATGTCTATGACATTGGTTTTGAAGTAAATTTTATTATCATAAGGGCAGCCTACTGAGAAGTAGGGGATCATTTCCAAGCTGCCTTGCCTTGAGCCTAGGGACTGCTCATATACATGAAAGGAGGATAAGGGGTTTTTTGCAACTTTGAAGGAGGGATCTTGAAACAATCTGGAGGTAAGCATTCTTTCAGACAATTAGGTGATATTTGGGACCTGGTACAATCAGATTTCTCAAGACAGATGCTACCACCCAGTCCCCATTAGGTTTCTACAATCAGTGGGTAAACAGGGGGTAAGGGTAAAAAGACAAAATTAATGATTGACAGTCCTTGAGGTTGAGAGGTGCATAAAACATAAGTAGGGAACAAAACAAAACATGGAGCTAAGTTAATAATGCAACTAATACAACTATAGTTCTATTTATGCTTTCAAAACAAGTCCAGGAACCAAGCATCAGGCCTCACATATACTGGTAAAGACTTTCTTATGAAATTTTATAAAATATAAGGTGTTTAAAACCTACTCCAGACTTACCAAATGTCTTTATTTGACATCCGTTTTTTAAAATTTTAAATTTATTTATTTTGAGAGAGAGAGAGAGAAGGACAGAGAGGAGAAAGAGAGAGAGAGAGAGAGAGAGAGAGAGAGTCTCATGCAGGCTCTACACTGTCAGCACAGAACCTGATGGGGGCGGGGAGCTACATCTCACAAACCACGAGATCATAACCTGAACTGAAACCAAGAGTCAGACATGTAACCAACTGAGCCCAGGTGCCCCTGACATCCTCTTGATGTATATTCTCACTTGCTGTAATGCATGCTTGGTATAATCATGGTTTATTATTTATGTTATGTCCTGGGATTATTATGTATCTTGAGATTTTTGTTCCTTTATAAAAATTATGTTCG
>NW_027530525.1:33603-34028 GCF_008692635.1 Crocuta crocuta | reverse complement strand
AAAAATGAATACACATTAAAAAAATGTATGTATCGGGGCACCTGGGTGGCTCAGTCGGTTAAGCCTCCAACTCTTGATTTCAACCTAGGTCATGATCTCACGGTCTGTGAGTTCAAGTTGAAACATGTCCAGTTCTATCCTGATAGTGAAGAGCCTGCCTGGGATCCTCTCTCTCTCTGTCCCTCCCAGCTCACACTCTCTCTCTCTCAAAAATAAATAAATAAACTTAAAAAATAATATTCATCTATTTTTTGCAAATCGGGTATAATATTCATTGTCTTCATTGAAAATATGCATAATAATGATCCTTAAACACATTTTATCTAAAACTTTGTGGACTGGCTTTGTTATCATTGTTTTGCATGCCACAGAAACAAAATTTCCTTGTCAATTTTATTATTCTTACTATGATTTCATCAGCTTTT
>NW_027530525.1:32825-33382 GCF_008692635.1 Crocuta crocuta | reverse complement strand
TTGACACCAATTCCCGTGTGTTTTTCCACACCATGAAACATTTCTCCAACACCAGCTGGGTGTCCTACATTTCAATTTAATTTTGACACTATCTACCTGGAGTAGAGACTCCCCACTTCAAATGTTAATCTCACATCCTGTGCCTCTGACTGACAAGCTACAGATTNGCTCTGTGCTGACAGTGCAGAGCTTGCTTGGGATTCTCTGTCTCCCTCTCCCTATACCCTCCCCTGCTCGTGCGCTCTCTCCCTCTGAAAAATAAATAAACATTAAAAAAATAAAGCTAAATTGTAAATTAATATGAAATATATATCTGAAAAAAGCCATGAGATAAAAAAAGTCATGAGATAAAAAGTCATTATTTTTATTTGAATATAGTTGACACAATGATATATTAGTTTCAGGTGTGCAACATAGTGATTCAACAACTCTACACTTTATGCTATGCTCACTACAAGTGTAAGCTACCATCTGTCACCAAACAATGCTATTGTAAAACCATTGACTATTCCCTATGCTGTACCTTTTATTCCCATGACTTATTCATTCAATAACTG
>NW_027530525.1:30328-32673 GCF_008692635.1 Crocuta crocuta | reverse complement strand
TGTAAGTTAGTAATAAAAGTATGGAATATTTTTAATGTTAATCATTGGGGGTTGATTAAGTAAAATATGCTAAATCTAAAGAGTAGAGAGACGGCTCAGTGGCTCAATGGGTTAAGCATCTGACTCTTCATTTCAGATCAGGTCATGTTCTCACAGTTCATGAGTTTGAGCACCACATCGAGCTCTGTGAACAGTACAGAACCTGCTTGGGATTCTCTCTCTTCCTCTCTCTCTGCCCCTCACCCACTTGTGCTCTCACTGTCTCTCAAAAATAAATAAATAACACTAAAAAAATAAAGAGTATGGGGCATTTGGATGGCTCAGTTGGTTGAACATCTGACTTCTGCTCAGGTCATGATCTCACGGTTCTTGAGTTCCAGACCTGCACTGAGTGAGCTTGAGCCCTGCATCAGATGAGCCCTGCTTCTCTCTCTCTCTCTTTCTCTCTCTCTCTCTCTCTTTGTTCCTCACTCACCTGTGCTCTCCTGCTCTCAAAAAAATTAATTAATTAAAAATAGAGTAGAATAAGATGCAACCATTAAAATGCATAAGTAGTTCTATCTATACTGACATGGGAATGTGCTTGAGAATGTACTTTTAAGCAGAAAAATCAAGTAGCAGAATAATATACATGGTATAATTCCATTAAAATAGAAACTGTGTGTATGAATTAAGCATAGAAAAATTTAATAATATTCAGCATACAGATCTATTTTCTACATTATATATGTTTATGTTTTTCTGAAACTTTTATAATTAAGAACATAGTTAATTTTTAGCTTATGTGTATCAAGAAGCCTTAAACTTTTCATAACTTTTGAGCCATCCAGGCACCCCCAAATATATTTCAATTTTAAAAAGCCTGAAAACCCCCAATGTAAAATTGGGTTATCTGGGGTTTTTTATTGAGTTGCAACAGGTCTTTATATGTTCTAGATATAAGTTCCTTATCAGTTATATTACTTTCAAAAATTGTCTTCCATTTGGTGAGTTGTCTCTTCAATTTCTTGATGTTGCCCTTTGAATCACAGAAGTTTTACATTTTTTTAATGTTTATTTATTTTTGAGAGAGAGAGAGAGACAGCATGAGCAGGAAATGGCAGAGAGAGAGGGAGACATAGAATCCAAAGCAGGCTCCAGGCTCTGAGCTAACAGCACAGAACCTGACACGGGGCTCGAAATCACTAACTGCGAGATCATGACCTAAGCTGAAGTTGGAGGCTCAACTGACTGAGTCACCGAAATACCCCAAACATTTTTATTTTTAAACAATTTACCAAGTTGCTCTTTGGAACGTTTTTTACCATTACACTCAACAAGAGCAGGAAAGAGTGCATGTGTCCCTAAGCCCTCATGAAACTAGTGCACATTTTCAGGTGGTCAAATCTATCAAGGTTTTCCTTGATTGTTAACCTTATAAGGTTAAAGTTTTCCTTAATTGTTTATGCCTTTGTTATTATATTTTTATTCTTTTAAATTTATTTATTTTGAGGGGGGAGGGGCAGAGAGAGAGGAAGAGAGAGAATCCCAAGTAGGCTCCCCACTGTCAACTAGATCAATGTCAGCTAGACATTGGGCTAGATCCCAGGAGTCATGAGATCATGACCTGAGCCGAAATCAAGAATCAGATGCTTAACCAACTGAGCCACCCAGAAGCCACTGTTATTATATTTTTAAAGGCCTTCCACACAAAAAGCTTAAATGGAAATAGAGGCTACTTATTCAGAGCTTGTTAGAACAAAGGTGTCAGCCACCATTACTTATGTTTGGCAGAAACTAAAAGTCTCTAATGTGTGAAAAAGCATTACAGTGAACAAAAGGGAAGACTTTAGATATTCTTTGATTGGAAGGTGTTGGCATGGGAAAGCTGGAAGCAGGCTAACTAAAACAGGGCATTTTATTTGATTGGTTTGAGGAGCATATTCGGATTTTTCTTGGTGGGGAGGGGGAAATAGGGAGGCTGGCAGTCATTGATCAAGTCCTGAAGATGCCTTTGGAAGCTGGGGTTTGGCTTCCTGGGGTGCTTACTGCGAGGTTGTGGGTCCCAGTTCTATTGTCATGTATGGTCAGGTCATTGTCCGTTGAATATTCAGTCTCTCACTTATAAAAAAATTGTTCTTCTATTCTGCTTCTAATATAATTTTATTTTTAGATTTAAATAATTAATTAGAAAATGTATGTTTTCACTCATCATCAGGGAAACACAAATCAAAACCACAATGAGACACACCTCACACCAGTCAGAAAGGCTAACATTAACAACTCAGGCAACAACAGATGTTGGTGAGGATGTGGAGACAGAGGAACCCTTTTGCACTATTGGTGGGAATCCAAACCAGTGCACC
>NW_027530525.1:29614-30305 GCF_008692635.1 Crocuta crocuta | reverse complement strand
AGACCCAGTCTGGAAAACAGTATGGAGGTTCATCAAAAAATTAAAAATAAAACTACCCTACAACCCAGCAATTGCACCACTAGGTATTTATCCAAAGGATAGAGGCATGCTATTTTGAAGGAGCACATGAACCCCAACGTTTACAACAATGCTATTGACAACAGCCAAATNAGGTGATGAATCACTGGATTCTATTCCTGAAATCATTATTGCACTATATATTAACTACTTGGATGTAAATTTTAAAAAAGAATAAATTAACAAAAAAGGGTTTAAAATATATACAAATGTCAATAAAATCAAATAAAAAGGAATGCAGCTACAGTAGTCCCCTTTATCTGAAGAGGATTATGTTCCAAGATCCCCAGTGGATGCCTGAAACTACAGATAGTAGGAAATCCTATGTTCTTTCCTATACATACATATCTATGATAAAGTTCAATTCTAAAGTAAGCACTGTAAGAGACTAACAATGACTAATAATAAAATAAAACAATTATAAATAACAATGTACTATTATAAAGGTAATGTGAATGTAATGTGGTCTCTCAAAATATCTCATACAGTATTAACCTTCTTTCTGTGATAATGTGAGATGATAAAAAAAGAAAACAGTTATATTTGCGCATGTCAGGAAAAGGGACAATTTCATTTTGAGGGGAATATTTTTCCTAAAGTGCAGTATTCTATG
>NW_027530525.1:25862-29607 GCF_008692635.1 Crocuta crocuta | reverse complement strand
GGGTCTATGGATAGGGACCCACAGAGGGGTGGGTAGCATGGAGGGTGTAGCACCAGCAGAATATCGGGTGCCGCTTCCCACCCCCTAACACATTTATACACACTTTGCAGTGCTAAGCAGACATAGAGAAAATGGCAGGGCCTGCCTGATAAATGGTCTGGTTCACGTGTGTGAGGGGAGAGGATGGGCAGAAAACACACTTAGGGGCCAGGCCAGGTCAGGGGAACCCTGACTAGGGGAGAGGTGCCAGTACTGTTCTGATGTACCTTCCACCCCCAAGCCCTCAGTGTTCCTTGTCTCCTCTTTGTCTCCTCTTCCTCCCCACCCCAGGACAGGAAAAGGAGGGGAAATCTCAACATGGAAAAACTCTGCAGTGAAAATGAAGGAATGTCTGAGAACCAAGGAGAGATGGAATACAAAGAACAGCCACAAGATGCGGGAAAGCCAGAAGTAGCTTGTACTTTGGACGACAAGGAAAAGTTAGAAAATGAGAGAAAGAGAGAAGATGAGGAAATACTAAAGGATAAGGAAAAAACAGAGAGTATGACAAAGCCAAAAGACGGAAAGCCAGAGAGCAAGGGAAAGCCAGAAAGTGAGGGAAAGCCAGAGAGCGAAGGAAAGCCAGAGAGCGAGGGAAAGCCAGAGAGTGAGGGAAAGCCTGAGAGCGAGGGACAACCAATGAACAAGGGAGAGCTGAAAGAAGGAAAACCAGTGAGTGAGGGAAAGCCAAAAGAAGAAAAATCAGAGAGTGAGGGAAAGCCAGTGAATGAGGAAAAACCAAAAGAAGAAAAACCAGCCAGTGAACCAAGGGCTGCCGGAAAGCGCCCAGCTGGGGATGATGTACCCAGGAAAGCCAAAAGAAAAACCAACAAGGGGCTGGCTCAGTGCCTCAAGGAATATAAGGAGGCCATCCATGATATGCATTTGAGCAATGAGGAGATGATAAGAGAGTTTGATGAGATGGCCAGGGTGGAGGATGAGGTGAAGAAAACCAGACAGAAATTGGGGGGATTTATGTGGATGCAAAAAAGTTTACAGGACCCCTTCCACCCGAGGGGCCCAAGGGAACTCAGGGGTGGCTGCAGGGCCCCACAAAGGGGCTTTGAAGACATTCCTTTTGTGTAGTGCCCCTGGTAGGCATTTGACAGGCCATGTGCTTTAACCTTATGCTAATACTTGCTTTAGCAATCACTATTACCCAACTGCAGCTCGCGATGTTTCAGTAGCAGATTTTTGTCCATTGCATGGAAAAATGTTTGTGGCACATTGTAAAATTAAAAAGAAAAAGTTTGATGAACCATACATATGACATCAGTCCATTTTTGTAAAACTACAGAGGTATTTACATAGTGATCTGTGTGCAGAGAAAACTCTGAAAGCTGTGTCCTGGTTATTTGTGGGTGATCTTGTTTTTCTGTTCTTTTTTTATCCATTGTATATCTTGTCCTAGAAACACAGATTACTTTCATCATGAAAACAAATATAAAAAGTAGGAAAACAGTGTATAACCCAGCAACCAGAATAACTGTTGGGTGAGCTTATGAATGCAGTGGAGACACCTAAAATTCTTGGTCAGGATGTAAATGTTTTGTAAAACTCCTATTACATTTGGGACTGGAAGCTGGAAGACTCAACCTGGCTGTTACTACAGATCCATTGCTGTAAGAGACAGTCTTGTCATCTGTCAAATGGGGTAAAACTTGCCTTCTAAGGCTGTGAAGAAGATCAGATGAAGTAATGAGTGTGTGAGCTCTGTTGGGCTGGCTCCTAACCTTTGCCCTGCATTAGCAGAACCAAACCTGTGTCAGATGTTTGGGGAAAGGATGAGGGAGATCTCACTTGAGTCCAGGAATAAGTCAGACAGGTAGAAGGTGGAGTGCCACTCTCCCCTGGGTAATGCCATGTGTCTTGGGCACTGTGCCCCTTTTCAGGGGCTCTGTACCCTCCTGAAGCCCCCGTGGTTGGAGACCATGATGGACTAAGGCAACACTATCTCAACAGAAAGGTGGAGAATTCTTCTCTACCTACAACAGTTAGCCTAATTCAGGTGGGTAGTATCCAATTGTTACTTGGGCCTTGATATTTTATAAAGATTTTTTATAAAACATTCCTTTACAGAACTTTTGTTGGTTTGTGTATTTGCATACAGCCATCTCCACTGGATTTAGATACTGGAGCTTGAGCCACAAAAATCTGAGTGACCAGATGCTGTGCTATTCTCACCTGTTAATCTCTTGTCTGCTGACACCTTTTTCTTAGGAGGAATTGTCTCTCAGGGAATTCCTGTTAAGCCCTGCCTTACATTTAACAGATCCATCTACCTATATGATTCCTACTCCCCGCCCCCCCCGATCTTCATTAGCCTTTTATTTGCTTTTAGTGCTTTTTTTTTTTAAATTTAAATTTCCATCATCTTTTTTTTTTTTTAATAGTTTATTGTCAAATTAGTTTCCACATAACACTCAGTGCTCATCCCCACAAGTGTCCTCCTCCATGCCCATCCCCGCTTTTAGTGCTTTTTAAATAAATTTTTATCTTAGGACAATTGTAGATTTATAGAATTATTGCAAAGATAGTACGGAGTTTCTGTATACCCCATACCCAGTATCCTCTATTAACATGTTAGTATGCTACATTTGTCACAATAAACCAATATTGATACATTGTTATTTACCGAAGTACATACTTTATTTAAATTCCCTCCATTTTTCCCTAATGTCCTTTTTCTGTTCCAGGATCCTATCCAGGTTACCTCTTACATTTAGTCATGTCTCCATATGCTCCTTTTGGCTGTGACGGTTTCTCTGACTTCCCCTGTTTTTGATGTCCTTGACACTTTTAAGAAGTACTGGTCAGGTATTTTGTATAATGTCTCACAATTTAAATAAGCTTGATTTTTTTTTCTTACTACACATGGATTAAGTGCTTTTGGGAAGAGGACCATAGAGGTAAGTGCCATACTCACCACATCATATAAAGGGTACATGCTATTAGGGTGCCCGGCTGGCTGAGTTGGTAGTTCATGAGATTCTTGATATTAGGGTCATGAGTTCAAGCCCCATGCTGGGCATAGAGTTTACTTTTTAAAAAGGTCCAGGGGCGCCTGGGTGGCTCAGTTAAGTGTCCAACTTTTGATTTTGGCTCAGTTCATGATCTCATAGTTGTGAGACTGAGCCCTACGTCAGGCTCTGTGCTGAGTGTGGAGCCTGCTTAAGATTCTCCCTCTCCCATTTCCCCTCCCATGCTCCCTCTCAAAGAAAATTAAATTAAAAAATGATTATTGATATGTAATTGGATTAATATCAGCCATGTTTATAACTTTTCTATTTATTTCTGAGATTTCTTTTTCTGCCTTCTCTGGTTTTGAGTATTTTACGTAATTCCATTTGTCTTCTCTCTTAGTGTATCAATTATATTTCTTTAAAAAATATTTTTTAGTTATTTCCCTCAAGTTTACAAAACACATTTTTAACTAGGATCAGTTTCAAAGAACATTCTTCTGCCTCATTTATGTGTAGTATAGGCACCTTATTACAGAGTTTTCATTCATTTCATTTATCCATGTTATAATCAGTCAATATATTGTTAATATTATTACTTTAGACATTTTTATATATTTAAGAATAAAAAAGTTTCATTTTACCTTCATTTTTTCCTCTTCCACTAATTTTTAGGAAGATTTGAGTTGCTGACCTATATCAATTTTCTTCTCCCTGGAATCTTTTAAAATTTCTTTAAGGGAAGG
>NW_027530525.1:24995-25676 GCF_008692635.1 Crocuta crocuta | reverse complement strand
TTTTAACATTTCTTTAGGGAAAGCTTTGCTGGTCATCAGTTTTTGTTTGTCTGAGAAAGTCTTTATTTCTCCTTCACCTTTGAAGGATAATTTTGTTGGACATAGAATTTTAGTTTGGTGGGTTTTTTCTTTCAACACTTTAAATGTTTCCACAGTTACAGAGATAGGAGTATTAAATGCTAAAATGGAAGATTTATTTCTCCTTGTAGTTCTGTCAGATTTTGATTTATTTATTTTCAGGTCAATTTAATAAGCATACAAGTTTTATTTTTTATTTTATTATTTCCTTTCAAGAGTAGAAGTTAGTGATTCATCACTTAAATATAATACCCAGTGCTCATCACAAGTGCTTTCCTTATACCCATCACCCATTTAGCCCATCCCCTGCCCGTGTCCCCTCCAGCAACCCTCAGTTTGTCCTCTTTAGTTAAGAGACTCTTAGGGTTTGCTTCCCTCTCTTTTTTTCCCCCTTCCCCTATGTTCATCTGTTCCATTTCTTAAATTCTATATATGAGTGAATCATGGTTATTTCTTTCTCTGACTGACTTACTTTGCATAGCATAATATACTCTGGCTCCATCCACATCATTGCAAATGGCAAGATTTCATTCCTTTTGATGGCTGAATAAATTCCACTGTGTGTGTGTGTGTGTGTGTGTGTGTGTGTGTGTGTTTACCATA
>NW_027530525.1:24372-24769 GCF_008692635.1 Crocuta crocuta | reverse complement strand
GTCTCCAGGCTCCAAGCACAGAGCCTGATGCAGGACTCAAACCCACGAACTGCAAGATCATGACCTGAGCTGATTTTGGACGCTTAACCGACTAAGCCACCCAAGCACCCCTTTTTTTCTTATCCATTCATCAGTCGATGGACATTTGGCCTTTTTCCATAAGTTGGCTATTGATAATGCTGCTATAAACATCTGGATTCATGTACCTTTTTAAATCTGTATTTTTGTATCCTTTGGGTAAATACCTATTCATGCAGTTGCTGGGTCATAGGGTAGTTCTATTTTTAACCTTTTGAGGAACCTCCATACTGTTTTCCAGAGTGGCTGCACCAGTTTTCATTCCCAAGTGCATACAAGTTTTAAAATATCAGAATGAAATCTGGCCTTGTGTAGCAAC
>NW_027530525.1:16821-24319 GCF_008692635.1 Crocuta crocuta | reverse complement strand
CTCAATTGGTTTAGTGTCCAACTTGAGCTCAGGTCATGATTTCATGGTTCATGGGTTCGAGCCCTGCATCGGGCTCTCTGCTGTCAGCATGGAGCCTGTTTCAGATCCTCTATCTCACGCTCCCTGCCCCTCCCCCACTCTTATCTCTGTCTTAAAAATAAATATTATAAATTTTTTAAAAATATCATAAAGTAACACTTCTTATGTTTTGTAATGCTTTTTGCTTTAAAGTCTATTTTGTTATTTAACTACAATGACTTTCTTTTGGTTAGTGTTTTCATGATACAATTTTTTCTACCTTTACTTTCAGTCTCTATGTACTTTTATATTTCAGATATGTCTTTTGTAAACAGTATATTACTGTGTAATTACACTTACATGTAATGTACTTACTGATATTAATAGATATAAGTTAACCATTGTATCAAGTTCCCGCTCTGTGTCCTCTCTGATCTATGTTAATTTTCTCACCTTTAGGATTATTTTCTTATTTTTGCCTCTCTATTGGCTTAGAAGATTTACACTTTTACTCTTCCTTAATGGTTTTCTGGAAATTATAGGATACAGTCGTGGCTTATCAAAGGCTAATACTAATTTTGTACTTTTAATAGATTCCCCAAATAATGCCAGAATTTTAAATACATTTACTGCAGTTCTCTTGACTCATGTTATTTGTCGATATGAATTAACAACATGTTACTATTTTTTATGTAGTATTGATTTAAATTTACGTACATATTTGTCATTTTAATTTCTGGTTTTCTCTTTTTGTTACCTCAGTATTCTATCTGGGATCATTTTCCTATTATCTGAAAAATGCCCTATATCATTCAATATTTTCTTTGGTTCATGCATGGCAAACTCTGTTTTTGTTTATTTGTAAAGGTCTTCATTTCACCTTCAATTTTGAAGGTATTTTTGCTGGTTATCAATTTTTTGGCTGGCATTTCTTTTAAGTCACTAAAGCCATCATTCTACCATTTTCATACTTCTCTTGTTCCTATTGAGAAGCCATCAATCAGCCTAATTTTTGTTCCTTTCAATTTTTGTTCCTCTATTTTTTCTGGCTACTTTTATGATTTTCTCTCTGTCTTTGATTCTCTGCAAGTTCACTATTATGCATCTGTGTGTGAGTTTCTTTTTATCCTGTTTGGGATTTCTTGGACTTAGATCTATGGATCAATGTCTTTCATCAGTTCTGAAAAATCCTCAGTTGTATCCTCAAAGGTTGCCTCTGAACACTTCCATTTCTCTTTTCCTTCTGGAACTCCAAGTAAACATTTGTTAGATCTTAATCATGTCCTCTAATCTCTGTTTTCCATCTTTTTGAATACCTATGCAGCCTTATGGATAGTTTTTTTCTGAACATAATTTCTAGTTCTTTAATTCTCTTTGAGCTGCATCTAATCTGATATTAAAGCCATCCATTGAGATTCTAATTTCAGCTATGTGTTTTTGTAGTTTTAGAATTCCCCGTTTTTCACTTTTTCTGATTTCTAGCTTCCTGTTGAAATTTTCAAGATTGGATTTTTTTTCTAAATTCACTAAGCATTGTGGTTTAATAATCTTTATCTGATGATTCAGATAATTCAAGGCTAACTGATTTGTGTTGGCTGTTGTCTCTACTGCTTCTTACTTATGATACCTTTTTTAATTTATATTCCTGGTTATCTCTCTTTGTGGACATTGTACATGAACAATTGCTAGTTGAAATAATTTGGGGCCTATGATGTATGCTTACTCCAGAGATTTTGTTTTCCTTGGTCAGGGCTTATAAGGGTTCTTCTTGGCTGGAACCACCATAATCTGTTCAAAGTTTCAAGTTTACTAATCCACCTATATGTTGCACAGCCAAACTAAAAGACTTTATGGAAGGTAATTTCCAGTTTACAATTACCCTTTAAACTGAAATATTTGAGGTTCCCAGCATCATATGGGTGATGGTTTGTTAGGAAACTCCTCCCCTTGTAATGAGCCTTGGGCTTTGATTTTTGTTACTCTAGTGCCTTGAATCAGCAGTAGATTCACTTCAGTTTGGCACTGGTGTATCAGTTACCCTCCATTCCTAACCATAGATGCTTTTAAGATAAAGTTAACTAAATAAGTACTAAAAAGAAAAAAAAATTGATGAATTCCTCTCTGACCTCATGTAGGAAATGAATTCTTAACTATTAATCAAAATCTAGAGTCAATAAAATAAAAGTTGATAAATTTGACTATTTTTATGCATGGCAGAAATACACCATATACAAAGAAGAAAAGCAGCTAACAAGCTCGAAGTAAATATTTGAGACATATATAATGTAAAAACCTAATATAATTAATGTGAAAAGAATACTGAAAACTGAGGGGAGAAGTACCAACAAGCCAGTAGAAAAATGTAGAAAAGAAATGAACAGACAATTCACAATATTAAAACTGTCAATAAACATTCAAAGTAAAATACCATTGAGACACTACTACTCACCTATCATGTTAGTGAAAAAAGTATTCCAACACATTTTGGAAAAGGTGTGAAGAGGGGCGCCTGGGTGGCTCAATCGGTTAAATGGCCGACTTAGGCTCAGGTCTCACCCCTTGTGAGTTCCAGTCCCACGTTGGACTCTGTGCTGACAGCTCAGAGCCCAGAGCCCGTTTCGGATTCTCTCTCTCTCTGTCTCTCAAAAATAAATAAATGTTTAAAAAAAAAAGTGTGAAGAAACAAGCACTCTCCTATACTGCTGGTGGCAACCAAAAAACTGGTCTAAGTCTAGGCTGAGAGGATAGTCTGTTGATGGAGATTTGAGAATCATCTGTGCTTAGAGGGAAATGAACATAAATCACTCAGGAAGAGAGAACATGTGGGCTGAGGAGCGAGGAAGCCCAGAAACACAGCTACTCAAGGTGGCAGGCAGCTCGGCTTCCTGGCGGAAACTACCACTAGAGCCCTGGAATCAGGCAGAGCCAGTCTTGAAAGCAGCTTGTGGGATTCAGTTGCTGAGCACTCTTGGCAAAGTTGGGTACCCTCCCTGCGATCAGCTGTCACAGCTGGCAATGACGTACATCTCAGAGAGATGCTGTGAGAGGACCTGAGACGCGCGCCAGGTAAAGCACCTGCGGTAGAGGAGCCTCTGGACTGCTCTCTCGGTGACCCCTCTTTGCCACCCTGCCCCATCTTCTGTGGCTGCCTGGTNCTCTCACACTCTGCACCTAAGAGGAAATATTGACCTCCGCGGAAAAGGCGTGCGGTGGATGGCTTGTCTGCAGGGGAGGGGGGTAACCAAGACCCAAACAGTTTGGAAACCATCCTGGTCTGGAGCCTGAGGCCTGGGAAGTAATGGCGGCTGGGATGCTGGGGAGGTAGGGGAGGGAAATGTTGCATGAGGAGGGCCCAGATTCAGGAAAGAAACTTCAGTGGGCTGAGAGCACAGGCACCGCCCTTGTCTCCTGTCCGTCTCCAGGTCTGTGTGTCTGTCCCCAGCACTCTGCAAGACTAGAAAAAGAGGAAGAACCTGTCCAGAATCTCTGCAGGTGAATGAAAGGGGGGAGGGGCACTGGACAGGAACGGAGGGGGGAGGGTGTAGAGGGCACAGATTGGAAAGAATTTGAGAGCCCCAGTGCCCATCCCCCAACCACATATCTTGCACCCACCCCACCACTCTGAAGGATGGTACAGAAGGTGGTAGGGCCTGCCAAGGAAATGGTTGGCTCTCAAGTGTGGGGTGAATTGTGGGGGCAATGGTTGGGGAGAAGGCACACTTGGAGGGTTGGGCCAGGTCAAGGGAACCCAGACAAGGGGGAAAGATGCCAATACAATCAGTACCTGCATTCTACCTCCAAGCCCTCAGTCTCCCTTGTCTTCTTTATCTTCTCTTCCTCCTCTCACCCCACCCCCCCCAATATAGGAAAAGAAGGGGAAATCTCAACATGGAAAAACTCTACAATGAAAATGAAGGAAAGCTGGAAATCGAGGGAAAACCAGAAGATGAAGTAGATACAGAAGATGAAGAAAAATCAGATGAGGAAGAGAGGCTGGAAGTGGAGGGGAATCCAGAGCATGAGGGAAAGCTCCAGAATGAGGGACAGCCAGATGATAAGGGACAACCAGAAGATGAGGGAAAGCAAGAAAAGCAGGGCAAGTCTGAAAACGAGGGAAAACCACACAGTGAGGGCAAGCCAGAATCCCTGGCAATGGCTGAGAGTGAGTCGCGGGCTGCTGAAAAGCGCCCAGCTGAAGATTATGTGCCTAGGAAAGCAAAAAGAAAAACGGACAGGGGGACAGATGATTCCCCCAAGGACTATCAGGAGGACTTGCAGGAAAGGCACTTGGGCAGTGAGGAGATGATGAGAGAATGTGGAGATGTGTCCAGGGCTCAGGAAGAGCTAAGGAAAAAGCAGAAAATGGGTGGTTTTCATTGGATGCAAAGAGATGTACAGGATCCCTTTGCCCCAAGGGGGCAACGAGGTGTCAGAGGAATGAGAGGTGGAGGTAGAGGCCAAAGGGGCTTACATGATATCCCATATCTTTAATGTCTTTGCCTTCAATTCGGATTTCTCTAATGAGAATATTGCTGACCCTGCTTTCCCTGGCAGGCATTTGCCAGGCTATGTGCTTTAACTTTAAGCTGATACTTTACTTTCAATGTCACTCTTCGTTACCAGCAGCCTTTTGATCCAACTACAGTGTTCTGTCTTTCAGTAGGGGATTTTCACCCATGTGCATGGAAGAGATGTTCATGGTACACTGTAAAATAACAATAAAGAAAAAACAGTTTTCAGAACCACATATACAGTATCGGCCCATTTTGTAAAAATATAGATGTTTGCATAATGGATTTGTGCACAGAGAAAGCTCTGAAAATGTGTATGCCAAAAAGTAGGTGATGGTTTTTCCTGCATGGTAGCCAAAAATAGGTCTCATCTCTACTCAAATACAAGTCCAGTCACCTGACCCCTCCATGCCATTCCTTTGTGATTGTGTCCATTCCCATGACTTCCAGAATGTACAATGATAAGTAAAACTCATGTTATCTCTGGGATTCATAGCTAGAGAAATCTACCTAGTGGTTATAACAACAGATCCAGTGCTGTAAGGGTCATTCTTGTCGTCTGTGAAATGGGGATAAAATTTAACCTCATAGATTACTGAGTGGATTAGATGGGATACTGAGTATGTGAGCTATGTTGGGCTGGCACCTTTGCAATAGTAGGACCCTGGACTGTTAGACACTCAGGAGAGGGCTGAAGTTAGGTCTCACCTGTGCCGAGGAACAAGTCCAAGCAGTTGAGAAGAGGGTGCCACCTGTCTCTGAATATCTGCTGGGCACTCCTGTTCTGCTCTGCCCTATATCCTCTGCTAACAGCTATTGATATGGAGTCCTCACGATGACAAAGCCCCTCTGATTCCCTGTAGTCCCCAGTGGGCCAAAGCCCCTACTGGACTGCGATAAGAGTATGGATAATACCCCCCCTCCCAACTTCTGAGTTGTTCCTGCTCAGGTGGTACTGCCCCACAGCTGCTTGAGCTTCCCTTTATTACATAGTTCTTAGCATAGTCATTACCACTTTACATTTTATATGTGCTTGGAGTTTCTTTTCTCTTCAAAGGACTTGAATATTAGGCGTCCACTAGGGGGCTGTGTCCTGAGACTAATCTATGGACCAGACAGTAGATGGTGATTTGAACTGAACACTACACTATAGTTTCCCAGGGAAACCATATCTAAACTTACATACCTTTCTTATGTAAGTGCGAGTTTTCTAAAAAGTCTCAGGGCTGGCTTGCTATATAACATGAAGTGGCCTGTACACACATAAGGTTACACAACTGAGTTTCCAGCTGAAAATACCCCCTTTCCACTGCAAATCAATTCCAACTGAAAACGGTAATAGTGCTCTGAAAAATACTAAAAACTCTCAACGTTAGGAATTTTCTTTAACACATCAGTATGTCCCTTTATCAAAACACTTTCTTATTCAGCCTGATATCCCTTGACATACGTACTTAATAAATTATGCTTGAATCAGGAGTCCTGAGTTTGAAAAGATAATTGTTTGTGGATTAGAAGACTTAATAGTGTTAATATGGAAATAAATTTTCTCTAAAACTGATCTATAAATTCAATGCCATCCCAATAGAAATCCCAGAAAACAGATTCCAAAAGTTATATGGAAAGCACAAAGATAATCAGATAATAGCAAAGACATAAGATAATCAGAATATTTTGAAAATGAAGAATAAAGTTGGAGGACTCACTGCCTGACTTCAAGACCAACTATAAAGCTACAGTAATCATGACTGTATAGTACTGGCATAAAGATAGACATACAGATCAATGGAATAAAACATACATTCCAGAAATAGGTGTATATAGTCAATTCATTTTTTAAAAAGATCTCAAAGTGGGGCACCTGGGTGGCTCAGTTGGTTAAGTGTCCAACTTCGGCTCAGGTCATGATCTCAGCAGTTCGTGAGTTCGAGCCCGGTGTCGGGCTCTGTGCTGACAGCTCGGAGACTAGAGCCTGTTTCGAATTCCGTGTCTCCCTCTCTCTCTTCCCCTCCCCCACTCGCTCGCGCTCTCTCTCTCTCTTAAAAATAAGTACACATTAAAAAAAAAATTAAAGATCCCAAAGTAATTCAGTGAAGAAAAAGAGACTTGTCAATAAATGATTCTGGAACAATTAGATGTTGTCTTAGTTCTGACTGCTATAACAAATATTATGGACTGTGTGGCTTAAACAACATTTATTTCTCACAGTTCTGGAATCTGGGAAGTCTAAGATCAAGGCACAGACAAATTGGTATCTGGTGCGAGGCCTGATTCCTGGTTCATAAAGATATGTTTCCACACGACAGAAGGGGCAAAGGAGGTTTCTGGGGTCTTCTTTTTTTAATGTTTTATTTATTTTTGAGAGAGAGATAACGAAAGAGAGGGAGTGGGGGAGAGAGAGAATCCCAAGCAGACTTTGCACTGTCAGCATAGACCTGATGTGGGGCTTGAACTCATGAACGCTGAGATCATGACCAGAGCCAAAATCAAGAGTTGGACACTTAACCGACTGAGCCACCCAGGTCTCTTTTATAATGGAACTAACCCCATTAATGACAGCTTCACCACATGATCGAAACACTTCCTAAAGGTCTCACCTCGAAATACCATAACATTGGATGTTAGGATTTAATATATGAATTTTGGGGTTACACAAACATCCAGTCTATAGCAGACATCCATATACAAAAATAACTACCCCTGCATCATACCATATAAAAATATGAATTCAAAATTGTTCATAAATCAAAATGCAAAAACTGAAATTCCTAAAACTTCATTTAAAAATAGGAAAAATATGGAATAGTCTGTAGTTGCAGAATAGAATATTGATTATTTAATGTTTTAGTGATTTAAAGATTTTAAAATTGTTTTTCTGCCACTATCTACTTAATAAGTTCCAGGTTTTTTTACTAAGAAATGGAAAAAGGCAAATGCTAACTATAAAATATTTAAATGCAGACAATAAG
>NW_027530525.1:12881-16803 GCF_008692635.1 Crocuta crocuta | reverse complement strand
GCTGTCTCTCTCTCTCTCTCTCTCCTAGAAATAAATAAAAACTTTTTTTTAAGTTTATTTATTTTGAAGCAGAGAGCAAGTGAGGAAGGGGCAGAAAGAGACAGAATCCCAAACACAGAGCCTATCACGTGGTCAAACCCATGAACCATGGGATCAGGACCTAAGCTGACATCAAGAGTCAGATGCTTCACTGACTGAGCCACCCGGGTGCCCCTGAATTATTTTTTCAAGCATGGACTTGCACATCCAACTCCAGAGAAATTTAGGGTTCAGGGCCCAGAGGAGAGATAACCCTATGCTAACAAGTTTTCACAGGTTCTCAGGAAAATATTATTTGTCAGAGACATCATAGAAAAGATCAGGTTCATCTTCTTCAGTGTTCAGACACCAGCTCACAAAAGATATCTGGATGCTCATGAAGAAACAAGAGCACAGGGATCCCTCGTGGTCGATGCCCTGACCAAGTTCCTGCCTGTTTCTAACCACTGGGAGGATCTTGACATCTAAAGGATACTAGGACACGTTCCCTTGTAAATAGCTCATATCTATATATTCAGATAGTGAGTGTACCCCCTGGGGGCATCCGCCTCAGAGGAAATTGTCAATAATTGGAAGAAAAAAATGACCATCTCTGTAGATATCATTCAGTTTTTCCTCCCAACAATCCCAATGTTTGCTCAATGAGCCCATGTAAAGTGGCCAGGGAAGCGAGAACAGAGTTATGCAAAAATGTGACAATACTGACTCTCCTCACCAACCTGATCTGACTACTGTCATATCTGAGTATAGAAAATGCCAACAGCAGAGGCCAATGCTAAGCCCCTAATATGGCACCATTTCCAGGAGGTACCAGACATCCACTCGGGAAAGGTTGATTACAGTGGATCTCTTCCACCACAGAAAAACAGTGTTTTGTCTTTAAATGGAAATAGTTACACTTTCTGAGATACCAGTTTTCTTGTGATATAATTCACATGCCACAAAATTCACCACTATTTTCTTTTAACATTTTTATTTATTTTTGGGGTGCTTGGGTGGCTCAGTCGGTTAAGTGTCTGACTTCGGCTCAGGTCATGATCTTGCAGTTTGTGGGTTCGAGCCCTGCATCGGGCTCTGTGCTGACAGCTCAGAGCCTGGAGCGTGCTTTGGATTCTGTGTCTGCCTCCCTCTCTGCCCCTCCCCCACTCATGCTCTGTTTCTCTTTGTCTCAATAATAAATTAAAAAAAACATTTTTATTTATTTTTGAGAGATAGAGAGACAGAGTGCGAGCAGCAGAGGGGCAAAGAAAGAGGGAGACACAGGATCTGAAGCAGTCTCCAGGCTCCAAGATGTCAGCACAGAGCCGGATGCAGGGTTCGAACCCACAAACAATGAGATCATGACCTGAGCCGAAGTCTGACACTTAACCGACTGAGCCACCTAGGTGCCCCAGTTCACCACTCTTTAAAGTATACAGTTCAGTTATATTAGTATATTCACAAAGTTGTGCAACCATCACATTTTAGAATATCTTCATCATCCCCCAAAGAAACCCTATATATTATCAATCACTACATATTCTTCTCCACCACCATCCTCATTCTACCCAGTAACTGGCAACCACTAATCTACCTTCTTGTCTCTATGGATTTGGCTGTTATGGACATTTCTTATAAATGGAATCATACAACATGTGTTCTTTTGCGACTGGCTTCTATTATTTAACATAATGTTTTCTTTTTTTTTTAATTTTCTGTCTCTTTTTTATGTCTTTATTTATTTATTTATTTTGAGAGACAGAGAAAGAGAGCGAGCAGGGGAGGGCCAGAGAGAGCAAGACACAGAATCTGAAGCAGATTCCAGGCTCTGAGCTCTCAGCACAGAGCCCGATGCGGGGCTCGAACCCACGGACTGTGAGATCATGACCTGAGCCAAAGTTGGACGTTTTACTGACTGAGCCACCCAGGTGCCCCTAACATAATGTTTTCAAAGTTCATCTACGTTGCAGCATGTATCAGTAGTCCATTCCTTTTTACTGCCTAATAATATTCCATTAGATGGTATATCATATTTATTCAATATTCATCAGTTGATGAACATTTGAGTTGTTTTCATTTTCGACTATGATGAATAATGCTGCTATGAACATTTATGTAAAGGTATTGTTTGAACACGTTTTAGTTCTTTGGAATGTATATGTAGAAGTAAAATTCTGGGTCAAATGGTAACTCTATGTTTAATATTTTATGGAACTATCAAATGTTTTTCAAAGTGGCTGCCCCATTTTACATTCCCACCAACAATGTTTGAGGTTCCAGTTTCTTCACATACTCACCAGGACTTGTTATCGTCTTTTTATTTTATGTATCCTTATTGGTATGAAGTGATATCTCACTATAGTGTGATTTGCATTTCCATGACAGGTAATGATATTGAACATGTTTTCATGGGCACAGTCACCATTTGTATATCTTCTTTAGAGAAAGGTCAACTCAAAACATTTGCCCATTAAAAAATAAATTTGGTTACTTGTCCTTTAAAAAAGATATCTTTATATATTCTGGGTAAAAGTCCCTTATCAGACATTTGATTTGCAAGTATTTTCTCCCATTTTGTAGGTTGATTTTTAACTTTGTGGTTGGTGTCCTTTTAAACACAAAAGATTTTCATTTTGACGAAGCCCAATTCATCAATTTCATCTTTCATTGCCTATGCCTTTGGTGTCATAAGAGATTTGTAGGCTTAGCTTTTATACTTAGAACTATTGTTCATCTTCACTTTTTTTAGGATGTGAGGTAGGGGTTCAAATTAATTATTTTGAATGTAGATATCTAGTTGTCCTACCACCATTCCCTGAAAAAACTATTCTTCCTCCCATTGAATTGTCTTGGCACATTTGTCAAAAATCCATTAACCACAAATATGAGGCTTAGTTCTACACTCTGAACTATATTAATCTATATGTCTACCCTTATGCAAGTGCCACACTGTCTTGATTATTGTAGCTTTATAATAAATTTGAAAATACAGAACTCTGAGACCTCCAATTTTCTCTTTTTTCAATATTGTTTTGACTATTCTGGGTATTTTGGATGTCAAAAAAAATTGAGATCAGCTTGTCAAGTTCTGAAAAGATATCAGCTGGACCTTTGATAAGGGTTACAGTAAATCTGCAGTTCAGTTTGGGAAACATTAATAAGTTAACAATATTAAATCTTCCAATCCATGAACACAGAATATCATTACATTTATTTAAGTCTTCTTTAATTTCTTCAAACAACATTTAAACATTTTTCCAGTGTACATTGCTTGCATTTCTTTGGTTAAATTTATTCTCAACAAAATATTCTTTTGGGGGCATCTGGGTGGCTCAGTCAGTTAAGTGTCCAATTTTGACTCAGGTCATGATCTCTTGGTTGGGGAGTTCAAGCCCCACATCGTTGTGCAGAGCCCACTTTGAATTCTCTGTCTCCCTTTCTCTCTGCCTCTCCATAAATCACACACTCTCTCTCTCTCAAAAACAGATATTTAAAAGAATTATTCTTTTTGGGGGTGCCTGGGTGCTTCAGTCAGTTAAGTCTGACTTTGGCTCAGGTCATGATCTTACCATTAATGAATTCGAGTCCTGCGTCAGGCTCTGGGCTGACTGCTCAGAGCCTGGAGCCTACTTCGGATTCTGTGTGTCCCTCTCTCTCTGCTCTCCTCAACTTATACTCTGTCTCTGTGTCTGTGTCTCAAAAATAAACAAACATTACATTTTTTTAAAAAAATTATTTTTTATCCTATTGTAAGTAGAAGCACTTTCTTAATTTTCATTTCCAGATACTTCATTGCTAGTACATAGAAATACAACTCATTTTGTATGCTGTTATGCTACTCTGCAACCTTTTTGAATACACTTAATAGTTCTAAAAGCTCTTTTGTGTGTGCCTACCTTAGGAA
>NW_027530525.1:10654-11748 GCF_008692635.1 Crocuta crocuta | reverse complement strand
TTTCTTTTCTTTTCTTTTCTTTTCTTTTCTTTTCTTTTCTTTTCTTTTCTTTTCTTTTCTTTTCTTTTCTTTTCTTTTCTTTTCTTTTCTTTTCTTTTTTTTCACTTAGTTGGCCTGGCTAGAGCCTCCAGTACAATACTGAATAAATGTATGGGGTTAAAATAGTGTTGCTTTTTTTCTGATTTTAAGGAAAAAGCATTAAGTCTTTCACTATGAAGTATAACATAAGGTATAGTTACATTGTATCTTTATCAGATTGAGGAAGTTCCCATTTTGTCAAATGCTTTTTCTGTGTCTAGGGAGATGATGTTTTCTTTCTTTATTGTATGAATATGGCATTTTATGTTAATTGATTTTCAGATGTCAAAGAGCCTGCATTCCTGGGGTAAATTCCACTAGGTCATGGCATCCTTTATATATGATGCTGGATTATTTTGTTAGTATTTTGTGTCTATATCAATAAGGGACATATTTNTTTATTATTAATTATTAATTATTATTAATTTTTATTAGAAGTTTAGTAGAAATGGAGAGCCTGGGTGGCTCAGTCGGTTAGGCGGCCGACTTCAGCTCAGGTCATGATCTCACATTTCATGAGATCAAGCCCCGCGTCGGGCTCTGTGCTGACAGCTCGGAGCCTGGAGTCTGCTTAGGATTCTGTGTCTCCCTCTCTCTCTGCCCCTCCTCCACTCTGTCTCTCTTTCACTCTCAAAAATAAATAAACATTTTTTTTTAATTAAACATTTAGTAGAATTAACCAGTGAATCTGTCTGGGCCTGGGCTTTTCTTTGTGAGGTTTTTTTGAGTACTAATTCCATTTCTTTACTTGATATAAGTCTATTCAGATTTTCTAATTATTCGTGAATTAGCCTCAGTATAGTATATCTTTTTTAATGTTTAATTGAGAGACAGAGAGAGACAGAGAGTGGGGGAGGGGCAGAGACAGAGAGGGAGACACAGAATCTGAAGTAGGCTCCAGGCTCCAAGCAGTCAGCACAGAGCCTGATGCGGGGCTCAAACCCATGAACTGTGAGATCAGGAACTGAGCCAAAGTTGGACACTTAACCAACTGAGCCACCCAGGCATCCCAGTAG
>NW_027530525.1:9833-10318 GCF_008692635.1 Crocuta crocuta | reverse complement strand
AGAGTGTATCTTTTAAGAAAATGTCCATTTCTTATAGGTTATCTTTTTTGTTGACTTGTAACTCTTTATAGATTTCCCTTATAATCCTCTTCATTTCTATAAGGTCAGCAGTGTTGTCCCCACTTTTGTTCCTGATTTTTCAAAATTTATTTTTAATGTTTTTTATTTATTTCTAGGAGAGAGAGAGAGACAGCGTGAGCAGGGGAGGGTNCTAGCTCAGAGCCTGGAGCCTGTTTCAGATTCTGTGTCTCCCTCTCTCTCTGACCCTCCCCTGCTCACGCTGTCTTTCTCTCTCTCTCTCTCTCTCTCTCAGAAATAAATGAAACATAAAACAAAATAAAATAAAATAAAAAATAATGACAAACTTCTTGTTTTTTCTTAGTCAGTGTAGCTAACAGTTTGTTAATTTTGTTCATCTTTTTAAAGAACCAATTTTAGGGACACCTGGGTGGCTCAGCCAGTTAAGCATCCAACTTGAACTCAGG
>NW_027530525.1:4916-9184 GCF_008692635.1 Crocuta crocuta | reverse complement strand
TCGTTATTGTTTCCTTCCTTCTGTTTGCTTTTGTTTAGTTTGCTTTACTTTTTTTCCCCAATAATTATGGTAAGCAATATAATAAATACTTAAAAAAATTAAAATCATACAAAATATGTTCTATGCCCAAAATGGCATGAATTTAGAAATCAATAACATGAGCTCAGGTAGGGAATTCACAAATATTCAGGAAATTAAAAAACGCACTCCTAAATAACCAATAGGTCCAAAAAGGGGGAGGGAGATTACAGAATAACTTGAGATAAAGAAAATGAAAACACTACATACCAAAACTTATGAATGCAGCTAAAGCAGAGCTTAGAGGAAAAGTTGTGGCTGTAAACACCCATATTTTGAAAAGAAAGATATCAATAACCTAATCTTCCAATTCTCAAGAAACTGTGAAGAGAATACCAAACTGAACACAAAGCAAACAAAATAAAGGAAATAATAAAGATTAGAGCAAAAATTAATGATAAGGAACACAAAAATAATAAAGAAAATCAATGAAACTGAACTTTACTTCTTTGAAAAGAACAACAAAGTCAAAAAAATCATTAACTGCACTGACCAACAACAACAAAAAAAAAGGTAAGAAGATTCACATTACTAAAATCAGGAATGAAACAGGGGACACCATTATCAACTTTACACAAATTAAAATGATTGTAAAACAATACAAGAAAAAATGTATAACAATGAATCAGATAACATAGATGAAATGGACATTCCTAGGAGGACTTAAGCTATCAAAGCCAAGTCAAAATGAAATACAAAGTCTAAATAGGGAATTTGTTATTTACAAAACAAAGGAAAACACCAAAATCTTCCTGCAAAGAAAATCCCAGATCCAGATAGCTGCACTGGTGAATTCTATTATGATATTGTGGCTTATAATAAAAACTATAGGGATGCCTGAATAGCTCAGTTGGTTAAGAATCTGACTTGATTTTGGCTCAGGTCATGATCTCATGATTTGGTTTGTGAGATCAAGCCCCATGTCAAGCTCTGTACTGACAGCATGGAGCCTGTTTGGAATTCTATCTTCTCTGCCTCTCTCTCTAAAATAAATGAACTTTAAATAATAATACTATAATAGTATTATATATATTATATTTGGTCTTTGTCCTGTTCCTGGCACAGAGCTCCTAAAACCCTTGGAACTTCCTAGGTGATGAGAGCAATAAAGGTGCCTTATTATTCATAACAAGCATTTTTCAACCATACCAGTTTATATTATTGAGCTGAACTTTGAAAAGTCCCTAGGGCAGAGGAAGCTAGTTGCCAAGGGAAATAGCCATAATTAGAGGGATGGAACTTTCGGCCTATCCCTCACTCCCCCTATCCCACCTCAGGAGAGGGAAAAGGGGCTAGAGGTTGAGTTAATTGCCAATAGCNACAAATAGCTGATACTTTAATCAATTATGTCTATGTAATGAACCCTCCATAAAAATCCCTGAACATGGGGTTCTAACAGCTTCTCAGTTATCAAACATACAGAAATTCTTGTAAAGTAGCTCTCCCAGACAAAGCATGGGAGCTCTACATCCTTTCCAACATACTTGCCCTATGCATCTCTTCTATTTGGCTGTTCCTGAGTTATATCCTTTTATAATATACTGGTAATCTAGTAAGTAAAATGTTTTCTGCTTTAGCAAATAAATTAAACCCGAGGTGGGGGTCATGGGAGCCTCCAATCTATAGCCAGTCAATCAGAAGTACAGGTATCCTGGACTTGCAATTGGCATCTGAAGTGGGGGTGGGTACAGGGTTGTACAACTGCTCTACTTATGGGATATGATGCTATTTTATCATATATAGTGTCAGAATTGAATTAACACACAGGACACCCAGTGGGTGTTGTAGAATTGCTTAATGTGTGGAAAGCCCACACATCTGCTGTCGGAGTGAAATAGTGTTGTAGAGTATTGAGAGTAGAGGAGACAGAGAAGAGTGTGTTTTTTCTTTACATTTACTGGTGTTTAAAGAAATAAATGCCAATACTTTACAAATATCCCAAAGTATTGGTAAAAGATACACTGAGACATATTAACATTTTTAAGAGTTTGAGCAAATATCAATTCAAATTGAATACTGCCAAATTGGAAAAGGTTAAGAGTGCCCCATAGACTGGAGCGAGGGGCAAGATTTTTATAGAGAAGATATAGAAGCAAAGTGAGGAAATGATTTAATTGGATATATCTTAAGTGGTTGCATTATCTGGGAAGCCTAATGGGCTGTTCATGATTGCTTTCATTAACCTTGAGGCATTTATAGGAATTAACTCTGGTTTGGGTTTGCTAAACTAGGCTACCAAGTCATTAGAGCCACTTCAGCCTAATGATCTCCTTGTTCAATTACCTTAATAATATCCTCCTTTTGGTAATCTGCTCATACATGAGAGATTAACCAAAATTTTGGTATTAGTGCCACTCTTAGTCACCATCAGGTTTAAACTATTCTTGTCTCATGAAACTCATAGATTATGATGTCAGGTTTGTAGAAGAATTGTTTTTGCTATTCATTTTGTTGTTCCTCGTGTTTCTTTCTCCAAGCACAGCAAGACCATCTGCTATACTGCTGATGACTGTGAATATGTATTTAAGACCCATGGGAGAACACAACATACCAGGAAGACTATAATGATTACTATCAGGGGATAAAACCAAAAGACTCAAGTATGCTCCTTAGACAGGGGTCCCATGAACCAAACTAGTTGATATAAAATTAATTAAAGAATGTACCTGAAGAGACATCAATTTGTTTTAGCCAAGTAGCTTGTTTGTTAATTCCTTGTATTTGCTACAATACCAGAGGTGCTGGTCCAGGTAGAGTAGGAGGCTTTTGCTCTGGCACAAACTCTACCATGTTGAGCCAACAAGAAATCTAAAGTAATTCTAGTATCTAAAACCACCAAAGCAAGAAAGCCTTGTGACTTTTATTGTGCACTTACAGCTTTAGCATTAGATTAAGTGATAGCTGTCAGTTAAAGAGCATCATCGTCCTATGCATTAACAGAGAAAATGCAAGTAGCTAAAAGGCAAAAATAAATAAATACATAGTTTTCATATAAAAGATGAAGATCTTGATCCATGATATCGGGGGAGCTGTCCACCTCAAGATGCCATCTGCTTCTGGGGAGGAAATTTCCTAGTTAATTTTAATTTTAGATCTCCAGCTGGTGTGCAGTTCTCAGAGTCTGGAGGAGCCCTTTTTAATTGGGAGTTGTGGACCTAAGGTTCAAGGCCCTGAAGTTTAGTGCCATACGGGTAGTGTAGAGTACCTGGTATGATCCCTTTCAACAAGGATCCAGGGCACTATGTTCTCACGGATTCTAAGTCAGAAAGGTGGGAAAAGGTTGAAAATATTAGTTTGGAGAATTACNCAGAGAAACCTACTTTATTGTTTAAGTTGTCCACATAAAATACAAACTTGACTGCAAAACAAAAATGAAAAATTAGAAAAATTTATAATCAAGTCCAGTTTACTGATAGAAAACAAAACTTCTAGAATCAAATATTCACAAAAGTGTGTTATAGTTTTCTACTGATACAATTTTCTCTGTACATGTACACCTATTTCTAGAAAAGATAATCACAGAAAGACTAATTTGTTTGCAAAATAAGTCTAGTCTTATTTTTTTATTTTTTAAAATGTTTTATTTATTTCTGAGGGAGAGAAAGAGACAGCATGAGCAGGGGAGGGTCAGAGAGAGGGGGAAATAGAGAATCTGAAACAGGCTCCAGGCTCTGAGCTGGGTGTCAGCACAGAGCCCGACTCAGGGCACAAACCCATGAACCATGAGATCATGACCTGAGCCAAAGTCGGATGCAACTAAGCCACCCAGGTGTCCCAAGTCTAGTCTTATTAAACTTGGCCTGATTATTCATCGAAGTGAAACAAGAATAGTGATTGACCCTATAGGCTATTTTTTATTATTTTTTAATGTTTAGTTTTGAGAGATACAGAGACAGACTGCAAACAGGGGAGGGGCAGAGAGAGACAGAGACACGGAATCCAAAGCAAGCTCCAGGCTGAGCTATCAGCACAGAGTCCAGCTCAGGGCTTGAACCCATCAACTGTGCGAATCATGACCTGAGCCAAAGTCAGATGCTTAACCAACTGAGCTACCCAAGTGCCCTGCATATAAACTATTTTTAAGTCTTCTTAGCTAAAACTATTCATAAGGAATCTCAGATTGGACTTTGCTTTTTAAGTTTCTATTTAAATTCCAGTTAGTTGAGGTGCCTGGGTGGCTCAGTCGGTTC
>NW_027530525.1:4112-4435 GCF_008692635.1 Crocuta crocuta | reverse complement strand
ACAGTATTTATCAGAGTGTATTCCTTAATACTCATCAATTATTTATTTATTTATTTTACAAATAGTTAATTGTCAAATTGGTTTCCACATAACACCCAGTGCTCATCCCCACAAGTGCCCCTCTCCATGCCCATCAATTATTTAATTCATCCCCTACCTACCTCCCCTCTGGCAACCATTAGTTTCTCTCTGCAGTTAAGAGTTTGTTTCCTGGTTTGCCTCTCTCTATCTTCTTTTTTTCTTTCATAGTTAATTGTCAAGTTGGATTCCATGTAACACCCAGTGTTCATCCCCACAAGTGCCCTCCTCCATGCCCGTCACCC
>NW_027530525.1:0-3959 GCF_008692635.1 Crocuta crocuta | reverse complement strand
GCTGAGCATCGTTTCATGTGTCTGTTGGCCATCTGGATGTCCTCTTTGGAGAAGTGTCTGTTCATGTCTTCTGCCCATTTCTTCACTGGATTATTTGTTTTAAGGGTATGGAGTTTGGTAATTTCTTTAGAGATTTTGAATACTAGCCCTTTATCTGATATGCACTTGCAACTATCTTTTCCCATTCCCTCAGTTGCCTATAAGTGTTATTGATTGTTTCCTTTGCCGAACAGAGGCTTTTTGTCTTGAGAAGATCCCAATAGTTCATTTTTCCTCTTGAATCCGTTGCCTTTGGGGAAGTGTCAAGGAAGAAATTATTGTGGTTAAGGTAAGGAAGATTGTTTCCTGCTTTCTCCTCTAGGGTTTTGATGGTTTCCTGTCTCACATTCAGGTCCTTTATCCATTTTGAGTCTATTTTTGTGTATGGTGTGAGAAAATGATCTAATTTCATTCTTCTGCATGTTGCTGTCCAGTTCTCCCAGCACCATCTGTTAAAGAGGCTGTCTTTTTTCCATAGGATACTAATTCCCACTATGTCAAAGTTTAGTTGTCCATACATCTGTGAGTCCTATTCTGAGTTTTCTATTCTATTCCATTGGTCTATGTGTCTGGTTTTGTGCCAGTACCATACTATCTTGATCACTACAGCTTTGTAGTAGAGGCTGAAGTCTGGGATGGTGATGCCTCCCGTTCTGGTTTTCTTCTTCAATATTACTTTGGCTATTTGGGGTGTTTTGTGGTTCCATACAAATTTAGGATGGTTTGTTCTAGCTTTGAGAAGAATGCTGGTGCAATTTTGATTGGGATTGCATTGAATGTGTAGATTGCTTTGGGTAGTATGGACATTTTAACAATATTTATTTTTCCAATCCATGAGCATGGATGTTTTCCACTTCTTTGTGTCTTCTTCAATTTCCTTCATAAGTTTTCTATAGTTTTCATCAAACGGATCTCTTACATCTTTGGTTAGGTTCATTCCTAGGTATTTTATGTTTTTTTTGTGCAATTGTGAATGGGATCAATTTCTTTATTTCTCTTTCTGGTGCTTCATTGTTAGTGTATAAAAATGCAAGCGATATCTGTACATTGATTTTGTACCCTACGACTTTGCTGGATTCATGGATCAGTTCTAGTAGGCTTCTGGTGGAGTCTGTTGGGTTTTCTATGTAGAGTATCACATCATCTGCGAAAAGTGAGAGTTTGACTTATTCTTTGCCAATTCTGATGCCTTTGATTTCCTTTTGTTGTCTGATTGCGGATGCTGGGAATTACAACACTGTGTTAAACAACAGTGGTGAGAGTGGACATCCCTGTCGTGTTTCTGATCTTAGGGGGAAAGCTCTCAGTTTTTACCCACTGAAGATGATGTTAGCTCTGGGCTTCTCAAAAATGGCTTTTATGATGTTTACGTAAGTTCCTTCTATCCCGACTTTCTCGAGGGTCATTATTAAGAAAGGATGCTGTATATTGTCAAATGCTTTTTCTGCATCTGTCAACAAGATCATATGGTTTTATCTTTTCTTTTGTTAATGTGATGTATTCCATTGATTGGTTTGCGAATATTGAACCATCANGATTGCATTGAATGTGTAGATTGCTTTGGGTAGTATGGACATTTTAACAATATTTATTTTTCCAATCCATGAGCATGGATGTTTTCCACTTCTTTGTGTCTTCTTCAATTTCCTTCATAAGTTTTCTATAGTTTTCATCAAACGGATCTCTTACATCTTTGGTTAGGTTCATTCCTAGGTATTTTATGTTTTTTTTGTGCAATTGTGAATGGGATCAATTTCTTTATTTCTCTTTCTGGTGCTTCATTGTTAGTGTATAAAAATGCAAGCGATATCTGTACATTGATTTTGTACCCTACGACTTTGCTGGATTCATGGATCAGTTCTAGTAGGCTTCTGGTGGAGTCTGTTGGGTTTTCTATGTAGAGTATCACATCATCTGCGAAAAGTGAGAGTTTGACTTATTCTTTGCCAATTCTGATGCCTTTGATTTCCTTTTGTTGTCTGATTGCGGATGCTGGGAATTACAACACTGTGTTAAACAACAGTGGTGAGAGTGGACATCCCTGTCGTGTTTCTGATCTTAGGGGGAAAGCTCTCAGTTTTTACCCACTGAAGATGATGTTAGCTCTGGGCTTCTCAAAAATGGCTTTTATGATGTTTACGTAAGTTCCTTCTATCCCGACTTTCTCGAGGGTCATTATTAAGAAAGGATGCTGTATATTGTCAAATGCTTTTTCTGCATCTGTCAACAAGATCATATGGTTTTATCTTTTCTTTTGTTAATGTGATGTATTCCATTGATTGGTTTGCGAATATTGAACCATCATTCTAACCCAGGAATGAATCCCACTTGATCATGGTGGATAATTCTTTTTATGCGCTGTTGAATTCGATTTTCAAGTATATTGTTGAGGATTTTTGCATCCGTATTCATCAAGGACATTGCCCTGTAGTTTTCTTTTTTTGCTGGGTCTCTGTCTTCTGGCTTGGAAATCAAAGTAATGTTTGCTTCGTAGAATGAGTCGGAAGTTTTCCTTCCATTTCTATATTTTGGAACTGCTTGAGAAGAATGGGTTTTAACTGTGATTTGCATGTCTGGGAGAATGCCCCAGGGAAGCCATCTGGCCCAGGGCTCTCATTTGTTGGGAGATTTTTGATAACTGATTCAATTTTCTCACTAGTTATGGGTCTGTTCAGATTTTCTATCTTTTCCCATGTGAATTTTGGTACCGCGTGTGTGTTTAGGAATTTGTCCATTTCTTCTAAGTGGTCAAGTTTGTTGGCATATAATTTTTCATAGTATTCCCTGATAATTGCTTGTATTTCTGAGGGATTGGTTGTAATAAGTCAATTTTTATTCATGAGTTTGTCTATTTGGGTGCACTCTATTTTCTCTTGGAGAAGCCTGGCTATAGGTTTGTCAATTTTGTTTATTTTTTCAAAAAACCAACTCTTGGGTCCATTGATTGGTTCAACTGTTTTTTTTATTCCATATGTTTTTTTATGCCCTGGTTTTTATTTTTTCTCTTCTCCTACTGGGTTTGAGGTGCTCTTGTTACTCTCTTTCTAGTTCCTTTAGGTGTGTTGTTAGATTTTGTATTTATGCTTTTTCATGTTTCTTGAAATATGCCTGGAGTGCAATGTACTTTCATCTTAGGACTGCCTTTGCTGCATCCCAGAGAGTTGGATAGTTGTACTTTCATTTTCATTTGTTTCCATATATTTTTAAATTTCTTCTCTATTGTCTGATTGGCCCATTCGATATTTAGTAGGTTGTTCTTTAACCTCCATGTTTTTGGAGGTTTTCCAGACTACTTCCTGTGGTTGATTTCAAATTTCATAGCACTGTTATCTGAAAGTGTGCATGGTATTATCTCAACTCTTTTATATTTATTGAGGTCTGCTTTATGTACCAGTATGTGATCTATCTTGGAGAATATGCCATGTGCACTTGAGAGGAATGTGAATTCCATAGCCTCAGGGTGTAGAGTTCTAAATATATCTGTCAAATCCATGTAGTCCAATGTGTCCTTCAAGTCCATTGTTTCTTTGGTGACTTTATGTCTAGTTGATCTATCCATTGCTGTTAGTGAAGTATTAAAGTCCCCTTCTATTAGCACATTCTTATCCACTAGATTATTTCTGTTTGTGATTGTTTTATGTATTTGGGTGCTTCCATATTCAGTGCGTAGACATTTAAAATTGTTATCTCTTTTTGATGGATAGACCCTTTAACTATTCTTCATCCCTTGTTACTGCCTTTTCTTGAAAGTCCAGTATGTCAGATCATAAAAGCCATCTATGAGAAGCCCACAGCTAACATCATCTTCAAAGGGGAAAAACTGAGAGCTTTCCCCCTGAGATCAGGAACACCACATGGATGTCCAAAACCACCAATATTGTTTATCATAGTGCTGGAAGTCCTAGCATCAGCCATCAGAC
>NW_027530524.1:0-775 GCF_008692635.1 Crocuta crocuta | reverse complement strand
TAGTGAAAGTGGCAAAATATAAGGACAAAGAGAATTCTGAAAGCAACTAGAGATGAAAGGGCCCTAACATACAAAGGGAAACCTATCAGAGTGGTGACAGACCTATCTATTGAAACGTGGCAGGCCACAAAAGGAATGGCAGGAGATCTTCAATGTGATGAACAGTAAAAATATGCAGCCAAGAATCCTCTACCTAGCAAGCCTGTCATTCAAAATAGAAGGAGAGATAAAAACCTTTCCAAATAAACAGAAATTGAAAGAATTTGTCACCACGAAGCCAGCCCTACAAGAAATCCTGAGGGGNTCTGAAGGAAAGGTTGCAAGGAACAAAGATACCAGAGACACCACCACAAACATGAACCCTACAAAAGACACAAAGACTCAACCCACATATTTCAATAATAACACTGAATGTAAATGGGCTGAATGCTCTAATCAAAAGACATAGGGTAGCAGAATGGATAAAAAAACAAAAAACATCTCTATGCTGCCTACAAGAAACTCATTTTAGACGTGAGTTACCTTCAGATTAAAAGTAAGGGGATGGAGAAATATATATCATGCTACAGGAAATCAAAAGAAAGCCAGAGTAGCTATACTTATATCAGACAAACTGGACGTTAAAGTAAAGACAATAACAAGAGATGAAGAAGGGCACTACATAATAATTACAGGGTCCATCCATCAGGAAGAACTAACTATCATAAATGTCTACGCAGCAAATATGGGGGCTCCTAAATATCTAAAACAATTAATCACAAACAGAAACAAGCTT
>NW_027530523.1:217251-219261 GCF_008692635.1 Crocuta crocuta | reverse complement strand
AAAAAAAAAAAAAAAAAAAGGAGAGGTTCAAAACATAAAAGACTTAAATATAGAGAACAAACTGAGGGTTGCTGGAGAGGCTGTGGGTAGGGAGAATGAGTAAATGGGCAAGGGGGATTAGGGAGGACACTTATTGGGATGAGCACTGGGTGTTATTCACAGGGGGTGAGTCACTAAGATTCTACTCTTGAAATCACTATTGCACTATATGGTAACTAACTTGGATGTAAATTAAAAATAATAATAATTAAAAAACCAAAACACAAAATATCTATGACTCTGTTTTTGCATTTGCTAAGTTAGAATAATAATAACAACACCTATTTATAGAATTTTAGGAGGACGAAGTGAGATAGAGCACAATAAGCTCTTGGGATAACAGCTGGTACTTGGTAGTAGATGTTCAGTAAATGGTTGCTACTATCCTCTATGCCACCTTGTATTTTATCTATTAGCAGTTTCCTTCCTCTGTAAAATATAGATCATATCTCATGGGATATTTGGATGACTAAATGAGATCAAGTACATATAGCACCTGAATGGCAGACCCTCAATACATAGTATCTTCTATTAGTGATAATTAGTATTTTTGAAGATGCATCAAGAGGAAGGAAGAATTCATGCATTCATTATTAATTCAACAAATATTTTTTGAGCACCTACCAAAGATCAGGCATTGTGATAGATGCTGAAAATAGAGGAATGATCAAAATGAAGATCCTTGGGGCACCTGGGTGGCTCAGTTGATTAAGCACTGACTTCGGCTCAGGTCATGATCTTGCAGTCCGTGGGTTTGAGCCCCGTGTAGGGCTCTGTGCTGACAGCTCAGAGCCTGGAGCCTGTTTCAGATTCTGTGTCTCCCTCTCTCTCTCGGACCCTCCCCAGCTCGTGCTCTGTCTCAAAAATAAATAAACGTTGAAAAAAATATAATATATATAATACTTTAAAAACAAAACAAAACAAAATGAAGATCCTTGTCTTCATTGGAGTTTATTTTCCAGCGAGGGTTTGGGCAACCAATAAATGTCGTCAATAAATCATCACATCATATGTTAGTTGGGGGAAAGTGTTGCTGGGAAGAATCATGCAGAGAAGGAAAATAAAGAGTTTAAGAGAAGGGAGGCCTTCTTGAGAAGGTAACATTTGAGTAAAAACAAGAAAGGCAGGAGGACACCAAGCGGATATCTGAAGAAAGAGGATTTGAGGCTGTGTAAAAATCAATTGATAAGGCCTTAAAGCTGGACATGGCCAACTTGTTTGAGGAACAGCAGAGGCCAGTGTGGCTGAAGTGAAGGGAATTAACACAATTGTAGCAGATAAAGTCAGACAGACAGCAAGGGACCAGACCATGGAGAGCCTTATAGATCCTGCTAAGGACTTTAACTTCTACCCTGAAGGAGATGGAAACTTTCAGTGATATGTTTTTTAAAGGTCCACTCTGCCTGTGATACTGAGAACAGACTGAGGGGGTGGGGTAAGAATGAAAGCAGGGCGTCCAGCCAGGAGGCTATTGCAATCAGGTGCACTAGAGATGATGACAGTTTGGACCACAGTGGTATCAGTGCAGGTGGTGAGAGGTGTTCAGATTCTGGATATATTTTGAAAGTAGAGTTTACAGGGTTTGCTAACTAACTATGAGGTATTTTTTTAGAAAAGGGGGAGTTGAGGATGATTTCACGTTTTGGAATCAGAAAGGTCTGGTTTCAAATCCTAGCTTCACAATTTATCTGCTGTGTTTGAATTCAAGTGGCAAATTATAATCCCTGGAGCTGGGGCCCACAGGCAACTAAAACCCTGAGAGAGGTAGACCTTCTCTACTCAGAAGAGCTTTGGTTCCAAGGGATGGGGAATAAACAAGAAGTCAATAACAATAATATCTGGAAAATCCTTAAAGATTTGGAAATAAGATTAAAAAATTAAAAATAATCCATGGGTCAAAAAGGAAGTCCCAGTGAAGGTAAAATATATATAAAAATACAGCATATCAACATCTGTAGCATGCTGCTACAA
>NW_027530523.1:215098-217238 GCF_008692635.1 Crocuta crocuta | reverse complement strand
TAGATAACACTAACCACTTATTCAGAAAAGAAGAAAGTTTTCAAATGAATAATATAAGTTTCTGTTTCAAGCTATCTTTTAAAAATCAAGCAAAAGAATAAATAGTAAAGAAAAAAGTCAACGTAATTTTTAAAAATAGAAAAAAACAATGAAACCCAAAGTGTATTGAAAAAATCAGTAAATTTGATAATCTTCCATTAAGACAAAGAAAAAAAGAGAGAAAACACATATCAATGTAAGGAATATCCCTACAGACTTGTAGATAATACAAGGAAAATAAGGGAATCATATAAACAGCTTTATTTACATACACTCAACAACTTAGATAAAATGGACCAATTCCTTGAAAATCAGAAACTATCTCAGCTGAGAACAAACTGAGGACTGATGGGGGTGGGGGGAGGGGAAGGAGGGTGATGGGCATGGAGGAGGGCACTTGCGGGGATGAGCACTGGGTGTTATATGGAAACCAACTTGACAATAAACTATTTACAAAAAAAGAAAATCAGAAACTATCAAAATTTATCAAATATGAAATACATAATTTAAATAATCATATGGCTATTAAAGACGTTGAGTCTATATTTTTAAAACTTCCAAAAATATCAGTACTCCCAGATGGATTCATTGGTGAATTCTACCAAACATTTATAGAAGTTATAACCCATTTTACATAATCTCTTCCCAAAATAAGACGAAAGAACGCTTCCCAACTCATTTTATGAGGCCATCATTACCATGATACCAAAACCAGACAACATAATTACAAGAAAAGTACAGACCAATATTCCTCATGAATACAGTTTCTCAACAAAATATTAGTAAATCAAATCTGCAATATGTAAAAATAATCATTTCACAACCAAGTGGGATTTATCCTGGAATTGCAACATTGGTTCAACATTCAATAATCAATAGATATAATCCAGAATATTAACAGTATAAATAAAAAAACACATATTTTTTCAATTGGTGGAGAACCATTTGACAAACTCCAATATACATTTTTTTTAAATTTTTTTTAATGTTTTATTTATTTCTAGGAGAGAGAGAGAGAGAGAGAGAGAGACAGCGTGAGCAGGGGAGGGTCAGAGAGAGAGGAGTCACAGACTGAAACAGGCTCCAGGCTCTGAGCTGGCAGTCAGCACAGAGCCCGACGCGGGGCTCGAACCCACGAACCGCGAGTACATGACCTAAGCGAAAGTCGGACGCTTAACCGACTAAGCCACCCGGGCGCCCCTCCAATATACATTTCTGATAAAAATTTCCTCAACTGATAAAGGGCATCTACAAAAAACCTGCACTTAACATCACACAATGGTGAAAGACTGTATGCTTTCCCCTTAAGATTGGAAATAAGGCAAGAATGTCCACTTTCACTACACTTAACTCAATCATATTGAAAGCTTTAGTGTAATAAAGAAAGAAAAAGAACTAAAAGGCATACAGACTTGAATGGAAGAAATAAAATTGTGCCTATTTGCAGATGGCATAATTGTTTTTGCAGAAAATCCCAAGGAATAGGGGTGCCTGGGTGGCTCAGTCAGTTAAACATCTCTTTCTCTCTCCCTCTTCCCCTCTCCTCTTCTTGTACTGTCTCTCTCAAATAAACAAATAAACATTTAAAAATAAAAGGAAAAAAAAAAAAGAAAATCTTAAGGAATCTACCAAAAACTCCTAGGACTAATAAGTGAGTTCATCAAAGGCACAGGATATAAGATCAACACACAAAAATTTACCATACTTCTATACACTGGCAATGAACATTTGGAAACCAAAGTTTTTAAGTATACAATTTAAAATAGCTCAAAAGAGGCAAACCATGAGAGACTCTTGAATGCTGACAAAAACTGAGGACTGATGGATGTGAGGGGTAGGGGGGAGATGGGCATGGAGGAGNTGGAATGGACTAAACAATTTTGAAGGAGTAAAGTTGGAAAACTCACACTACCCAATTTTATGACTTACTATATAGCTACAATAATCAAGATGGCATGGTATTGGCAGAGAGATAGATACATGAATCAATGGACCTGAATTTTTTTTAACAAATAGTTTATTGTCAAATTAGTTTCCATATAACACCCAGTGCTCATCCCCACAAGTGCCCTCCTCCATGCACATCCCCTCCTCCCACCCC
>NW_027530523.1:200705-215066 GCF_008692635.1 Crocuta crocuta | reverse complement strand
CCCCTCCCCCCACAACCATCAGTCCTCAGTTTTTGTCAGCATTCAAAAGCAAAATGACCCTCACAAATACATCAAATTGATTTTTGACAGAAGAAAGATAGTCTTTTCAACATATGATGTTGAAAATTTTCAACATGTCTAAGGGGGAAAAAAGCCCACACCAAAAAATCTAAAAATCTTACTCTCCCTAACCTCACACTTTATAAAAAATATTAAATGTATCATCAATCATGTAAAACATAACATTATAAAACATTTAGAAAAAAAGAAAAAATTCTGTAACCTGAAGTTGGGCAGTTAGTTCTTAGACATGATATCAATGGATTGATCCATAAAGGAAAAATTAACAAATTGGACTTCATCAAAAATGACAACTTCTGTTATATAAAAGAGACTATGAGAAAATTAAAACACCATCTAAAGATTGGGGAAAACATTTTTAAAATCATGAATCTGATAAAGGACTTGTACTCAGAACCTATGAAGAAAATCAACAATAAGAAAACAATCAATCTAATTAGAGAATGAGTGAAAGACCTCAATAGACACTTCACCAAAAGGGATATATGGATGGCAAATATGTACTTGGAAGGATGTTCAGCATCACTAGCCATGAGGGAAATGCAAATTAAAACCACAATGAGATATCACCACACAGTTATCAGGACATCTACAATAAAAAATACTGACGAATGAAGTATTTGATGAGCATGCTGAGCAACAGGAACTCTTTTGCGTTGTTGGACAGAATTCAAAATGGTACAGCCACTCTGACAACAGTTTGGCAGGTTTTTTTACATTTAAAGTTAAACATGCACTAGCCATATGACCTACCAACCGCACGCTTGGGCATTTTTACCAGAGAAAGTAGGATTTATGTCCATACAAATACATATATATCTATGCTTAAAACAGCTTTATTTACAATCACAAATTAGAAGCAATCCAAATGTCCCTCAGTAGGTAAACAAATTGTGATACATCCATGTAGTGGAATACTACTCAGCAGTGAAAAGGAATCAACTGATGATACAGATACCAACTTGGATGAATCTTAAAGGTATCATTGGTTTATACGACATTCTCCAAAAGGCAAAACATTAGTGGTGGAGAACAGTATATAAGGGCATTAAGTTCTAGACACTCTATTCTATTATATTGATCTAGATGCCTATTCTTACTGCTGGACTATGACTCTTTCAAGGGCAATGGCCATATCACATTTACCTTTGAACCTCCAACACTTTGCCCATTGTAGGCACTCCTTACAGGTTGCTGGATGGAATAAGGCAGACTTCCAAATTTACATATGGAGACACAAGTGGGCAGATTCTGAAATAGAACCCAGGTCATGGCCCTTCCCACCCACACATGCCATCTCTCTTTCTTTCNCTGCCTGACTTATTTCGCTCAGCATAACACCCTCCAGGTCCATCCATGTTGCTACACATGGCCAGATTTCATTGTTTCTCATTGCCACACACATGCCATCTTTCAATAGCCAGAAATAGCAACGATTTCAGCACATCTCCTCTAAGAAGATTAAGCTCCCCATATTCTAATTGCTGTGTACAACAGCCAAACTCAAGGATAATTCCATCACAGAAGTGGCCTGGCTGTAAGTAATTCTGAATCTTGATAAGCTAATCTCTTGCTGAGATGGTAGAGGGGACTTTCATTTGTTCATCTGCCTCTTTGACTAGGAAATTTGTGGTACATTGGCAAGGCACCCTCAACCGTATTGCAAACATTTTTAAAAGAGCTGCCAGCGGCAAATTTCGGATGGGTCTTGCTATCATCTAGAATTCTGATGACTTGGGGCCAAATCCTTAGCATAATTTTGTAGAAGTCAAAGAGTGTCAATTTCGTGAATTTTGGCAAGTCATATGTTGTTTTTTCTTGGCTTAGAAAGTTGGTATGCTTTATGCTTTTGTAGATTGGAGGCCAGAATTCTGTGGTTGTCCTTTTGCTCATGTTTATAAGATTGGTAGCTAATGGTTCTACACATGTATCACATCAGCATTTGTGAATATTGTGGCAATTGGATTATGGCCATATGATGCCATATCAGACAATCAAACTTCATTTGACTATCCATGCCAATTATATGCTTAATAAATTAAAGTACTCTTGTCCATTGTAAACACATTCAAACATTCTTAAGGCAAATCACACAAAATAAATGAATCTAGCAAAACAAATCCTTTTGCAAATTAACATTACAAATTCATGATTTGCCCACTCAGATAGCTAATCCTGCAAACCACTGTCTCCATGGAAGCACCCATCAAGGCTCCTCTTCTCTGCTACAGATACTGCCTGTGGAAATCCCACACTTCCATATCCAGTCTGTTGTCAGAGCTTCATGTGTGTCTGAAGCTTAGTGGTGTCTGCCTGCCCATGCATCCAGGCTGCTGGGTTACTGCTCTGGGACAGTGTCATGAATGCCACATGAATGAGTGGTGAATGAAAGAAATGGAAACTATAGAAGCTCCCAGGTTGTCAATTTTGTCTAGGTCACCTGCTCTTGCTTTGCAAATATCTTTAGTTCATTGGTTCTCAACCCTGGCTGACATTAGAATCACCTGGGGAGCTTTTAAAACACACCATGACCAGAATCCACACTAGAACAGAATTAATTTCAAATCTCTGGAGGTACGATCCCAACATTCATTAAGTACAATTCTTCAGGTATTCCCATTGTGGAAGTCTGGAATACTTGAGGAGTGTTCCTCTGAATCAAACACAGTTACAAATGTTCCTACTCAGTCATTGTGACCCCTTCTCCAACTCCAATTTCATTGGTAATTTTCAGATTCCAGAGAATTTGGTGAAAGTGGACTTATAATCTGGGAGGAGGTTGGCCTTCTAAAGGAATCTTTATTGGTAGAACTGTTGCTAGGAGGGAAAAAAATTTGTGGTCAAATGTCAGCCCCAAGGTTCTCCTTGAGGTCACTCCTTCAAGCCTTGAGCCCCTTTTAGGCACAGCTCCTTCACTCCCAGTGTCTGGGGAGTTCTCAGTGATGGCACAGGCTCACTGCTCCTGGTGATGAGAATGGCCTTCCTCCTAGCCATGGAGTCAAAATGGTATCCTTGGGGAACCTTTAGAACAAGTCCAGTACCTCTCCAGGCTGAGAAGTGAGCTGATATTTTGTCTTAGTCTCTTTAAGTGATTTCAGCTTACTAACACAACATACCTCAGGAGCATGTAAAACATAAGCTATAATAATAGCTAACATGATATATTGCCAAATATCAAATGCTTTATGTATATTGATTTACAATGCCCATTTTACAGATCTCCATTTTACAGATGAGGAAACTGAACTACAAAGAAGTTAAGTAACTTCCTCACAGTAATTAAGCTAGCAAGTAACAGAGGCAAAATTCAAATGCAGGCAATTTGCCTCCACGTCATGCAGGCTTAATCACTTTGCTCCCCTCACTCCTAAATCCTTCCCCTCACCTCTCCTGTGTTTGATCCATGTTTGGCTTTGTACCTTGGCTCCCATTTCCCTCCTTGCCCTAAACCTTATTTCCCTGCTTTAGACTTGTTTTCTGCTTTGGCCTTAGCCATCTCCTTTTAGAACTGCCCTTTGGTCCTTACTCTTTGGGTCCATCCACTAGGACCACTCATCACACCCATTTCTAGTGCCATCCTATGCCACCCCTCACCTTGGCACTGTGGACCCAGCCCCTTGGGATTGCTCCCTGTTCAGTCTCCCCACTGGGGAGGGTATAATTAGTGAAAAACAACTAAGTCTCATTGATCCCTCTCTTTTCTGGACTAAATATCCTCAGATACTTCAGTATGCTTTGTTAGCTCATGATCTCATGCACCATCTCCATCCTGGACCCTCTGCTTCAGACATGCTCCAGTATGTCTCTGATCACCCCAGAGTGTCATGTTTGGGACTTACTCCACCACTGGTTGAATCTGATCAGGGTTCTCTGCCTCTTACCCCACACTGTGCTACCATAACGCCCTATAGACATCCCCATCACCATATTTGCCACATTATATATGCTTGGCTCTTAAGAGCCACCCAAGAAATATTTGATGAATGACTAACTGATATTTTAATTCCTGTTTCTGTGTCTTTTCTCTCTACTGAACTATAAGTCCCTTTAGCTACTTTGCCTTATTTATACGTACATGCATTGTTCCATGCATATTATGATCCATCAAAAAATGTTTAATTAAAAATTATTTCTAAGAGTTTTATTAATAGTAACTACCAACACCATGAAATTATGAAAATTCTTCCCACCCTTCTTATTTACAAGTTTTTGTTGAGATAAACTGAGATAAACTTCACATGACTTACTAAGTGAAAAAAAAAAGCCAGTCTGAAAAGACTATATACTATATGGTTCCAACTATACAACATTCTGGAAAAGGCAAAACTACAGAGACAGTAAAAGGTTTAGTGATTGTCAGAGATTAGAAGGAAGGGAGTGATGAATCAGCAGAGCACAGAGGATTCTTAGGGAGGTATAACTACTCTGTGTGTCATGTATATGTGCTATACAATGGTGCGTATTTGTCATCATACATTTGTCAAAACCATAGAATATACAACACCAAGAAAGAACCCTAATATAAACTATAGACTTTGGGTGATTATGATGTGTCAGTGTAAGTTCATCAATGGTGACAAGTATACTACTCTGGTGGGGGACATGGATAGTGGAGGAGGCTGTTTTGTTTAGGAGGGGGAACAGGAACTATAAGGGAAATATCTGCACCTTCTGCTTAATCTTGATATGAACCTAAAATTTCTCTAAAAAATAGAGTGTATAAAAATTCACATAAAATTCACCATTTAAAAATGCACAATTCAGGGTCTTTTAGTATGTACAATGTCATGCAAGTATCAGCACTAAAAAATTCTAGAACATTTTCTTTACCCCTTCTCAAAAAGACAACATTCCTGTTAGCAATCACTTCCCATTTCCCTCTCGCCACCACCAGCCCCTGGCAACCACTAATCTACCTTCTGTCTCTATGGATTTGCTTATTGTGAATACTGAATGTAAATGGAGTCATATAATATGTGGACTTTTGTGACTGGCTTCTTGTACTTATTACAATGTTTCTGGGGTTCACCCATGGTATAGCATGGATCAGTACTTCATTCCTTTTTATGGCTGAATAATAATCCATTGCATGAACATTTCAGTAGTTTCTACTTTTTGTCTATTATCAATAATGCTACTATGTATACAAATTTGCATACAAATTTTGTGTGGACATATGTTTTAAATTTTTTTGGATGTATACCTAAAAGTGGAATTTCTGGGTCACAAGGTAACTCTATGTTTAACTTTTTGAGGAACTGCCTAATTGATTTCCACAGCAGGTGTACCATTTTACATTCCCATCAGTAGTGTATGAGGGTTCCAATTTCTCCACATCCCTGCCAATACTTGGATTTTCTCTTTTAAAAAAAATTATAGCCTTCCCAGTGAGTGTTAAGTGGTATCTAATTATGGTTTTCATTTGCATTTCCCTAATGACCAAAGATGTTGAGCATCTTTTTCTGTATTTCATGGTCATTTGAAGAAATGTCTATTAATATTCATATGCCCATTTATTAATTTGGTTGTCTTTTTATTGTTGAATTCTATTCTGGATACAAAGTCCT
Source organism: Crocuta crocuta (assembly GCF_008692635.1). Taxonomy (NCBI): domain Eukaryota; kingdom Metazoa; phylum Chordata; class Mammalia; order Carnivora; family Hyaenidae; genus Crocuta; species Crocuta crocuta. The sequence goes on along the minus strand of NW_027530523.1, from coordinate 209,418 downwards.
TATAAATATGTAAATTGGCAAATATTTCTTTCCTTTCTGTAGGTTGTCTTTTCACTTGATTCATAGTGTACTTGGATACACAAAAGTTTCGCTTTTGATGAAGTCTAATTTTTATCTATGATTTGGTTGCTTGTGCTTTTTGGTGTCATATCTAAGAAATCATTGCCTAGTGCAAGGTCACAAACACTTATGCCTATATTTTCTTCTAGAAGTTTTATAGGTGTAGGTCTTACATTTAGATCTTTGATCAGTTCTGAATACTCGTATATGGTGTGAAGTACGGGTACACATTCATGTTTTTCCCAGTGGATATTCAGTTGTCCCATTTCTTGAAAGGGCTATTTTTCACCATTGAATTTTCTTGCCACCCTTCTCAAATGTCAATTGACCATAAATGTAAGGGTTTATTTCTGGACTCTTAATTCTATTCCATTGATCTATGTCTATCCTTATGCTAGTACCACACTGCCTTGATTAATGATGTTTTGTAGTTAAGTTTTGAAATCAGGAAATGTGAGTCCTCCCACTCTGTTCTTCTTTTACAAGATTGTTTTGGCTGCTCAGGTTCCGGTACACTTCCATACATTTTAGAATCTGCTTGTCCATTTCTGCAAAAGATGCAAGTTTAATGGGAATTGCATTGAATCTATACATCAATATGGGGGCGGGGGTGTTGCCATCTTTTTTAAATTTAAATTTTATGATTACAGCTTTGTAGTAGAGGCTAAAGTCTGGGATTGTGATGCCTCCAACTTTGGTTTTCTTCTTCAATATTACTTTGGCTATTTGGGGTGTTTTGTGGTTCCAGAAAAATTTTAGGCTTGTTTGTTCTAGCTTTGAGAAGAATGCCAGTACAATTTTGATTGGGATTGCACTGAATGTGTAGATTGCTTTGGATAGTATTGACATTTTAAAAATATTTGTTCTTCTGATCCATCACTATGGAATGTTTTTCCATTTCTTTGTGTCTTTTTCAATTTCCTTCATAGGCTTTCTATAGTTTTAAGCATACAGATCTTTTACATCTTTGGTTAGGTTTATTCCTAGGTACTTTATGGTTCTTGGGGCAGTTGTAAATGGGATCAGTTTCTTATTTCTCTTTCTGTTGTTTCATTATTGGTGTATAAAAATGCAACCAATTTCTCTACATTGAGTTTGTACCCTGCGACTTTGTTGAATTCATGAATCAGTTCTAGCAGACTTTTGGTGGGGTCTTGGCACAAAAACAAACACATAGACCAATGGAATAGAATAGAGAACCAGAATTGGATCCATAAACATATGGCCAACTAATCTTTGACAAAGCAGGAAAGAGTATCCAATGGAAAAAAGACAACCTCTTTAACAAATGGTGCTGGGAGAACTTGACAACAACATGCAGAAGAATGAAACTACATCGTTTTCTCACACCATGCACAAAAATAAACTCAAAATGGATGAAAGACCTGAATGTAAGACAGGAAACCATCAAAACACTACAGGAGAAAGCACGTAACAACCTCTTTGCTTCTACACGGCAGAGGAAGCAATCAACAAAACCAAAAGGCAACCAACGGAATGGGAAAAGATATTTGCAAATGACATATCAGATAAAGGACTAGTATCCAAAATCTATAAAGAACTCACCAAATTCCACACCCAAAAAACAAACAATCCAGTGAAGAAATGGGCAGAAGACATGAATAGACACTTTCCCAAAGACATCCAGATGGCCAATGGACACATGAAAAGATGTTCAATGTCACTCATCATCAAGGAAATACAAATCAAAACCACACTGAGATACCACCTCATGCTGGTCAGAGTGGCTATAATGGAATACTACTTGGCAATGAGAAAGAATGAAATCTTGCCATTTACAGCAATATGGATGGAACTGGAGGGTATTATGCTAAGTGAAATAAGTCAGTCAGAGAGACAGATACCATATGTTTTCACTCATATATGAATCTTGAAAAACTTAACCATGGGGGAGGGGAAGGGGAAAAAAAGTTATAAACAGAGAGGGAGGGAGGCAAATCATAAAAGACTCTTAAATACAGAGAACAAACTAAGGGTTAATGGGGGGATGGGGGAGAGGGGAAAGTGGATGATGGGCATGGAGGAGGGCACTTGTTGTGATGAGCACTGGGTGTTGTATGGAAGCCAATTTGACAATAAATTTTATTAAGAAAATAAAAATAAAAATCCTCTAGAACTCTTAGAGTAATAAAAATTGTGTAAAAGCTGCAAAAAATTTTAAATTTTAGTTATTTAACATATGGTACAATATTGGTTTCAGGAGTAGAATTCAGTGATTCATCACTTAAATACAATACCCAGTGCTCATCAAAACAAATGCCCTCCTTAGTATCCATCACCCATCTAGGCCATCCCCCAACTCACCTTCCCTCCATCAACCCTCAGTTTGTTCTCTATAGTTAAGAGTCTCTTGTGGTTTGTTTCCCTTGCTCCTCTTCCCCCCCCCATATATTTATCTGTTTTGTTTCTTAAATTCCACACGTGATTGAAATCATTTATTTGTCTTTCTCTGATTGACTTATCTTGCTAAGTGTAATACATTCTAGCTTCATCCACATTGTTGCAAATGGCAAGATTTCATTCTTTTTGATGGTTGAGAAATATTGTCATCTTAACCATATTAAGTCTTCCTATCCATGATCGTGGCCATCTTTCCATTTATTTAAGATTTCTTAAATTTCTTTCAACATTTTGTAGTTTTGAGGGAACAAGTCTTATACTTCTTTGGTATTCTTAAGTATTTTATTCTTTTTGATGCTATTATAAATAGAATTGTTTCAATTTCATATTCAGACTGTTCATTGCCAGTGTTTAGAAAGACAACAGATTTTTGTAAACAGATCCTGTATCCTGCATCTTTGCTAAATTCATTTATTAGTTTTAAGACTTTTGTCTTTTATGTGATTTCCTTAGGATTTTCTATATGAGATGATGTAATTAGCAAATAGAAATATTTGCTATTTCCTTTACAAATCTGGAAGCTTTTCAATTTCTTTATCCTACCTACTTGCCCTGGTTTTATTTAGATTTTCCATTTCTTCTTGAGTCAGTTTTGGTAGTTTATATCTTTCTAGATTTTGTTCATGTTACTAGGCTACTTAACTTGTACACATACACTGCCAACACCTTCTTGATGGAATTGATTCTTTATCATTATAAAATGTCCTTCTTTGTCTCTAGGAACTTTTTTCCTTAAAGTATTTGATAGTATAGCCACCTTGGCTTTTTTTGTTTGCCATTTGCATAGTTTATTTTTTTTCGATTCTTTTACTTTCAATCTATTTGTGTTTTTGAATCTAATATCTCTTATATACAGTATATTCAGTAGTCCTCTCCTATTTAAGGGGACTATATTCTAAGACACCTAAGTACTGAACTATTTGCCATTTCAGGCATCCACTGTGTGTGTGTGTGTGTGTGTATACACATATATATGTGTGTGCATATATATATGTGTGTGTGTGTGTTTTTCTTATATATACATACTTATAATAAAGCTTAATTTATAAATTAGGCATAGTAAGAGATTAACAACAATAGCTAATAATAAAACAGAATAATTATAACAATATACTATAATAAGAGTTATGTGAACATGGTCTCGCTCTTTCAAAATATCTTATTGTACTGTACTCACCATTTTCCGTCTTGATGATGTGAGATGATATAATATGAGATGTGAGATGCTAAAATGCCTACAAAATGAGATGAAATGAGGTCAATATGTAGGCAATGTAATGCAGCATTGAGCTATTGCTGACCTTTTGACATTATGTCATAAAGAGGATCATCTGCTTCCAGGAGTGCAGCTGACTAAAAGTAACTGAAATTATGGAAAGTGAAACCATGGATAAGGGAGAACTACTGTAGTTGGATCACTTAATAAATTATGCCAATGTCTGCCTTTTAATTGGAGAGTTTAATATATTTACCTTTAATGTAACTGCAAATAAAGAACATAGCTTTGCCAATTTGCTACTTGGTTTCTATATATCTTATATCTTTTAGGTCCTAATTTTCTCCATTAATTGTCTTCTTTTGTCATAGATATTCTCTAGTGTGCCATTTTAATCTATTTAAAAATGGGCCTTAATTTAGGAAGATCTTGTTCAGATTAATACCAACTCAGCTCCAAGAGTATGCAAAAGGTTTGCATCTATATAGCTCCAAATGTCCACATTATGCTGTTACTATCACAAATTACTCCTTTATATGCTGTGTGCCCACCAGCATAAGTTTATAATTATTATTTTATGCAGTTTTCTTTTAAATAAAATAGGTATAAAAAGAGAGTTACAAATAAAATACACATACTCTCTTTTATATTTATCTATGTAGTTACCTTTAATGGTGCTCCTTTTTCCCATATGGATAGAAGTTACTACTATTCAGTGTCCTTCCATTTAAACCCAAAGGACCTAAGAATTTCTTGTTGAGCAGATCTTCTAGCAATGGGCTGTTAGGATTTGTTTATCTTGGAATGTTTTAATTTTTCCTTTGTTTTTGAAGGATAGTTTTCCTAGATATAGAACTCTTGGTTGAAAGATATTTTTTGTGTGTACCTTTAATATGCCATCCCACTATCTTATGGCCTACTTAGTTTCTGATGAGAAATCACCTGTTAATTTTATTGAGGATCTCTGGTGTGTGATGAGTCATTTCTCTCTTGCTGCTTTAAAGAATTTATCTGTCTTTCAACAGTTTGATTATGAAGTGTACAGATATGAATCTTCTGGAGTTTATCCTAGTTGGAATTCATTGCATCTCTTGGATGTACAGATTAAATTTTTTCCTAAAATTGGGCAAATTTTCAGCCATTATTTTTTCCAATATTCATTTTGCTCCTTTGTCTCAGCCCTCTTCTTCTGGGACTTCCATTATTCATATGTTGGTAGCCTTGATGGTGTCCCACAAATCTCTGAGGCCCTGCTCATTTTCATTCATTCATTTTTCTTTATTTTCCTAAAACTGAATAATCTCAAAATTTTGAGCTTTATACAGCCTTAAAGACATCTCATTCCCAGCCTTTCTTCTAAACCTTTTTGGTTAGTCTATTGTTTGTCCCAATCGTTATCCATTGCCACAAGCAGCAAAGACTAAAATATTTTCCTGTAAATGTTTTTGACATATGCCTCCAGGGTAGCAATTTTAAGACTGGGTGACTTTTGAATCAGGTGAAATAAAGAGAAGGCTTTTCAGTGGGTCTTCCAGGGTGCCATCATACAGATGAAATAATGATAATTCTTTGCAAATGAGATCTGTTCTGTTCTATCCAGAATCAGAAATTTGGGCTGTTGTTTTCAAGGCCACCTCTGAGTTGGGTAGTGGGGGATAGGACTTGGGTAAATGAAAATACGATAAAGTTTGCTGTTCTTACGGAGATTCAGTTGTGTATTTTTAAAAATAAGTGCCCCTTGGGTTACTGCAAACCTTTATTTAACTCCCAGAGTTCCAAAAAAGTTGATTCTGACAGTGTTTGCCATTTTTAAATTGCCTTTCTGGAGGGGCAGAATTTTAAAGTTACTTATTTTGACATTTTGCCAAAGTCACCTTTCATACCATTTTTGAACATTTTCTGTGTTACAAGCACAGAAATGTCTGTCTTTATAAAGATCTCATTTCATCCTGCTAAAAACCATTTAATATGGTTATTCTTCTTCTTTAATAGATGGGCAAAGTATGATGAAAATGTTCTAAGAGTGAATTATAATGATGGTTGTGAAACACAGTAAACTTACAATAAACCAATGAATTTTATACTTAAAAACTGCTTGGAGAAGTTAAATAACTTGCTCAAGATCATACTTGGAAGTTGCAGAATGACGATCTGAATCCAGTTTTGTCTAACTGAAGAGAATATTTTCTTTCTACCATATCAGGTGACCTCCATGGTGAGGTCAAGGTGGAAGCCTGCTAAGTCAGAATCAAGGAGATTTAGGAGGGAAATTAGTAGTTGAGACTATACGTGCGTACCACAGATGGGCCCACATTCCCACAGGTTTGGTTCAAGTTTTCAGATGGAATGTCAGGTGGGGAATGCATACATAATCAGCAGCTGATGCCTAATGTAAGCTGCTTTGTATTCTTGCTATATGGCCATCCCCCTGGCTTGCCAAAGAAAGTGATGTTTTTTGTAAAACTGACATCTGTCTCCACGGAATTGTCTTTGAGGCCAGGACTAGCACCTAGAGGTGCCTAGAGGAAGATCCTTGAGGACCTAGAAGACTTGGTGAAGCAAGTACTTCCTCCTAAAACTCTTCTTTCTCAATTCTCAGGCCAGGACAAATCTCTTATTTATAGGCTGTTGAGAGTCTATGGACCTTTCACTTGGAGAACTTGCCACTGTTGCAATTTTACATTTATTGGTATAACTACTGATTATCTATTTCCCCCATCAGAATGCAAGCTCCATGGGCATGGAGACCCTGACTCTCTTTTCACCTCTGTGCCAGCACCTGACACATAGAAGGGATTCAATAAACATTTGTGAATGAATGAATACAAGGATGAATAAACAGGCAACTCAACTTCCTTCTTTGATACAGGCTGGTTTTGGAATTAAGCTCCATGTAAGAGACTAAAAGGTTAAAAATACTGAGCATTGGTGAAAATAAACAAGACACAATATAGTTAAAAGGTACATGGAAAAAAACCCAATTAAACCATTTTTCCAGGAGTGGTTCCATGTTTTGTTTTGCCTATACCTTAACAATTTGAGAAGAACTTTTTAAGAAAGTTGCCTGAATGAAGAATTGCTAGGATCCCCTCCCACTCAAAGACACAGGCACAAACCAGAAAATACTTTTATCTGGGCAAAAGCAGCTGACAGCTTCTGCCAAGAAACCGATGCAGAGTCCTCAGATGAACCCCATCTGGCTGTGGGTGTAGAGAGGGAGCATATGATCTCCAGCAGCTGTGGAAAGGATTGGTGTGTTGTTATTCCCTTAACAGGTTCCCAGGCAGCTGGCAGTGCCACCTTCCCATTAATTTCTCTGGGTCCCAGGTACCCTAGGTGGCCTATTGTGATTGGTCCCAACTGTAGAGTGCTCAGAAAAGTCTTCTGGTCTCCAGTTCCCTAGAGGCACAGAGAAAAGGAAACAGGCATTCCTTTTGGAGAAAGAGAGAGAAGGATTGAAGAGGCATATTGTAAAGACTAGGGGATTACCTGAAATCAGAGAGTTACACCAGAGACATCATCTCTAGCCATGCTGACACACAAAAGGCATTCAGGAAATACCTGTGGCATCAAAATGGTCGGAGCCTAACAAAGGGAGCTGACATCCAGCTCCATTCCAATCCCTACCCTCCATCCCAGCAGGAGGCTGCAGAATCACCTGGGGGTCTGCTTAGCAGTCACCAAACCTTCCTTCCCTCTCAGACCAAAGCTGCATCTCTCTGGTTTAACTGAGCCACAGAATACATAGGTTTCCTGATATTACTTGAAAATAGTACCCTTTGCAGCAATTGTGCCATCAATCTAAAGGACATGCCTCCCTCTGTGAACAGCAAGGCCAGAGACAAATAAATGGCCAGGGAACATCATAAATCCCCTTGTGACAGGGCAGCCCAGAGAAAGGGATAAAGTTCAGCACATTTGTATAAAAATAAAAATGGATGGTATATGTTCTGCAGCAATCTGAATTTTAGCTGGCCTGGCATCTAAAAATGCCTTGCTGATCTTCTTCAATGTCAACTACCTCAGAGAACAGACTGCTTATCACAAGTCTTTAGTGAAAATATAAGCCTAAATGGATTAACTTCCAAAAGGATCCCCACACCTTTTGCTACCGGCAAGGCAACCAGCTCTCCCAATTTCTGCACCGGAGGGCTTGCTTATAGACTAACATTCTCACCTAGAGAGAAGGAAAAGAAGCACCTGGGCACTAGACAGGGGCAAGAGTGGAACATCCAATTATCATGACTTGAACTTGCTCCTTCTTTGTCATTTATGTCACAAACATTTGTTGCACCTACAGTGGCAGACAACTCTGTGATCACCTTGTGGGCAGAGATCATGTCTTGCTTTTTGCTCTAAAGGACAATGAATACAGCATAAAAGAAGATGCGCCTTTGGACTTCAGGGAGATCACAAAATAGCAGGAAGAGAGACATATAACCCAATTAAAATTCATTATGACCAGTGTGAAGATAGAGGTAGACATAGCACTTGGTCTCAAGAGATGGTGGGAGGCTTCCTGAGTAAAGTGGCCTCCAAGATGAGATCAGAGAAAGGGGTAACGCTAAGCCAGTTGAAGGGGAAATGTTTTTTCAGGCAAAGGAAAACACATGGTCAAAAACCTGAAGATGAATAGGAACAAGACATGTTATAGGAACCTTAAAGAAGCTTATTCTGGTTGGAGAGCCAAGTTTAGTCTAACTGATTGAGAGGAAGCAGGAGATGGGGCCAGAGAAACAGGCCTGAGCCTAATCACAAACCATGTTAAGAAGTGTGAATTATCACTGTAGCAATGGGACACTTTTGAAAGGTTTCAATCAAGGAAGTAGCTGGTTATATTTGCAACCTGGAAAGACCACTCTGGCTACAGAGTGGAGGATGAATTAAAGAAGAAGAGACTGTATCCACATGGGAAGACTGTTGAAATAGTCCAAATAAGAGATAATAGGGGGCTTGAACTTAAGTGGAGACAGTACGGAATGGAGAGAAAGTAGACAGATTCAAGATACATTTTAG
>NW_027530523.1:196325-200534 GCF_008692635.1 Crocuta crocuta | reverse complement strand
TCAAGATGTATTTTAAAAGCCATATTCAAGAAGACATGTGGGGCGAAGGAAAAGAAACAAGACTGGGTATTTCCATTCCCCAGGGCTGAAATGAGAGACTGGGGGCAATGTCTAAAATAGAAAGCAAATTTGGATATGGATCAAGAGATTATTGCTACCAAGAGGTGCAAGTAAGCAAAAACTAGAAGCAGGCCTCCAAAGAATAGGCCACTGTCTGATCCAAAGATATTGTGGTCTGAGTAACCACTGTGGAGCAGAATCTGGCTGGCAGGAGCTTGAGGGTTTCAACAACTGGACTCTCAATGAACAACTAGCTCCTGTAGGCTAAGGAACAGGACCCAAAACTACACCATGCTTCTTCCATGTTTTCTGTTCCAATCAAGATAATCTCAGGGACAGGAGCAAGCCAGGGCCCAAGGCTGACATGCATTAGTTGATTCAGTTGTAGGAGACAAAGGCAAGGCAATATGTCATCACTGTGTGGGTACATGATTAGCTGTTATTTCCCCACAACTAATGGCAAAATTCAGTTAAATAAAACCATGAATTGGAAGATCTCTCCATAGTTCTCAAACTATTGTGACTCTCTATGTTATGCCATCCAATTGCATGCCATAATCTGCTCTCAATATTTTGAACAGTTTTATAATTATGTTCTCTGCCTGTTCACAGTTTTTACTGAGATCCTCCACTGAAGAAGAAATAAGGTTGTAGTAGACAATAGGGACCATGGGCAAAAATTGAAATCTGCATGTCGGCATGTCCCCAAAAATCAGTGGTCAGGAGGGAAGAGAGGCAAAAGAAACCCAGGCATGCCATGGCAAAAAATGTGGGCTCATGAGACCCCCTGGTCCACAAGGCTGAGATGGCTTTTGGTCCCAGGGTCTAATGGCAGACTTCCAGAGAACTCCTGAGACTATGAGGCCTCGGGCTGCCAGAAAGGGCCATGTGCTACATGTGGTGGATGCCCTTCTGAAACAATTTTCTCATCCAAATGCCTCCATGCAAATCCCAACTCAAATGAAAAAGTAAAAGCTGTCAAGTCTGATATATTAGGAAGATAATTCAAGCAGCTGCTATTTGTATTTTATTTTTAGACATCTTTTTTTTTTTTCCTTCAGACAGATCACAATTTCTAAAATATTATTCCTTCTTCTAGGTCAAACAACATCTGTTGTATAAAAAAGAAAAGCCATTTCACATTGTCAAGTTTACAACTTCCATTTTTATTGTGCCACAGCAATATCGTACAATTATTTTATTTTCCCTCTGAAGAAGTCGTTAGAGTCGATGGTGCCAATATCCCATGGATTGAGGGGTCCCCAAGTAGATTGTGACACATTTTTGACACCTTCAGTGTCAGTAATCCTTGGGTAGGCTCTAATATGATAAACCACAATCACTCCAAATGAGAAGTATCTGTTTATCATGGAGATGGAACCCTGATTATTCCAAGGGATACCTTCAAAAAGTTCCCTCTCACCACATTTGTGCTTCTCTCTTAGAATCTTTGGTAAATAAAAAATGTGGATGAAGTCATTCCTGCAGCTTGGTCCTAATGATGAGGATGGATGCTATTAAAAGAAGCAAATGAGCAAGTTTTCGACTAATGAACAGGTTACTACAGCTAAAAATTACCAAAGAATCAACCTCTCTGGCCTCCTTTCAGTTTGATGTACGTGCTGTTTGTGCATTCTGCCTGGAAAGCATTTCCTCCTGCCCACTCCTTACCTAGTTAACACCTACACATCCTTCAGATCTTAGCTCAGCTGTCACTGCCATCCTTAATCCCTTCCCCCAAAGAATAGGTCAAAGACCTTTATTATACATTCTCACCACACCATGTACCTTTGTTTTAGCACTTACCACTGTTGCAATTTTTTTATATATGTGCAATCGTGGAACTGGAAGTTCTGAGTGTAGGGGCCATGTCTGATTCACTCATCATTATATCCCTAGCATCTAGCATGGTACTTGGAATATAATGGACATGCAGTAATCATTTGATGAATCGTCAAGCTCTCTGTTCCTGTATGTGTCAGGACAAATAGCACTAGCTGCTGTAACATACACTCCAAAATCTCAGTGGTTTAACACAATTAAAGATTCATTTCTCACATTGAGATCTAATGTGGATTGGGTACTTCTCATTGGAGACTTTTCCACATGATGATCCAGGGATCCAGGTTTCCTCCATCTAGTGATTCCACAGTCTCCAAACAAGTAGAAGAGAGAGCACGGACAGTCATGCAGGGGATTTTTGGCCAGACTGTCACTCCTGCCCACATTCTATTGACGATAATCTAGTCCTATGCCCCAGCATAGCCACAAAAGTGGCTGGGAAATGTAGTCTTCCTGTGTGTCCAAGGGAGAGAAAACAAGGTTGGCAAGTATCCAGTCCATCTTCGCCACATTCCTTGCTACAACTCACCATCTTCTGCAACTATGGGTACTGTATGAGTCAGAGTTCCTCAGAGAAACAAAATNATAGGAGGATTAGGAGGAACTTAACGGAGGACCATGGGGGAGAAAAAGGGGGGAAATGGTGGGGGAGAGAGGCAAACCATGAGAGACTCTTGAATACTGAGAAACAAACTGAGGACTGATGGATGTGGTGGGGAGGGGGGAGATGTGCATGGAGGAGGGCACTTGTGGGAATGAGCACTGGGTGTTATGTGGAAACCAATTTGACAATAAACTATTTGTAAAAAAAGAAAAAGAAAAGATTTATTATAGGAGTTGGCTCGCATGGTCATGGAGGCCAGGGAGTCCCACAATCTACCATTTGCAAGCTGGAGAATGAGGAAAGCGGGACTGTAATTCAGTCCAAGTCCAAAGGCCTGAGAATGGGGAAACCAATGCAATAAGTCGTGATCAAAGTCCAAAAGCCTGAGAACCAGAAGCACTAATGTGTGAGGGCAGGAGAAGATGAATGTCTCAGCTCAGGAAAGAGAGCCTCCACCTTTTTGTTTTATGCAGGTCCTCAAGGGACTGGATGATGCCCACCTGAACCAGTGAGGGTGATCTTTTCTCAGTCTACTGATCCATGTTCTAATTTCTCCCAGAGACACCCTCAGAAATGTTTTACTAGGTATCAGAATACCTTAGCCCAGTCAAGTCGACACATAAAATTAACCATCACAGGTACCAACAATAAATCTAATCAAATAAACCCCCAACTATTCTTCCCACTCCCTCCCCGTCACTCATACCCTACCTTAGCCATTCCTGATCTCAAATAGGAGTTAGGGGTTTTAAATTACTGGTGTCTTAGATAAGAAGCAGGCAGATGCCTATAAAAACACAGAACACAACCCACAGGTCAGATTCCCTGACCAAAACCTTTCCTCAGATCCCCATCCCCTATCACTGGCTTACAAGGTTTTCCACAATTTAAATCTTAATAAATCTCCAGAAGTAAGCAACTTTGTTGAAGGTAACTTGCTTCATCTTAAATATTCACATGAAATTTTGGCATTTGCTCCAAGATACACCCATGGGCATTTAAATTTCGACTGCTTCCCTTGAAATTTCTAAATACGGTTGTCATTCCAAGAATATGCCCTACCTTTATTCAAAGGTTTGAGAAGTTGCTTGGCATGAGTGCCAAGGTCTGAGCTGCAAGGTCCTGTAAGCCCTGAATAACTGTTTAGTAAACCAAGTCTACTAGAAAGAGCCCAGCAGAGGGGTCCTTTACTCCCTAGGACCCTGTATTAATTTGCTAAGGCTGCCACAACAAAATGCTACAAGTCAGGTGGCTTACACAAGAGAAATTAATTTTCTTACAGTTCTGGAGGCTGGCAATTCAAGATCAGCATGTTGGCAGCATTGGTTTCTCTTGAGGCCTCTCTCCTGGACTCGTGGACCATGACCTTCTCTGTGTTCCCACACGGTCACTCCTCTGTGTGTGTGCATGTGTGTATCCTAACCTGCACTCCTTATAAAGACACTAGTCAGATTGGATTAAGGCCCACCTATGTGACCACTTTCTATCTTAATCTCCTCGTTAGAGGCCCCATCTCCAAATACACTCATACCTGAGGTACTGAGGGTTAAGACTTCCACATAGGAATTTAGGGGTGGGGGGCACCTAGTTCAGCCTATAACAGTCCCTAAAGATAATCTGAAGAAGTAGGGACAGCCACAGTACTGGCAAAAAAAGAAAAATTCCCTTACTGAATTTGTTGCAAGAAACAAATTGTCCCTCCC
>NW_027530523.1:188975-196207 GCF_008692635.1 Crocuta crocuta | reverse complement strand
ATAGGTTCAGATTCCAGGCATTTTGTTTTAGAGAATCTTTGCATCTGCCCAGTGGCTGTGGAGGAGTTCTGTGCTTTGTGGCAGTGGCTGCAGTACATCTCAAGCAATAAAAGGGATCTGAATCACCACCACTTGCCGTCTCTCTGTCTTTCACATCACCCTGACTTGGTTGGTAAGCTTTTGAGGAAAATCACAATTATACACACACTTTCTGTGCTGATACCTGCCATCTCTCTATTTGTTTTCTGATAAACATGCCCTTTTCCTAGAATTTTATTCCAATGCCAGGCTGTGATCAATTCTGGTGCCTGTCTTGTCCCTGTGTTCTACAACAATCCTGCCTGTGCAAGAGGGCCTGCGCCTTCAGAGAGATGTGCTTGGTACTGTCTCTCCACTCCTCCCCCAGCCAGTAGTCAGCAGCTGCTGAGCAGAAATGGGTTTGGGGAATGCCAGTGTGACAATTACACAGGTATCTGGGAGGACCCAAAGCTCTGGTCTCGGCTGCGTGACAGCTTCAGGGAAATTAAGTGCAAGCTGTTTGGAGAATATTTCTCCATAGAACATTATGAAATCCTATAGGCAGGAGTGCATGGACAGTGCCTGCTTCCCTCTCCTCCCCTCCCCCAGTTTCCAGAAAGAAGAAAGAAAAAGCTGCAGCTTCGTATTTGATATTTAGAATTAATTAGAGCCCCAAATCCCATACCAGCCAGCAGGTTTCTTAATGAGGCCAATGTATTCATCTTCTTCAGCCTACTTCTCGAATCCATATCCAACCCACACAGGGACCATTATAGTGCCTCACGATGCCCTGTGGTTTTCAAAGTGCCACCGCATGCTGCTGCCTCATCTGGCCCCCACAATCACCCTGGTAGGTGGTCAAGACAGGAGCCATTCTCCCTACTTCCTCAATGAGTTTTCAGGGAGGTTGAGTCACTTTCCCAAGGTCATGCAACTAATAAGCAGAACTGGATAGAAACTGGATTTGAACTCAGTTTGGTCTAGCACCACGGCCCGTGCCGTGAACCACTGCTATTCTCCTGCCACCTCAGAAAGAGTCATGTCTGCATCAGTGTCAGGGAGGCAAATCTAAGGCTCCTGGGTGACAGAATTATCCAGCTAGGGTTGCAGGGAAAAAATGCAGGAGGCTCGGTTAAATTTGGATTTCAGATGAGCAAAGAATAAATTTGTAGTATAAGTATGTCCCAAAGTTATGCTTCTCTCAAAGACGATGTGGTATATACTTATACATAGTAAACACTGACTCGATGTCTATCTGAAATTCAAATCTAACCGGGTATCTGGCTTTGTGTTTGCTAGATCAGCCAACATAATCCTCGGCACTATCCTAACAAAGCTGACCAGCCACCTGGCCTTCTAATGACCTCTGCCCCAGTCCTTCCCTTGCTTATCTAATGTCACTTTCTTCTATGGTTCTTCGACTGAAGCCCTCCTCTGGAATTCACCTGTATGACCTATTAACAAGCCCCAGAGAGTTAGCACCTGCTTTGGTTCCTCCATTGAGTTTGTTCCTCTCCACTCCCCAACCTCCACTCTGAGCCAAAAGCCTATTTCCTCTGACCCAGATCATGACCAAATTTCTAGTCACCCCACTTGACAGATGATTGCCAGATTTTTTCCTGACCAAAGCACAAGGCATTTTTCTATTCTAAACCCTCCAAAGACCCCCTAAGCTCCTTAGTGTGGCCTTCAAAGCTTTCCAGACCAAGTTCCAACTTGATGATGCCTCCGCCTCCCTGGTCCTCCACCATGGTTGAATGTGGACCCTAAGCCTGAGCCACACTGAGGGTTCCAGCTTTCCACAACACATTCATGCTTGCATATGTCTCTCCACTGGCCTTGAATACCACTCCCTTGACATCCCCAAGTCCAGTGCTACTACCACTACTTCTACCCCCACAGCTGCAAGTGATTTGCCTCTGGCACCACCCTCATAGCACTTCCCAACCCTTTTGGTACATGCTGTATTATGTCTGTATTCTTTTTACTTTGTTACATCTTAGCTCCTCCTTCTGCCATCTTACATCCCTGGGGAACAAGAGCTATTTTCTATGATTTGCTTTCCCTCTACAGGGCCTAACATAATTTCTGGCATATGCTAAGTGTTCCATAGAAATGACTGGATATAAGTGAATGACTTGACCCCACAGCCATTCTCTACTTCATGACACCTATTCTATGCCAACACTGGGCCAAAGCATGGAGCTAGAGCAAAGACTAAGATCTGCTCTTGTCCTCAGGGTACACCATGAAAACAGAGCAATCTGGGACTGGAATAAAATTTGGTTACCCTGAGGCCAGTCTCAGCCCAGGGTTTCTGCAAAGGGATCACACACCCAACTCCAGAATGCTTTGAAGAGTAAGGTAGGACCTTACCAAATGACCCTTGAGAAGTTGAAGAGGGTAGGGAGGGGCATGGAGGAAAATACATACCATAACATGCAACAAAATATCCCCAAAGTCTTCTTTCCACCCCTTCATCCCAAGCCCACTCTTCATGGTGACTGCTCTTGGTTTCCCCGTCTGCATGCCAGGCACTACCTGCACAACCTAGAGTTTCTAAAGAGGCCAAAATTTAAAAAGTGAATTGTTTGTTCCCACCATAAATCAATGAGATACCCTGTGAGGGCCTTCTGGAGGTAAGGAGAGAAGTCCTGAAAAGAATAAAGAACAAGAGAGTTTGAAGAAAGACCTGAACAGGGGGTCAAGAGCCCATATTCCTCCTCCATCTTTGATGATACTTTGTCTTCCAAGGCCCCCCTGCAACTTGCAGTAAGTGGTCTCTAAAATGGACTCTTGGATGTCCCTAATGGTCCCACCTCCTGGTATTCATGTCCTTGTGTAATCCCTTCCTAAAATTTAGACAGGACTTGATGATTCACTTATAATGAAACAGAACATGACGGAAGTGATGGGATGTCACTTCTGAATTAGGTTATTGAAAGATTCTAGCTTCCATCTTGGTCTCTTTCACTTAGTGACACTCTCTCACTCTCTCTTGGATTGCCCACCTTGGGGGAAGCCAACTGCCATAGCATGATGCAGCCATTCAGAGAGGTCCACAGAAGTGAGCTTGGAAAAGGATCCGCCCTTAGTCAAGTCTTGAGATGACCACAGCTTCATAAGAGACCTCAAGTTCAAGGCCTCGAGTTAGCTTCCCCCTTGAGCCATGCAACCCGTGCAATAATAATCATTGTTTTAATCCACTAAGATGTGGGGTGATTTTGTTATGCCGCAATAGATAACTAATACTAAGCCAAAGCCCCTGCATGCTTCTGCCTCAAGAGAAGTAATGCCTCTGGCTTTGGGACCTAGCCAGCAGGCAAAGATGCAAGCACACCCATCCTGTTTCATGTCCAAGTGTCATTTTCTAATGCTGTAGTCAAGATGCCAGCAGTCCCCAGAGACAGTCGAGGGGCTTTTATAGCTGTTACAAATCCTGCTTCATGAATCCCAGACCCATATGCAAATGTGAAGCTCAACCTTTGATAAGCCATTTGATTTCCCTTTTAGTTAATGAAGTGAAAATACACCATTTTACACTCAGATTAAATTGCTAAAATGTTTCACTCTGGTCCCCAGTTAGTTGTAATTAAAAATAGAAAAGGGAAGAACAGGAAAAGTCACTCACTTTCTCCTGGTGTCCTGAGGCATGGAAGGGGAGACTTGAGTGGAGGTGAGGGGGCGGGAGGGAAGGGCAGGGTGACAGCCCAAGAGGAAGCCCCTAGACCCACCTCAGCTGGCAAAAGGTGTGCCCCTGTGCCTGCAGCCCCCAGGAACTCAGAATGCCAGGAGAAATGCTGCCCCTGGCTTTCTGGGTAGGAGGAAGGGAGACAGGGTGCTCCACAGGGGCGTTTCAAAGGGGCCAGAAGTTCTTGACACACAGCAAGAAGCCAGGTATATGAAAAAGTGTGTGTCTGCGAGTGTATAGGTGATGATGGTGTATAGGTGCTCATGTGGTGGTGACAAAGGATGGGTGAGGCAGTATATATACCTCTGTGTGTGTTTGTGTGATACAGATACTCATCGGTGTGAGAGGAAAATGAATGAAGGCCTCTATGTACTTGTGTGTGTGAGTAAGCAAGAAAAGTGTGCAGGTACATGTGCATGTGTGAGAGAGGATGAGGGAGGAGAGTGTATAGGTGTGTGTGTGTGTGTGTGTGTGTGTGTGTGTGTGTGAACACTACATAGGGACTCATAGGTGTGAGATAGAATGGGTAAAGGGGAGTATATGTACCTACGTGGGTGTTTGTGTAAGTGTATGAGTTGGGGGTCTATATGCTTTTGTGTGGGGGAGGACTGTATATGCTTGAATGTGTGTGTACCAAAGATTGGGTGAGGAGCCAGATATGTGCAGGGGTGGACATCTGTACAGATGAAGAGGTGGATGTGTATGTATGTGAATGCATGGGGAAGAAGTGTATATGTGTGTGGAAGAGCAATGCATTAGGTGAAGGAGAGCATATATGTGTATGCGAATATATATGTGGGGAGATATGTATACAAATGTGTTTGAGTGTCTTACTGAGGTGGCTTGATGTGTACGTATGTGCTGGTGTGAGTAAGGAGTGATCAAGGGGCTATACAGACATGTGTGTTCCTAAATGGGTGAAGGAAATATATATGTATGTGTATGTGAGTACACACGTGTATGGGTGAGGGGTGCATGTGCTGTATTAGCATTTATAAATATATCTGTGAGGTGTATACGTATATTTATGTGTCAGGGTGTTCATAAGGAGGTTGTATATAAGTGTGGATAAATTTACATACAGGTGAGAGGGCATATATGAATGTGGATGTGACAGTGTATGAATGAGGGGGTGGTGTGCACATGTGTGTGTGTTTTGGGGTGCATGGAGGAGTGTATATGTAATTATATGTATGTGTATGTAAAGGGCATGGGTTAAATGAGTGTACGTATATGTCTGTCTGTGAATGCATGAGTGTGGAGGTATATATGTGTATGTCTGAGACAGATGGGGTGAGGGTGGAAACTGTGCATGTATGGTAGCTGTGTGTATAGGTATATAAGTGTACTGGTGATGGCTATGTTTATACTGGTGAGGAATATATTTATAATTTGAGTGTGAGAATGGATGGCTAAGCATAGACTATATGTCCATGTGTATGAGTGAATTGAGTGCATAAGCACACACATGTGAGTATATGATTGCAGGGTATATGTGTGAGTGGTTGTGTACATACTTTTATTTGCATATAATTTTCTGGGTGAGGCATAGATGCATATGAACATGTGTGTATAGGTACATGTGTACATGTGTGAGTTTATGCATGAGGCAAATCTATATCTATGTGTTTGAGAGAGACTATGGATGAGCCCAGCATATATGTGTGTTTGTGCTTGAGTGTACAGGGTAGGACATTTATATTTACATGTGCATACGTGTGAGTCTACAGTTGAGGGGATAGTAAAAGTATGTGCATGTTTGTACGACATTATAGTTGAAATTGTAAGGTTATTGGCCTGTGTATGTGAGTGTAAGCATGATATATGAGTGCACTATTATGAGATTATGGGTTTGGGATGTATATATGCATTTGACTGAGAATATGGCAGAGGTAGGTTTATATGTATGTGTCTATAAGTGCGAGTATGAGAGACTGAGTGTAAACATACATGTGTGAGGGGGCATATATACATGCATGTATATATATGCATATATGTATGGATGCAGAGTCAATTTGTGTACATGAAAGTGGGGTCTACAGGTATCTGTGTGTGTTAGTGTATGGATGAAAGGATGTGTGTATGTGTCTCAGGTGATATATTTATGTATATATGTGTATGTTAAAGTGTGTGGCTGTGGAAAGTATGAGCCTGTCCCGGTATGAGTATATGTCCAGAGGCCTGTGCATGTATGTTTATGAAAGTCTGGGTAAGGGATGTGTATTTAAGTGTGTGTATGTGAGTATATGTATTAGCGAGTATATGATTATGTTCTATGTATAAATGCATGGAGGAGGGAGTTTTAGATGTACTTGTGAATGTATTTAAGTGTATGGCTGGGACACATGTACACATGTATTTGTTCATACATGCATGTTTGTGTATATACCTACACACATGTGTATGTCTATTTATGGGTGGGAAGAGAAATACGGATGTGAATAGTGACTTTATATTTGAGACAGTGCCTGTATGTGTATGCGTGAATACATATGTGAATGGGATATATGTGTCTGTATATGCTTCGGTGATAGGGTGAGGGAGTTTGCATGTAATTGCACATGTATCTTCCGGGTGTGTAGGGGGGTCATATCTGTGTGGATGAATGTGTCTGCATGGGTGGGTGACTATGTGTGTATATGTGATTAACAGTATATGGGATAAGTGAAGTATACATATATGTGTATATGTGTGATGGGTTGCGTATTTCATGTGTGAAAGTACATGGGGAAGGAATTCATATGCAACTCTAAGTGTATGGATAACTGATGTTTATGTGTCTGTACATGAGGATATGGAGGAGGGATCTGTACATACATGTTTCAGTGTGTGTGCAGCTCAGGGGGGCATATGGCATGTTTGGGGGTAGTCATGCATATATTGATAAGGGTAGGTGTGTATACATGCGTGAATTTGAGAATATATGGGTGAGGTGAGTATATATGTATTTGTGTGTCAGTATAGGCATGAGGTGGTATGTGTGTAAGGGGGTGTATTTGCATATGTGTATGTTTGGGTGGACTCTATATGTATCAGGATGTGTGTTTGTACGAGTGTACACTGGTGACATGTATACATACATGTGTTCATGAGGATGTAGTCGACTGGGCTGTATATTTATGTGTGTGTTTTGAAATAAGGTTGCTGTATTTGCAGGTATATGAGAGAAAGTATATGGGTGAGGTGGTTTATATATTTTTTTTTATGTGTCTGTGAGCATGTATTTGTGTGGGTTGTATCTGTACCAGTGAGTATATATTTGAGTGAGTTGTATATGAACCTTTGCGTGTGAGTGTATGAGTGTGAGAGACATTTATGTACCCTTGTGTGTTTCTGTTGTCCTGGGTGTATGTTCCTTTACTTCATACAATGAATCAATATGGTGTAGAGCTTCAGAACACAGCTTCAAGTCAGATAGACCTGGGTCTCACTCCTGCTCTTTTACTTGATGGCTGTGTGACCTTAAGCCAGTTACTTGACTTTCTCATGCCTCTGTTTCTTCATCTGTAGAATGGGGGGGGGG
>NW_027530523.1:179630-188917 GCF_008692635.1 Crocuta crocuta | reverse complement strand
TACTGACCTCATAGTGTTGTGATAAAGATTTTAAAAGATCATACATAACACTATATTTATGAAAATGCTCAACACAGAGCTTGGTGCCCAAAAAACTCATTCAATGAATGCCAGTTGTCACAAAGATATTGTTACAATTTTGATTATTGGCAGCAGATTCTCAAAGTTGCCCATTGAGCAAATGGACAACTCTATAGTTGTATTTATGGATTTCTGCCAGGCAAGGGAAAAGGGGGGCAGAGGAAGTTCAGAGGAGAGGTGCATGTCCTGGTTGTCCCTCCCTCCAAGGACACTGGCCTCCAAATGCTACAAGTGCGAATAGTGACCCAAATGGCATTTTCAGGCTCTAACAGGTTCCAGCACAACTTGCATACAGCAGGCCCAAGGGTAAGGTTTGTCTCTGAACAACCCCAACCCAACTAACCCACTGAGAGGCAAAGCACTGAGCAAGAAAGATGCAGGTGTGGGACTGGGCAGTAGTAGGGGACAGTGGGACTTTATCATCTGAAACCAGTATCTGGTTCTTTTCATAATACAGACTCCATTTCACAAACTAGCTTGTGTGAACATTTAAGTACCTAATACTGTGTGTTCCAGACTGATGCTGGTTGGAAGGATTGCAGTCACTCATTCATTCAGCATACACTCTGTGAGCAGCCCTTCTGGGCCGGGTACTGTGCAAGGCACAAGAGAAAAGAAGTCAATCAGAAGAAGCCCTACTCACAAGGAATGCTTAGACTTCATTTGTGACTCTCTCTCCTGCCTGACCCCCTCTATCCTCTGTACAGCCCAGCCTGGGGTGGGGGTTGTCTTCACACCTATTCTTATTAAAAAGACATCATTGGCCAGAGGGTTGAAAATGACTGCTTCAGTGACATGAGGGACAAGTGGCTCTCAGACTCTACAATGCTTACCAATCACCTGGGCAGTTAGTGGGGAGGTAGACCCACAAGCCCCACCTGCTAAGGTTCTGATTCGGTATCTGAGGAGGGGCCAGGAATCGGCAGGTTTCTGCCCCACCCCCCACCCCCCCAGGGGATTCTTAGGCAGGCAGGTGCAGAGAGAAACTCTAGTACAGAATCACAGAGATTCAGGACAAAGTCATCATTCCACAGATGACAAAACCAGGTGTCAGAAGGGAAGTGCTTGCTCACAGCCGCACAGCT
This sequence comes from Crocuta crocuta, assembly GCF_008692635.1. NCBI lineage: Eukaryota > Metazoa > Chordata > Mammalia > Carnivora > Hyaenidae > Crocuta > Crocuta crocuta. The sequence continues at coordinate 187,751 of NW_027530523.1, read as the reverse complement.
AACAACCGATAGGTCAAGGCTCAAACCCTGGTCCCTTGCCTGCCAGCTCAGCAACACTTTTCAAATGGGGGCGGGGGTGGGAGACTGGAGCAGAAAGTGCAATTACACGAGGGATCTTTTTGATCTCGGCGCCCCAACTGCATCCTGGCCCTTGAGAATCCATGCCATAGCACGTGTCTGTTGTGAGTGTTGCTCACATCCCGGGAGGGTATTGAGGAAGAAAAAGGTTATGGAAACCAGGCTCGACATCATAACACATCCCTGCTTTTACCGCTGCATTAAAAGATAAGGCAAAGGGTGGTGCATCAACATGAGCCCTAGGTGGTGAGGGGAGAGTCCTCGCTGGGAGTGGGAAATAGAAGGCCTGGGAAGTCCCTTGCCCAGGCGAGGGCTATGGAGCCAGTCCCGAGGCTGGGGTGAGGGCACTGAAAGCCTGTTGGCAATAAATGAATGGGCTCATGGTGTAGTCTGGCTTGAGAGAAACTGGGCGTAGCCAATGGCATTTCATAGCAGAGACCCTTCAAAGACATACGTACAAAAGGGCTGAGTCCTATTTTTAATGCACCCCTCACACCAGCTAACAGCCTCTGCCATTGCCCTCCATGTGGCCTGTTCATCTCAGATGCTGAACACTGTCAGAGGCTTTCCAAAACCCAAGCCCACTGAAGCCCCTGCACTTCCTTTATCTGCCATGACTGCCACATCTTCAAAGAACCTCCGCTGACGATTTTAAAACGACCTCCTCCAGCTTGGAGCTTCATTTGCCATGGAGCTTCTACTTGGGTGCTGGATGTGAGAGGAGAGGGCCGAGGAGGCGGGCCGGGGAACCAGGCCGAAGCCCTGCTGAGATGACATGGAAGCCCGAGCAGAGGACTGTGTTGGGTCTGTATTGTCAGGGTGGCTGCCAGGCAGCTCTGCCTCCTCCATCAGCTGCCCGCCAGGCCTGGGCTCCCATTGCCCTCGCCTCCACTGGGGCTGGGCCAAGGGAAAGATGGATCTACCTCACCCCTACTCCACCAAGTCATTCTTCGTGGGACTGCTAGACACATGGGGCCACTAGCATAGCAACGGCGACCATGAGACGTTGCTCAACAAAGCCACAAGCTGGGCCACAGGCCATGCTCTGTGCCTTCTACAAGCTTTCTTCCAGCTGTGAGGCAGGAGGCTCATCAGCTGGCAGGCAGGCAGCCAGGGACTGAGGAGCAAGTAGACAGTAGGATGCCTGAGGTCACCTGCGTGGCTCAACAAAGGTTGGGCCAATGGAGGGAACACATCTCTGGGGTAGTCAGGCCTGCCATCAGCTTTACTAGGTGGAGCACAGAGCTGCTGATTCTGCTGGGATTTTCCCATGATGCACTCTGCTGCATGTAAAGACTGACTAAAACCTGATTTCCAAAGTTCTCTGGTCTTCCCTGACCAGCTCCGTCCTTTATGGTCTCATAGCTCTTTCCCTGCATGTCTGCCACCTGCACCCCCCATGCTCTCTACATTATTACTTCTGTACGCTCCTCCATCAGGATATAGCTCTGTTAAGATGGGGTCTCTGTGTCCTACATACACCTTGCCCACGGTCCTCCAAGTTGTGGGTCCCCAGAAATGTGTATACCCCTGTTGCTGAGCAAAAATGCAATGCTCACAACTCCCTCCACTGCCAGCCACAATGCGTTCACTCTGTTGGTGGCCACATATGATCCTATGGCGGGGGACGGTGGGGAACAGAGCAGGAAATCACATCTCAGTCCCTCAAATGCCTCAGGCACAGCATAGTGTCTCAGTCCTCAATGGCCCTGGGGATTATCCTCAAATTATGGTTAAAAAAAAAAAAAACTAAGGTTTGAGAATATTTGGTAATTTACCCACATAGGTAGTCAATTGGCCAGGTTGGAATCCAGGTTCTAATAAGAATGAAGTGAGTTCATGCCGGTAAAAGAGTTAGCAGACCACCAGGCAGTGCTCCATGAATGGCAGTGCCCAGCGTCCTAGTCCCGTGTCATAGCTGAGCTGTGGCACCAGGGGAAGGAGCTGCCCCTCTCCAGGCCTTAGTTTCTACACCCATGACCTAATGGAACTGGATCTTCCAAGTCTCCCTCTCTGAAATACTGGGTTACTAGCAGGTGAAGGAGAAAGAAGAAAGCAGCAAGGCAATGGGATGGAAGGTCACTAACATCATGAGGCTTTCCTTTCCCCCATGTAAAAGGGATTCTTTAACTATGTTCCACGGGCAGACTTCAAGAGAGCTATTGATCCCTGAAAGAGTCCATGCAATGTTGTGTGCATGTGCCTTGGTGGGGTTTTCTAGAGAAAGCAGCCACAGTTTTATTTTGAGTCCAAGTCCCCAAAGAGGGTAGTATAGGACATAGCAAACCCTTCAGGAGAGCACCCTATACCCACTGGACACTCCTGCCCAGCTCCAGCTTTCTTATCACTGTGAAGGTCCGAAGAGCTGTACTCAAGAATTGGGGGTACCATTTGCATATGGCTTAAGTCAATCAACTGAAGGTCTTGAAATCTGATAAACTGGGACTCAACCATTGCACTGCCACTTACTGGCTGTGTGATCTCAGCCCAGTTACTTCCCTTCACTGAGCCTCAGTGCCAACACCTGTACAGTGGACATAATACCAACAGAATTGCCATGAAATTTCTGTGAGCAAAAGTATTACTACTACCTGGCACATGGTAGGTATTAGGTAAACATTATCTTCCTTTCCTGTCTTCTAAGTCTACTTATAAGGTTAAGTTCTGATGATTCTTCGGAGTGGGCACTCACTCCTGTTGCTTAGCAATAAGGGTTCAAAAGCCTGGGATTTCCTTGGGCTTCTGAGAGAAGCCTCAGCTTACCCCAAACTCCAGGATCCTCAGCTCTGGCAAGGACCTACATGTTCATGGCTAGACTACTATACCAGCTCACTCCCAGACTCAGCTGGACTCAACCATGTCCACTGAACTCAGAAAGCCAGATTCATACCAATTCCTGCTACTATAATCTCTGCTCCACTCATTCATTCATTCATATGGAAATCCACGGCATTATCCATTCACTTGATAATTCTGTCCCTTTCACATCACTCCCTCCTTGTCCTTTACCCTCTCTCTCTTCTGCCTCATCCCCGAAAACAATGGCAATGAGCTGATGGCATCCTTCCAATTTTTCTACATGCTCATATCATATTGGATATATGCACATGCACACACACACATGTGCACACACACACATACACACACACATTTGGGACAGTTGGTCATTGTTTTATAAAACCAAGATCATATTGTGTACACTTTTCTGCATCTTTCTTTCCTCGTTTAGCAATCCCTCCTAGACAATCCTTCTAGGGCAACTGGCAAAGTTCCAGATCAGTCTTTTTCACGGTTGTGTCCATATCCACCATTCACCTTGTCTTTTATCCATGCTAACGTACTGGCAGTTCCCTGAATATCCCAGAACTGATCCTGGCCTGGAAATTCCACTTCTCTGTTTGCCTAGATGACATCTTCTCATCTGTTGAGACTCAGCTCATGGCAAGATTTTCCTGGCCCTCCACTGACCTGAAAGAGTTAATCTTGCTCTCTTGTGTCTTCAAGGTGCTCTGACCAGACTTTTATCTTAGAACATCTGAAGTGTTAGTGAAGTCACATGCTGACATCTGTCTCCCCCATCTCAGCCCTGAGTTCCAGGAAAACATACTTGTCTATTTTGTACCTAGACAGTACCCTATGGGTACCAAATCAATATTTGTTGATATTATGAAATGAACAAATGGAGGATAAATGAGGCCCTGAAACAAAGGACTGGCAGTGGAGAGGAGCAGCATTGGTGGACTTCTGAGCTATTGATCAGGTCGAGCTGCCAGGACTTGGCAATTGGCCTGTGTGTTTCTTATTTCCATAAGAACATAAGCACCATGGGAGATCACATCTGTCTTATTCATAGTTCCATCCCCATTGCCTGGATTAAACAGTGCCTGGTACATAGTTGGTACTTGCTAAATATTTATAAAATAAATTAATTCCACTTTATCCAGGGGTCTCTGGCCTGGGCCTTGCCCCTGCCCCTGGTGAAGGTGCTCTTTAGCAGGCCAAGCCTCTGTCCCTGCTAGACCTCAAAGACTTCCACCATCTGCTTGCCCACCTGAGCTGTTCAAATCAAGGTGAAGGACAATTCCTCTGGGGAACCTTTTTGTGGTCTGCACCTCAGCTGGCTCCAGAGATCTCCAGTACAGGCCTGGCACCAAGAAGTGGCCATGTGTGCATGCACCCATGTGCACATGTGCAACTGTCGGTGGACAAACGGCATGCATGAGTATGATGCAGGGTCCCCAGCAGGGAAACTCAGAGTATTTCCATCACACAGAGAAAGAGGAGACTGAGCCCAGGATTTCTTCTGGGAGCACCAGAGGAAAGTGAGGTTTCTGTGCTGCTAGTTTGGGAATGGGCAGAGCTGCCTCATTCTCCTGCCACTGCCTGGCCAGAGTACAGGCTCTGGAGGAAAACCTTTAGGCTAAAGCAAAATCAGGAAGCTGACCTAACTAACTGAGGCATATTTACCCTGGGGTGCCCTTAGGAACCCTGGGTCTGGGAACAGGTATAGAAGAAGTGATCCAGTCCCCTGAAGCAGAGCTTCAGGAAGAAGAGATAACCCCATGCCCATAGCCCCATCCAAAGGATGGGTCCCCAGGGGCTGAACACTTCTCATGTAGGGCAAAAAAGGGGCAGGGGAGAGCAATTCTTTCTTGGGATCTATGGCCACACTTGCCTATGGACCCTCCTATAAATCAAGGCTATAGTCATCATCCTAGGACAAACCAGCAGCCTGAGCAAAGGCACGGGCACTGAAGAGTATAGAAAGTTCCAGAGGCTACAGTGATGGGCTCAGTTTGCCTGGAGGAACATGAAGAGGAGGTGGTAGAAGTTTGGTAAGGTGGAGGACTCATCCTGAGAGGACTGTGAGGGGAAGGAGAGAGTGGGCTAGAAAAGAGTTTAGGTAGGGCTGTGGCATGATCGGTTGGGCCTGTAAAGGACACTCTGGTGGCAGTGTGGAAAACAGACTGGAGGAGAGCAAGGCTGAGGAGATGTTTAGGAGACAGACTTCGCAGAGCTGGACAGTGGCAAGGGGCTAGAGGGCAGGCCTGGATGGATATCAAGGAGATGATGGAAAGTTGTGGGAGATGGGCTGGATTTGAAGGCAGGCTTGACTGTGGAAGGCAGGAGTCCAGTCAGAGGTAACACAGCTTTACAAAGAGACAGGAACAGAAATGACAAATGGAAGAAGAGCCTCAGGGGGATGTCTCTGTGGCCGGAGGGACTTAGAGGAGGGACTTAGAGGCACTGTCTTGACCAATTTGAACTGCAGGCCTCAGCAGTCAACTGAGTGCAAATGCCTCACAGGCAGCTGGGATGAGGTCAGTGCTGGAGAGAACATGACACTGACCACATGAGATAACTCAACCCTCAAGCCAGGCCAGAACAGTATCACTGACCCAGAACAAAGGCTCAGACAAATTGGGCAACTGTGGTCTTCAACTTGGCACAAGGCATGTACCACGAAGCCTGACAGCGATGAACTCTCACAACTTAAGATCTACCTCCCGTATGTATGGCTTGAAGGAGATGCATTTAACTTAGGTTTGGAATATAAAATGTTTATACAACCATTTATTCCATTAGTACCTTCACTTCCCACTTCAGAACTAAATGTCTCTACTAATTAAATACATTTATTTTAACTGCAGAAGCATTTATTTCCAAAATAAGGACATGTTAATTATCTGCAGAGTGAAATTAACCCCAGGATGCTAATCTATACATTCATCTGCCTGGATATATATTACCCGTGGATGCCAACTGTCTCACAGCACTGCTCAACACACTCCTGAACACAGGCATTCTCACCACCTGGATCCACATCCTTCTTGTTATCCTCTTACTAAGAACTGCGTGTTGGTGTGAAATGTGGGATTTTAATATTACCATGCTCATTCCAAACCTGAGAAGACTAGAGATTCAAGATTCACAGGCATGTGCCAATATAATTCAAGGGCATTTTTGCTGGGAGAGGAGGTAACTGTCTCCAATTACCCTGAGGAGTTTTTTGCTCATGTTTTATGAGAACTGACACCTTAATTCTCTTGTCACTGATACTTCCTAGACACGGGTACATATCTGTAATTCTCATGATAAGTCATTAGTATTAATTAAGCCACATCAATAGCATAATTTAGCTAGTCAGTCAACATCTTCTGAGAGCTCACAGTGGGGACAGCCCCAACTCACAGAATTGGAGTTAATAAGGGAAGAAATGCAGCATGGGAAACAGAGAGTTTTCTAGAAAGATGGGCATTGCTGTCTTCACAGCCACTGGGGAGTCACTTGCAGAAGCCTCAAGGAATAAGATCCTCTTTTATGATGTGACAGCTGTTTCTCCTCATCTGCACAATGGAGCAGCAATACCTTGTAGCCATCTGACACCAAAAGGGAGGAGCTTCAGAAGGAAAGGAATGCACATGGTTCTAGTAGGGATTTGACCTTTGGTCCACCAATCCTGGTCAGTCAGAAGTGAAAAGGTGACAGCACTCTCTTAGTTAACAGAATCCCTTAATCCCTTCCTTCCTTCTCTCCCTCCCTTCCTCCTTTCTTTCTCCCTCCTACCATCCTTTCTTCCTTCAAGAATATTTACTGAGCACTTACTATGTGCCAGGCACTGTGCTATATAGTGAGCAAAATGAGTCCCTGCTCTTAAGGAGCTGAGGTCCAGGTGAAAGGGAGGGGGTGGTATTTATAAATAAATGAAAAAAGAAACAATATGTCAGGTGTTGAAGAGCGCTACACAGAAAAAGAGAGGATAAGGGGACAGAAGTGATGAAAGCAGATGCTATTTTAACACCAGATACTTCCCATGTATGAACTGAGACACAGCAGTCCAGTGACAGTGTCCCTTACACACACAGGTACACAAGTCCAATGAAGTGGTTTTATACACCATGCAGACACCCTGGCCCCATGGAGAAGGTAAGTATTCACTGAGTACCAGAGATCTCCAAAATGTTCTTTTTGCATCTCCATTCCCAGTCTTCCCTGGGATGATCAAGACATTGCCCAATGCAAGGATTAGGTGGGTTAGGCCCAAGTGGCTTAACTTAAGCCTAGAGACTTTTTCATATAATTGCTGTGTGTCCATTAGACTGGTTATTCCCAAGGTGGCAGTGAAAGTCCACAGGAAGATGGATATCCTTGCTCTTTGATACCCAGATTCAGGAAGTATACATGTAGTGTTAGTAGCAACTGGAATAAATTCTAACCTCTAAAAGTGCTAGCCACCCAAGTGGCTTTCTTAGCCAAGTACTATGTGCCAATACCTACAGAAACACATAGGCCATCAGAGTCCATGCTTCCCCTGGGGTAGCAGCCTTCCCTTGGAGATCTCCTGGCTCCTGAAGAGTGGTAGGATCAGAAGCAATGTTTATCTGCATGGATGACACATAGACTGGGCTCAAGGTGAATAATAGAGGCTCAAACTGAATAGGCCTTGATCTTTTTGAGAGCTATCTAACACCAAGAACATGCAAGGATACATTAAACAGTTCCAAATGAAGGACTGAAAGCCCAAATCCTGCGGCCAGCCATTCATCCTTGATTGTGTTGTGTGGAAGAAATATGGCAAAAAATATGGATTGCATAGGCCATTTTACACATACAACTTTTAAGCACACTAAAGTGGATTCATGTGTTGTACCCTAAGTTCAAGGTGTTTGAATTTGCTTTGTTCATCAGCCGGTGGTTCTGAGGATTACACTCAAGGGGGTGTGTATTAACAAATATCTCTGATAAAGGACAATGGAGGAAAGATTGCCTTCATATACCTATGGATGTCTACCAACTTGAAAGAATATCTCATGTTACTGAGGCTCTTGTCCCTTCTTAGTGGCCATAGAAAATGTTAAAGAGGTGAATCATCTGGAAGACTTGTCTGTGTAGATTACTATTATATATCAATCTGTTTTTTGTTGTTACTCATCTCCTTCCAGAGGAATGAGTGCTCCATGATTGTTTTGTATACTGCTGTATCCCAGTGCCTAGATAAAATCTGGCCCCAAGTAGATAACAAATATTTGTTGTATGAATGAA
>NW_027530523.1:172663-179613 GCF_008692635.1 Crocuta crocuta | reverse complement strand
CAGGTCACTGTGAGAAGACAAGTCACAGCCCCAGAAAGTACCAGGCTGCCAGAGAGGGCTGTTTGTTTTATTTTGTTTTGTTTTACTATATACTGGTGAGAGGTCTCAATATATACTGGATATAAGTCCTTCGTCAGATATGTGTTTTGCAAACATTTTCTATGTCTTGTCTTTTCATTCTTTCAATTGTATCCTTTGAAGAGTTGAATTTTTACATTTTGATAAAGTCTAGTTTATGATGTGGTTATTTTATGGCTTGTGCTTCTGGTCTAGAAAATCTGCCTAAGCCAAGGTCACATAGATTTTCTCCTATGTTTTCTTCTAGAAGTTTTACAATGTTAGGTTTGACATTTAAGTGTGTGATCCATTTCAAGTTAATTTCTGATTATGGTGAGGTAGTGATAAAGGTTCAGGATTTTTGCATTTGAATATCCAACTGTTCCAACACCATTTGTTGACAAGATTCTCCTTTCCCTATGAATGCAGCAGTAGTTGTAATAGCACACTATAGGAAATGTAAATGTTCGTTAATAGAGCACCAGTTTAAAAAAAAAAACAGAACTCCAGCACATCTACTCAGTGGAAATCCATGACACCATTAGAAACAAAGAAACAGCTCTACAAACATATTTAAAAGTAAAATTCATTTACATTTCCTATTCTGTGAACTATCTTTTCATTCAATAAATATTCATTGAGATCCAATTATACAGCAAGCACTGTTCTAGGCACCAAGGACACAGCAGTGATATCTTGTAGGGAAAAATAGATGCTAAACAAAGAATTAGCAACACATTAAGTCTGATGATAACAAGAGTCATAGAGAAAAATAAGGCAGGGTAAGAAAGGTGGGGAGTGTGGGATTTGAGAGTTACCATTTTAATCAGGGTGGTCATGGGGGACTTTACTATGAAGGTGACATTTAAGTAAAGACTTAAAGGTGAAGGAGTAAGTCACACAGACATCTAGGAGACAAGCATTACAGGCTGCGGGAACAGCAAGGTGCTGAAGTGAGACTCATTGCAGGAGAATGAAGAAGCCAGTGTCACTGAAGCAGAATAATTAAAAGGAGGGGAGCAGTAGAAGATGACTGGGGACAGAATACAGATCACATAGGCCTTGTAACTTACTGTGAGGACTTTGGCTTTGACTTTGAGTGAAATGAGGAGTGATTAGGGGGTTTCAGCAGAAGAGGGACAGGTTTATCTTGTTGGTTTGCAGGAGCTCTTTATATATAAAGAGATTACTTCTTCATCTGCCCTATGTTTTTAAATTTATTATTCCCCATTTGTCATTTATGTTTCAACTTTACTTAGAATATTTGTATATGTATAATATTTTTATAACTTGTTAATCCTGACTTAGTCAAATTTATCAATTTCTTGACTAATGGATAGGTGTTATTGGCCTACCCAGAATTAATTTTTGTTTCATCCAGTAATAGGTCACAGTTTTCATTTGGAATCCATCCTTCTCCCCACCCCTCCTTCCTCATAATATGCATGGTTTAGGAGCCTGAAGCCTGTTGGAAACAATCAAGCTTGGCTATGCCCAACACTGCATTCCCTAGCATATGCTTTCCTCACAACAGTGACTGGTTTAAGACAGACATGAGACCTATGTTGTCCCCAGGACCCAGCTATTGGCTTCCAGTTCCACATTCGCCTCTGAACAGGAGATCAAACTCCGTAGCAGGCTGCCTAAATTACCCTGTGCCCAGCTGTTTGCAAGCGGATCTAAGGGACAGAGATTCTGCCTTTTTCACTCCATACCTCTTTCATGTATGAACAATAGAAAGAAGGAAACTTGTGAATTATTATGTACATTATCTTGACCCAAATCAGAGTGAGAAGTAGCAAGTCAGCAGTACCCAAGCTCTTAAGCTGTCAGACTGAACTCTACCTATATAGTACATACAATATTTGCATATACCTCTTTCCTTTAACACTTTTATTGACTCCCACTATTTCTACACCCAGTGTATAAAAATAATAACTATCTCACAGANAGACAGAGAGAGACAGAGCATGGGCGGGGGAGGGGCAGAGAGAAAGGGAGACACAGATTCTGAAACAGGCTCCAGGCTCCGAGCTGTCAGCACAGAGCCCGACGCGGGGCTCGAACCCACCAACAGTGATATCATGACCTGAGCTGAAGTCAGATGCTTAACCAACCGAACCATCCAGGTACCCCTACTCTATTATGCCATTTTAATTTGGGGAGTTGTTTAGTGTCTTTGGTGATATTTTAAGTGTCTGAGCAGTCCTTATTTGATGACAATCCTAATAGAACTGATTTTGCATCAAGTATATGAAAATGCATTACATTTCTGTGGTCTTATGAGAAGCTGCATGTTGCCTTGCTCCTCTATCTTGCTGATGATGCTTGCTGGTGTTTAGCCAATCTGATTTTTTATTTCCAATGTCTTTGTACTTTGGTTTTGCTTTTTGGAAGACGCCTGCTTTTTTTTTATATTACTTTTCGCTGTGTCTACTTTTTTGCTAAAACACGATTAAATATTAAAGGTATTGTTCATTTGAATTTATTTTATGGATCAAAAGCTGTATCTATAGGGTAATGTAGGGTGATTCAACATCAGTGTAATGTTGAATCATCCTATCCAAAGCCAGGATATGTCTTTCCATATATTTCGATCTTCTGTTATGTCCTTCAACAGTTTTCTTCATATTAATGCTGCACTTTGAAAAGCTTATTCTTGTTTTTTCAATATCCTTTTCTTAATTATTTTAAATGTGGCCTTTTCTCCCTTTGTTCTACATCTGGAATAGGCGATCTATGGCCTGTGGACTAAATCCAGCCCACTGGCTGTTTTTATAAATAAAGTTTTGTAATAAAGTTTAAATGGCCATACTCAATCCTTCACTTGTCGTCTGGCTGTTTTTGTGCCACAGTGGCAGAACTGAGTAGTCCTAACAGAGATCATATGGCCTGCAAAGCCAAAAATATTTACTATCTGTCCTCTTACAGAAGTTTATCAATCTCTGCTCTATAGTTTCGATCTGGTTGTTGTTTAAGTAAAAGAATGTTATTAATATTTGTGTCTTAATTTTACACCCAGCTACTTTACTAAATGCGTTTAATAGTTTTACAGTGTTTTCTTAGGTTTTCTAGGTATAACATCTGCAAATATTGATAGTTATATTTGTCAATATTTCATTTAGAATTTGTATATCTATATTCACATGAGAAATTTGTTTAAATTTTCTTTTGTGTTTATCAGTCTGGGTTCACTCAGAAAAAAAAAAGAGCCACTTAAGTATCCCAAGAGTGTTACTATAGAAATCTGGGCTTGTTTTAATTTTGAGTTCTTTGAATTATCCAAATTATTTGAATTATTACTGTAATAATACTTTAAGGGTTGGGGTGGATTCCAAATGAAAGCTGAGGCCTATTCTTGGATGAAGCAAAATTTAATTCTGGGTAGGCCAACAACAACTACCCATTATACAAAAGATTCATAAATTTGACTGAAGATTAATTTGAGTTATTGGAATTAATATAGAAATCCAGGCCTATTTACATTTGGGAAAGCTGGTGGAGCAAGTCAGCGGAATCACTGCAGAAGATCAGAAAAGTTGTAATTGGAAGGTTTGGAAAGCCGACACTGAAGATGCAGATGTGAAGCATGGAAGTGAGGGATCCTCAGATTCTTACTGGGAAACTGCTGGAATTCTCATGAACCTCTGAGGAAGCTCCCATTCTGCAGCAACAAAGAGGTGGTTCTCAAGCTACTGACAAGAAGTCATTGTGAATCTCTCATTTGCCCTTATGTCTGATTGCATGCACTAAATCTCAAAGACAAATGACTTCTACTTCCCTCTGCCTCTTAAATTTCATGAGAGTTCCTCTCACCTGGCCACCTCTAAACCCAGAACACTTACAGGGCAGGAGATTCTAGGAAATGTAGTCCCTGATTTCTCCAAGGGAAAATTGGAGAAGTTCCAAGTTGACCACAGACAATCTAGCATCTTTTTTAAGCTTTGGTATTAAAACTTTCTTTGTGCTGTAAATATATAATCTGTTTTTATGATTATTCCATGGGCCCATGTAAAGAAGATACATTCCCTGATTTCAGAATATACAATCAATCTACTTTCAGGGGCACCCGGGTACCTCAGTTGGTTGAGCGTCTGACTTTGGCTTAGGTCATGATCTAACGATTTATGAGTTTGAGCCCCACATCGGGCTCTGTGCTGACAGCTCAGAGCCTGGAACCTGCTTCAGATTCCCTCTCTTTCTGTCTCCCTCTCTTTCTGTGTCTCTCCCACTCATGCTCTGTCTCTCTCTCTCTCTCTCTCTCTCAAAAATAAATAAACTTTAAAAATTTTTTAAAAAAGAATCAATCTTATTTCTTGACTAGGTGTTAATATGGTAGATTTTAAGATTATGTTTAATAATATACCTCATAAATTTGGTCACTTACATCCTCTATAATTATTTTTCAATATTTGTTAAGAAATAGTGGAGCTAGGGGCGCCTGGGTGGCTTAGTCGGTTAAGCGTCCGTCTTTCGCTTAGGTCACGATCTCGCGGTTCGTAGGTTCGAGCCCCGCGTCGGGCTCTGTGCTGACTGCCAGCTCAGAGCCTGGAGCCTATTTCGGAGTCTGTGTCTCCCTCTCTCTCTGACCCTCCCCAGCTCACGCTGTCTCTCTCTCTCTCTCCTAGAAATTAAAAAAAAATATATTAAGAAAAAAAGGAAAAAAAGAAATAGTGGAGCTAAATTAAAAACTACTTTGTATGTGTTTTTAATTCTCTTTCTATTCCTCTAAATATTGCTTTATGAATTTTGATGACATTTTACTCAGCATATAGATTTTCCTTGCTATTAGACCTTCATTATGTATTGTACCCTGCCTTTCTTTGTCTCATTTTTTCCTGAATTCACTCTGTCTAATAACAATTTTCAGACATCTGTTTTCTTTGTATTTCCATGTGTCTTCTATGTCTTTGCCCATTCTTTTGCTTTCAATTTTTCTGAGACATTTCATTTTAGATAAGTATCATATAGTCATTATTTAATTACATTTTATTTTGCTTTGTTGATTCAGTATCAGAGTCTCTTTTTTGTGTATTAATATGGTAGATACATTTAGTATGAATGTTACAATTTTTTAAAGTTTTTCTGCTTTGTTTTGTGTGTTATTTCCTTTTGTTATTTTGGATGTGTAAGTTTCTTAATTCTAATGGATATTTTTATAAGAATAATTTTATATGCTGTCCTTAATCCACTACTTACTTAGCTCATACCTATTGATTTTTTAGTAGTAAATATACCCCTACTTCTAACTTCCCCTTTCTTCACCTCTTCCTTTTGTAAGGTATGTCATTAGTCCTACTTCTTCTAGTTCTTTTATTGGTTAACTTTATACATTTAAATATATTTATGCCCTTTCAATGTTAATGGATATCTTTATAAATATCTTTTGTCCCTCCATTTACTATGAAAAACAAAAAAATNCCCCTAACGTTTGTCGTATTGCTCCACTGTCATGGTTGACTACATTTACATTTTGTTTTTTAATGTTAATTCCCATAATTGTTTTAACCTTTAGCCATAGTTTTATATTGGGTTATATAATCTTTTCCTGAAGACTTGGTAAGTATTCCTGCACTGTCTTCTAATGTTCAACATGGATTGGTTTTTAGCCAACTTGTGGTTTTTATGTTATTGTTATTGGTAGCTGGTCCATTTTTGCCTGGTCTTCCATAGGATTTTTTCCTTTATCTTTTTTTAAAAAGTTTATTTAGAGGTGCCTGGGTGGCTCAGTCAGTTAAGCGTCCAACTTTGGCTCAGATCATGATTGCACGGTTCGTGAGTTCAAGCCCCGCTGACAGCTAGCTCAGAGCCTGGAGCCTCTTTCAGATTCTGTGTCTCCATCTCTCTCTGACCCTCCCCTGCTCACGCTGTCTCCCTCTCTCTCTCAGAAATAAATTTTAAAAAATAAAACATTAAAAAAATAAAAAGTTTATTTATATTTATTTTGAGAGAGAGAGAGTGCCAGCAGGGGAGGGGAACAAGGGAGGGAAAGAGAGAATTCCAAGCAGGTTCTGTACTGCCGGTGAAGAGCCTGATGCAGGACTCGATCCCACAAACTACAAGATCATGACCTGAGCTGAAATCAAGAGTCAAGGTGGACATCTAACTGACTGAGCCACCCAGGCACNTAGATTCCAATAAAATATAAAAAAGTTTTTAAAATGATATCTTTGAATATTTTCTAATTTTTAAGTTTTTTTTCTTCAAGAAGAAAACATTTACACTTACATTGTCTCTCTCATTCACCTGTCTTCTATGTCTACAATTTTTCTGTAGTCATTTTTTAAATTTCCATTTTATTTTGCCTAATTATCTCAAGGCTACCACCCAAATTTTTGTTGTCATCAGTGTTTACTATTACATCAGTTAATATTATGATGGTACTATGTCATCAGTTACTACAATTTGCAAAGTAGCCACAATTTCTATGCTTTTATAGCTTTCTNATTCCTTATGTCTCTGCATTGAGCTTTTAATTCATACAGGATTTCTTTTTAGTTCTTTGAATTCTTAGACAAATATTTAGTCATAATTTTCATCAGCTCCACATCAAAATGTTCATACCATGTAGGCTTCGTTTGCCTTTTTCCTGTGTTATTTTCTACCATTTTGTGATATTTTTGTACAAATCTCCTGGTTCCCTTTGCATTATTAGTCATCCTTGAGTGAGCAGAAATCTTCTGAGACCAGATCTTTGAAACAAATAGTGTGGAAGAGGGGCCAAGGGAACTTTCTGGGTTAGCAGAAAATCCCCTGATTTCTAGTAAAGTCCTTTACAATTCAGGGTCTTGTGGGAGAAGATGGTGGGGTGGGTTTTGTGGATGTGTTTTGTGTGTGATAGAGAGTGACAAAGAGAAACTTTAAACTTTTTTTTACTTTTTTTTTTTTTTTTT
>NW_027530523.1:150344-172617 GCF_008692635.1 Crocuta crocuta | reverse complement strand
GCCATCACAGAGCTGCTTAACACCCATGAGTTTTCCTCCACATGTTGCACATTTACAAAGATGGAATCCTATGAGTTTTGTCACTCATTCCTATCTCCCCTGCCATCTTAAAGTATCCAAAAGGGTTTAGGAGGCTTCCACAGTCAAACATGCATGCAGATCTGATTGCTTCAAGTAAACAACTGTTGGATTTTCCCTCAGGGTAGACCACTTAATTTGGAGAATTTTGTGCTTTGCCAGCTCTCCCCAAGATCTGGAAAGACATGTATCCATTACTGGAGTCCCCATCACTGCAGTCCAATGTTTACTGCAAGTGACATCCCATCTTACTTTTGTGGTTCATTATTATAGGTGTTTCCTAGTTTCAAAAAAACTAGAGTATCTGCCTTTGTTTCTCATTTTTTTTCCAATTTGGTTTCAGAGAAAATACATTCTTTTTAAAACATATATAATTTGTTGTCAAGTTAGCTAACATACAGTGTATACAGTGTGCTCTTGGCTTCTGGAGTAGATTCCCATGATTCATTGCTTACATACAGCACCCAGTGCTCATCCCAACAGTGGCCTCCTCAATGCACATCACCCATTTTCCCCTCTCCCCCGCTCCCCCATCAACACTCAGTTTCTTGTATATTCGAGAAGAAAAGGAAAGAGATTCTCATGAACAGGTAGCAATCTCTGCTACCAATACCTTAAAACTAATGACTAGAAGGAACCTTGACTACTCACTTATATCTGTTTTGCTGTATGTGGTGTGGCAGAGACTGCTACCTGTTCATGAAAATCTATATCCTTTTCTTCTTGAACATACAAGAAGACAACATTTTCTCAGCCTTCCTTGCAGTTGTATGTGGCCACATGATTGAGATTTAGCTAATGGAATTTAAGCAGAAGCACGATGTGCCAATTCTAAGCCTACTTCATTAAAAAACTCCAACATTCATTCTTCTACATTTTTCCCTTTTGTCTGATTAAGTTGGAGATAACCACAGCAACACTGATAGCTATATATTATAGAAGGCAGAGCCTCCTTCAGCCTGCACCCCTGAATGACTATGTGAAACACAGCTCCCTGTCAATCTGAGATCATCTTGAATTGTTACATGATCGGAATAAAATTCTACTGTGTTCAGCCATTAGATGTGTGAGTTTGTTTAACGCAGCCTAACCAAAACAATATAGTGATTGATGGAGGCAAGACAACAGGGAAGACTATTCAATGTGTAGTTATACTTAGAGACAATTATAAAAATTATAAGGATCAGACACCAATGCTGGTTAATGAAACACAGACCAGAATAAGCAGTAATATGATGCCAAAAAGAGGGGCCATGCCCCTGAGAGGGAGACTGACCATTGCTATGGACATATAAGCAAGAGCAAAGTAGCCAACCACTTGAATCCTTATATTAAGGAGGACTGGAACCTACCTGTATATAAAATACAGGAAGGAAATAAGACGGGGCAATCAAGGGTGACTCAAGGATATAACTCTTTGCCCATAACAGATTTTAAAGGAAAAATTTCTTTTATCTATTTCATGCTGAAGGGGCCTTCTAACTGTTAAATTCTCTATACTTAAGACGGCATCATCCAGACCTTCTGGGACCCAGAATGAATTGGACCATATCACTGATGGGTGCGACAGAAAAGACCCTTTTGGCCATTGCCATCTAGCCAGCTCACACCCTCAGAAGCATGGAATAAAGAGGCATTGCTTTCAGGCTTCCCCTTGTCTACAAAAGGATTTGAGATCCAGACCTCTTCCTACGCACTGTTTCTTCTTTTCATTTAACATCCAGTCACCAAGTATCTATCAGACACTAAGCATTATAGTAATAAGAACAGGAAAGACACTGACTCTTTACCAATGTCTGATAAAGACATGACCTCTCTCTCAAGGAGCTTGTGGTTTTCCCTTAGCAATGCTCTTACTCACCAGGCCAGACAGACTGGAAAAGCAGAAATCTCAGGTGGATTGATTGGGAAGCTAATGAAGATTCAGCCAAATGGTCCTTATTTGCAGGGACCCCTTCCAAGACTCTGCACTTGATTATATATTTATAATTTTGAATTCTTTTTCTCAAAGAGGTACCCCAAATTATATAAGCTTCAAGCCCTATAAAACCTGGATCTGTTCCTTGGAAGCCAAATAACTTGATCAGAAATAACTCCCAGGGCTCAGTGGGTGCTGGAGCAGTCATGGTTAGATATTTAAATAAAAATGCACAAAATATGCAAGACCTTCAGGCTGAAACCAAGGCTCTTCTGCGGATGGTGTGACTGCCAGGAACAGAAAGCGGGGCATCTCCATCTGCTGGCAGAAGACCAAAACTACACCACATGGTCTTGACATTGGGCTTTGTTTCCCTTTAAGTGAATAAATAAAATCAAGCAAGCAACATCATAGGGGGTTAGGAAAATAGGACAAAGACTCAGGAGCACACACCCACAACAAAACCATCACTTTTATTTTGAGGAAGACCTCCCAGGTTCTGTTTGCATGCACTCACAGTTTTACATGGAGACGGTGGTTTTCTAGACAGTCCTGTGTTGTAGAAGGCATTTTTTCCTACTGATTATAAGCATTTTACATGCTTCTACATTGTCTTCATAGCCAGATGTTTGAATTGCTACATCACATACCAGATGGGCCTTGAGTAGTTTCAGCAGCCCTTTCTAGGTAGCTTGCTTACATCACTTTTACAAATAATGCCAGAATGGCTGCTTTTGAGTATAGAACTTTGTCTTTCACAGGGGTTATTTAGGGAGAACTGTGGTGACCAAACTCCAGTCCATAGCCTGGCTTAGGGGAAGCAGGGTTTCAAAGAACAGAGTGGCCAGGCCTACAGTCGGGGCTCAGCATCTACACAATGGATGAATAAATGAATAAGAGAATAAATGACGTGCAAAGTGAGCTTGAGGGGGTTGCTCCAATTTGCACAATCCCTGGAATATTCCAGTATGCCAGTCTTACCATACTCATGCACATTGACAACCATTATTCAGAGAATTTTGGTCAGGAGGTTTTTGACATTCTGCTCTGGAATCTCTTGAGTTCCAACTGCTTTAACAATTTACATACTCAGTCAAATGTAGAATCTAGTGAATTATTTATAGCAATTTCACTCCACATATTGAAAGGGCATTCTACATTAATCAACTACAAATTGTGATAAATTGATTTCTAAAAATTTTACATGTGAAACCCAGAAACTGCCAAGCCCCTCTACTAGGCACACCCACCTCCAGTCCACATGCATTTCTGACTATGGCTGGCTTGCTGAATGATCACAAAACAGGCAGAAGGGTGCACCAAACAGCTGACCCAGAGTGAGAGGACCTGGCTTTTCTTCCTGTTCCTACCATGGATTTGCTTTGTGACCCTGGACAAGTTACATCACTTCTCTGGTCCTTTACTTCTAAACTGAAGGGCTACTTTACTTTCCGAGGTCCTTCTAAAACAACAGTTCTATTAGCTTATCAGATCAGACCGTCTTGGATCCTGCCAAGATCACTAGGCCTAAGAATGCCCTTCCTGGACCAAACACTCCAAGTTGGGACCTTAAGAATAGGTCCACACAGTCATCTATTTATACAAGATAGAAGATGGCACAGGCCACATGACAGCCCATCATCAACCCAGGAACTAGGGTGCAGTTACAGTAATCCGTCTCCAGGAAACAACTTGGGAATACGGGCCTAGCTAGATAGGGTCTGACTCTGCCATATGCCCACAAGACAAGGTACGCCTTCCTGCCAGGCAGGAGGCTGGGGAGTGCAATGCCATCAAGGACCACACCTCAGCCCACTTCAGCATGCCTGACACTGGGCTACTGATCTCAAACTACAACTCAGCACACTTTCTAAGCCCCACTCTGGTCGAGGTGGCCCAAATAGAACTGCTAAATTCTTAAAGAGGGCTCTAAAAACTACAGAGAAAAATTAATTTAGACAGGGTGGGGAGGTGGGGACAGATGGTACCAGAAATGACTTCCTGAGGGAATGACACTTGTGATGAGTCTTGGACAAGTTCAATTTTAATGGAAATAAAGAGAAATGAGAAGGGGCGAGGGGCAGGCCCTGTCAGAAAGCACAGCGTGAGCAAAGTTCTGGAGGCAGGAAAGCATGCAGTGTGGTGTATAGCAGTGAAGAGCAGGGTCTGACCAGAGCACAGGAGGCACAGAAAGACCCCCCTATCTTTAGCAGGCTCTCTTGCTTGGTAGGAGTTTACTATGGCCAGAAAAGGAACAGATCAAAACAGGTCCTGGCCTGAAAATGGGGCCAGCTGTTGACCATGACCTCCTGCACCCTCAGCCTTCCCTTCCCCTAATATTATCACACTCTTATGGCAGTCCCAGAGGTGTGCCAAGACAGATTCATGTTGCAATGTGGGAATCAAGAGGCTCTGTCTTGTTTTCTTGGCTTTAGGAAAATCTAAGTGAAATAGTGAGGTCTGCCAAGAGAGGGAAGAACTGGGTTGGTCCCCAAGGAAGAGGAGGCTTCTCCACCTCGGCTGTTCTCACCATGCAGCAGCGGCCTGGGGTCTCCAGCAGCTCCCTGCTCAGTGCCCCTGCTGCCAGGCCTGATGCTTCCCATATGGTCAGCTCAGATGCGCAACACTCCTCAATTTTTATTATTTGAGCAATATAATCATTATTGCTCTCGTTACCCAAAATCACATAAACACCCATTTAAGAGTAATGTAGGGATCATTTTTCTCTTTTATTTGATGAGACAATCTTTCCGGTTGGCTCTTGTGGCAGGAGGGGTGGGCAGTGGGGAGCAGCCTGTCTCATCACACTCTCTCCTACGTTTGTTCTTCAGCTACATGCCCCACAAACCTGACCCCTGCAGGTTAGAAAAAGGGCCGTGGAAGCCTCAGATGGCAAAGCAAGGGCTAGGGTCTCCAAGCCCTGACATCCTGGAACATCATCAACCAGAGTCACAACTTGTTTAGTCCAGTGGGCAACCTAGTGGTCTACCTACATTGGGAATGGCAAATAGGATTCATATGACCTTCCAATTCTGAGTGATTGGAAGTGTCTGCCTGGAGTGTTATATTAGGAAGGACCATGAGGTAGCATCTGGACCTTGTATGAATATGCCTTCTCCAGAGAGATGAAGCTTTCAAAATCTGTGGAGGGGGGAGGGAAGGGATTGCCAAGGGCCATCATAGACTAAATATCTACTGTGTGGCAGGCACCATGAACACTCTCTTCTCCATATCCCACTGGACTAAGCACATGACCCACATGTGTGTGCACACGCACGCACACACGAGCGTGCACGCACACACACACACACATTAGGGAACAGCTAACTTCTTAGGGCAATTCATTGGCCCTATTCCCTGGACCTGGTTTTTGAGATGAGGCACCACTTTCCACCCTTTAGAACCCTCAGAACCCAACATAGGGCCTAGCCCAGTGCAGACTGTCAGGAAAGAGTCCCTTGAGTCAACAAATGGAGAAACCAGGGGGTGTCCAACTCTAGAGCCCAAGGTCTTACTCCTGTGGGGCATGCCCCAGCTTCCTTGGAGAGTGCCACTCCATGCAGGGCTGGCCTGAAAACAGGCCTCATTTTTACTAGCAAAGACCTGAGACTTTGAGGTTTGCTTAAGCATCGTTCTTGAACCATAGTTTCCAAGCACGTGGACACAAGTCTATTCCATCCCTTGAGAGCTCTGCCAAAGAATGTGTCACCTCATGACCTCTTGAGGGGCAGATGAAGAAGGCAAGTGGATCAGGTTCTTGGGGCTACCATAAAAAA
Source organism: Crocuta crocuta (assembly GCF_008692635.1). Taxonomy (NCBI): domain Eukaryota; kingdom Metazoa; phylum Chordata; class Mammalia; order Carnivora; family Hyaenidae; genus Crocuta; species Crocuta crocuta. The sequence goes on along the minus strand of NW_027530523.1, from coordinate 166,845 downwards.
GTACCACAAATGAGGTGGCTTAAACAACAGAATGTATTGTCTCCGTTCAAGGTCAAGGTGTCAGCAGGGTTGGTTCCTTGACTTGTAGAAGCATCATTTCAATCTCTGAATTCATCCCCACATGATGCTGTCCATATTTGCAATCCATCTCCATTTATGACCTGTGCCTTTTTATAAGGGCAGCAGTCATATTGGGGTTAGGGACCACCCTAATGAGCTCAGCTCAGCTTGATCACCTAGGGTCTGCAAACACTCCAAACAAGGTCACACTCTGAGGTAGTGGAGGTTAGGACATTAACAGGAACTTAGGGGGAACACAGTTCAACCCATAACAGCAAAGTGTAGCCAGGGAACAGAGGTCAGCAATGAGCAGTGAGATGATAAAAGCCTAAAAGGCTTTTGCAAGGAAGGGAAGAGAATAACGTGCCAGAAAGAGGGTAGGGATGGTGGCCCCTCTGCCTGTTTTCCCTGCCTCAGCCTCCCTGAGTTTTCAGGGGGAAAGATAGGAAGTGATGTGTCTCTCTGACAGGAAAGCACATGTGAGTAGACGTACTGAGGCGCCAGTGGTGGCATATGCCATTTGCTCATATCGACCCCAGTACCCTCCCCACTACATGCCCATCGATAGATGTACCTACATGGCCAGGAACAGAAAACGAAACCACTTCAAAGACATAAAACTTCATAAAGTCCTTCCTCTTTGCACTAGAATAAGCTAGTTGCCCATCAGTGGGCTAGCAGAACTTGCAGCCCTCACCAGCTGTAGCTTAATGGTTGTCCACAAAATAATAGCAATTGGATAATTTTTAAACCTGGTTGTGGGTTTTCTGTAATCCTATATGGAGAACCTGTGGCCCAGAGAGAAAGGACTCACCCAAGGTCACACAGTGAGTTAGAGACAGACCTGGATCTCACTCCTTGGTCTCTAGCATCTTACAAGACTCCCAGATCATGGGGATGGCCGAGCCCAGTGTTCTTTCTACCACTTCCCTTCCTTCCAGCATGCCAGCTCATTGATCTTGCTAAGAAAGTGGTAGGAGGTTTTCTCACCTTATGTAGGCCCTGGGGATTGTCTACAGGGACCTCCCCAAAATACCTCCTTACACCAAAGAAGGGATTCCTGGGGGGGGAGCGGGGGAGGGTCGCATCCCCAGTGCTGTGCCAAAGCATACACTTTGTACAGGTTGTGTGCCTCCCCTAATCTTCCCCACAGAGACAACTGTTGCTTCCTACTCTTTGGCAGCCTGCCCTTAGAAATATGTCACCCGACATCTCACGTCTGCTCCTGCCGTGCAGGAAATAGGCATCAAGTGAAGACTACTACATGGAGGCTTAGCAGAGGCTTCTGAATGAAGTCCATCTGTACTAGCACAAGGACTTTGTGGCAGCCACTCCAGCTGCTAGGGTGGAGAGGCAGGGTAGGGGATGTCTGCCTCTGTCCCGTTCTTCAGTGGCTACTCAACAGGTGGCAGGGTAGCTGAGCTTGCGACCTAGAAGGTGAGTAAGGAAAGGCCTAAAAGGTAATGTTCAAGCCTTTTAGGTGCTGAGAGCCAGGGGCACAGCAAGAGTACCAGCAGTTGCATGTTACCCAGGAGACACTTGGCTCTCACTAATAGTCCCAAGAGATAGTGTGTTCTCCAGAAGTATGTCCTCTTTTCTGAGAGAGTCACTGACTCCCGTGCCATGATGCCTGTCCCTTAGCCATTTGACTAAAAGACAGCCCTTGTAAATGTTTCCTCAGCAAGACCCACGACACACAATTTGTCTGGGGACACTTGCATTTGTCATCTTTCTGCCAACTATTATTAAAGGCATTAGAAGAGACCTAAAGTGATGTTTCACCATTAACACAGAGATGGTTTTTAAGTTGTCCTGGAATAAAAGAAATCGTGAGACCATTCAAATGTATGAGGTCAAGCACCTAAGTGAGCGGCTGCTCCATTCTTTAAAGTATCTAACAATTTGCATGTAAGAGATTTCATGCGATAAAATGAACTGAAAAATGAAGGTGAGAATACTGTTTATCTTACCTCTCTAAGCCACAAAATGTGCTAGGGAACTGGAATGTCGTACTGGCACAATGCATTTTTATAAGCTACCCATTTTACACTGGCTTTTAAACAATACCTCTCCTAGATCCATCATCAGAAATTCCTCAGGGTCATCCTTATGTTAAGGTTTAACCAGAAAATGGAGCTGACAACCCATTCATCGGCATTCTATTAGCATGCATCAAGCTGGTATGGCAGGTCCCACACTGGGTACCTTATATTTTATCCCCTGTGCTCTTAGCAACAACCCAGTGAGGCACATATTAACTCCAATTTATAATAGGAGCAACTGACACCCAGAGAAGCAAAGTAACTTGCCCCAGATCACACAGCTAGTGAGAGATAGAGCCAGAACTTGAACCAACATCTGTGCTCTTTTGTGCTATCTGTCCAAAGATCAACCAATAGGAGCCATGTGGCTCTGCACAGACTACCTTGAGGTATCACTTTGCCATGGCTCTTTCGCTCTCTATAGGAGATGAGGGACTGGTCTTCAGGGCCATATAGAGTATGAAACACCTCTCCTGTATCACCTCATATCTATCTAGTCTCATTGAGAATCCACCCCAACACTTCCATCCAATGAGACATAAAGAGTGAGAATATCCACTTATAAAAATGAGCCTGTATCATCCTCCAAATGGGGACCTACTATGCCCTCTTTGGGCAGCCTGGCTCCATGACTCATTCTCTACTCTGGATTAACATCTTGGGGTGCCTCGTATATGGAATTGCATGGTATGCATTTACTGAATAAATGAGAGAATGAACAAATGAATGGATGAGGGAACTAATGGATTCCTCTTGCTTCCTATTTTTTGCAGAAGGTTCTAAGGCTCTCACCCTTCCCAGCCCATAGCCAGCAGCACGGGTTTGCACAACAAAGAGGTAGGGACAAAGGAATCCTGGAAATAGAAGCAAGGAAAATTCCAGAAAGTTTGCATTTAGACAACACCAGTTTTGCCTTTGAGTCTAGGCTCCCAGTTTACCAGGAAGGCCTTTTTCTGTTTCTCTTAGAGTTGGTAGCTTTCTAGACGTCTAATTACACAGTCTTTCCTCCAGATGTAAAAAAANCTACACACAGCAAAGAAAATAATTCTGGGAGGGAGAGGGTGCTCCAGAGAAGGGTCTCTGACAGTGAGCTGAGTGAGGCCCAAACGGGATGAAAGACTTTTAGGAACGAATCCAAGTGTGTTTTCGGGAGCATCCAGGGCCCCCAGCCCCGAGATCCTTTAGAGAAACGGACTTGGTTGGAATCGATTTGCTGTGCTGATGAGTTCAGTCATTACGTCTCGGGCGACACGGGTGAGACAACATGTTCTCCTAGCTTGAGGACAGATCTTGGATTCTCTCCTCTCCCTGAGGGTGGGAAACATTTCCAGAAGAAATGGAAAACATCTGGGGAAAAACACAGCCCAGTGGTGAACCTCAGATGCCAGCCACCAGATTAGCTCCTGAGATCCATTTTCTAAGGAAGAACAATATGCCCTTAATGCAATTAGACCGCAATACTGCAAGCCAACCAAGAAGCTAAAAGACTTCGGTATCTCCCTAAGTTCTAAGTGGCTTTGTGTGCGCCAGTTTAACTTTCCACCAAGATTTTAGGAGTGTGACATTGGAGCCTATGAATTTAGATAGCTCATTGGTTGTGGGACACTAACCACGCACCGGTATCAAGTATGTTTTCAGATCCCTCAAACACGAGGGGAATTCAGGTAGAGCATCATATCTTACTACCTACTGCAGACTCGGACACAGCTCGGAATTTCTATTACAGCCTTATCCATAACTTTCAGACTTCATTAATTTGGGTAGAATTATGGTTTGGCTTTGGCTTTTGTAAAAGGTTGTGTGTGACAAAAAAATTATGCTTTCAATTTGTAAAACCAAATACCTACGTGGGACCTGTCACAGCCAGCATGAGCTGCAGACAGTCGCACTGATGGGGTTAATTGCCATTTTAAAATAATTCACTGCCTCCAGATTGATTCTTCTGTTTTTTGTCTTTACACAACATTACTGTGTCTCACTCTAATTATTCAATGCTAAGTTCATACTTCTGAAGCAGGAGACTGCAGTCAGAGGAAATGGTGTTTGATTTGTTGCCATGGAAACGTCTCGCTGTAGATGGACTCTAATCCCATGACAACTCTCTCTCTTAAGAACCATTTTTTTCTGACATAATAAAAATCTGATCAAGGTCAGATTTAATAACCATCTCAATTCCCTGACTTTCCCCTGTATCTGGTGTCAGAGAGTCATTTTTGACAAAGAGATGCTTAAAAGAACTTTGGCTTGTTTTCTGTATGAAATTATTGTTTATGCCTCTAAATGCATAAACCTGACTCTGTGTCACATTAATTTGCAGCCATACCTTTTGTTATTGCATAATTTCTGCATTAAACGAAACTTACTTATAATTGTTTGTACTGCGTTGGCAGATGTTAACATTTTGTGGTGCATTGTTCTTGCTAATACATACATTAGAGGTATCAATAAAGCTTATCGTTTGCCAACAAATGGTGTTTACAGTATTAACAAATGCCACGACCATTTATCTTTCAGTTTGCACCGTAATAATCTTCTGAACTGATTATCATGCAAGATGCAAGCATGCAGTTTGGTGAGATGGGAAGCGTGCAATGCCATGCCAAAATGAAAAAGCACCCGCTGGGTGACCTTAAGCAAAGCACTTCCTCTCCCGGGGCCCTTGTTGGCCTCATCTGTATGATCCAATCTGTATGATGATGGGTGAGACTACATGGTGTCCAAGGATCCCTCCCACATCTGACACCCTGATGTACACGAGCCCTGTCCACCGAAGCTCCTGAGTGTTTCATGGAGCCATAAGCCTACAATCAACTCTTCTACCTGCCATGGGTGCAGTACCACTTGTGCTCATCCTGTAAAGGGGAAGGTCAGGAGTTTTTAACGCCAGTTTATAGGTGAAGAGTCCAAGACTCAGAGTGGTTAAGCCACCTGTCAAACATCACACAGCTTCTATTTAGCAAAAGTAGGTCTCAGATTCCCACTGCTCCAGACCACCAGGGGAATCGGGTTAGTGAAGCTTTGCCCAGGAAGACAGATGTACCTGACCTCTATCGTATTCAGGATTTGGAATCCCAGCTCTGTCTTACCACTTATGTGTCCTAGGGGAAATTATTTAACCTCATACTACCTAAGCTTCCTTATGTGTGAGAAGGGAAAACTTACCTGGTTACCTCACTGCATGCTACCAAAAGCTGAGATTACACAGGCAGCGCTGAACCCAGGGCTTGGCACACAGTAGGTGCTCATGATGGCAGCAATGATTAACATCATTGTCACCCCTACTAANGTTTTCTCTGGAGAGCCTGGGGCTTTCTCTTCCCTTCCCAGGCTTTGGCATGCCCGTCATTCCCAATGACTACAAATCTTACGGGAAAACACCAAACATAAAATAAACCAGATGCCTAGGTGCTTAAATCATTCCATTCCTTGACAGTCATTCTGTAAACACGGTTCTGATCTCCCTTTAGACATAAAAGCCCCATGATTTGTGTGACAAATGTAGCAGATGTAAATATTTTTCTTGCCTATTCTCTCACTTTCCTTCCCCCAGTCATCAAAACTTGTGCCACAGCCACAGAAATCCATGAAGGTGGCATTCTCTAGAGTGAGAGTCATCATAAGCCTGGGTGACCTGAGAGCCCATTCACGTGGACAGGGATCTTCTCTCAGAAGACTTCACTTATTTTGCAATTCTACAAATGTCTGAATTCTCTGGACTGTGCAAGACTTGGAGTGGTGCACTGGGAAGGGGAACAACTTTTCATTACTTAGGGAGACACAGATTCTTTGCGTTGCCTCATGGCTCTGAGGATCTTCAGTTGTTTCTCATAATCACTCTTGTTTAGGGGTTGCCCCCACACACAAGACATCCCAGTTCTGGCTCTGGGGTCTCAATGAATTGCCCGTGCAACTCTCTTACCGCATTTTCCCATCCACCCCCCTCCCCAACATCCCCGCCTCAACATGAATAGATCGGACTGGATAGCTCCCAGTGACCCCTCCTGTGCTGCCAGCATGGATACAAGCTTGGCTTGTGGGACGGTGGCTCACTGCTCTCAGGACCACAGCCTCAAGGAGGGACAAACATTGAGTCACTCTTGGCCACTGCTCCTATAAAATCCACTTTTTTTATTTACCAGAAACCAATGAAGAAATATGGTAAACAGGAATTAAAACATTATACAGACATGTGGCCAGGTTTTTGCTCTTTGAATGGTAGTACAGATAGTACCCTCAAATGGAGGCAAGATATTAAGTGGATCGCTCACCCTTAAATGGCCTCTTGCCACCCTTTGTCATTCCCCTTCCAATTCTACCACTAGGGAGATCCTGCTAAAACATAAATGTCTCCAAAATAAAATGCATACCTTACCATGTCCCTGCCCAACTTGAAAGTCTTCATCAGCTCTTTACTGTCTTTAGAACCAAGCCTAAGCTCTTAAGTGGGGCCCACTAGGCCCGCCTGATCTGGCCCAACCAACCTCTCCCAACTCAACTTTTCTTGTCTCTGTGTGCCAAGTCATATCACCCTCTGATTCACCCATCAACTAATTCATTAATTCTCCTCCTTTGCTGACTTCCACCCCTATCTCTACTGAAAAGGATCACTAGCATGAATTGAATACCATCCATTGTAGATTGTCTACAAAAATGGCTGCTAATAATTTCTCTCATTCCTGTAAACACATGCCACTCCTCCTATCAACAGGACATGACCACTCACCCCAGCAACCCCAGGTGAGCCCAGCCCCCAGTGAATCCACTGGTTAAATGCAGCCACTGGAGGGAACCTAAGGAAGATCTGCAAAAGTATCACCCAGCCAACCCATGACATTGTAAGAAATAACACATCTTTGTCATGTTAAGCCACTAAGTTGTGGGGTACTTTGTTGCCCAGCAATAGATAACTAAAATGTCACCTATGTGCCTAGTAATTTTCCAGTGTTAAATTATGATTTGGACCCTGTTTCGGAAAAAAAAAAGTATTTTTAATGTATTTTTGAGAAACAGAGACCAGACAGAGAGAGGGACAGAGGATCTAAAGCAGGCTCTATGCTAACAGCAGAGAGCCCGATGAAGGGCTGTAATTCACAAACTGTGAAACCATGACCTAGCTGAAGTCAGGCGCTTAACTGATTGAGCCACCCAGGTGCCCCAGACCCTGTCTTTTAAAAGCCTACAGTCTAACTGGCCTTTACCTCTTATATGCATACAGCTATTAGAAGAAGAGGAGACAATCACTAATTATGAGGCCATATGGTACCATGGAAAATGCCAGAATCTGGGCTCACATCCCAGTCCGGCTGTGTGACCCTTGGGAATCCATATTTCTACTCTGGGTCTCACTGTGCTTCCAGGTACATGAAGGGGTTGTACTTAAGCTCTGAGGGACCTGTCAGCCCCAAGTCCACTGCAAGTATGAAATGCTCTTGGTGGACTATCTGAGTGCTGTGGGAGTGACATGAAAAGTGTGCTGAGAAGGAGGGCACCTGGGTGACTCAGTCACTTAAGCATCTGACTTTGGCTCAGGTCATGATCTCATGGTCCGTGAGTTTGAGCTATGCATCAGCCTCTTTGCTGACAGCTCAGAGCCTGGATCCTGCTTCAGATTCTGTGTCTCCCTCTCTCTCTGCCTCTACCCCACTCGCATTCTGTCTCCCTCTCTCAAAAATAAACATTAAAAAAAAAAAAAAGTGTGCCGGGAAGGGAGTCAGAAAATACTCAGCCTGTGAAAAACTACTTAGTCAGCAGGAACCCAGCATCAGACACTGTGCCTGAGGTAGGTGCCCAGGTCACAGCAATGAGCACTCACTGGTCCTTTCATATGACAGGCATGGTACAGGCTGTGATCGGGGCCAGGAAGGAACTATGGAGAGCAGACTGCTTACACCATCTGCGTGACCCTGAAAATAGCACCTAACCTCCCTGGGCTTCATGTGTGTGAGATGTGAAATGGGCCTGAAAGGGGTACAGTACGGCCACTCTCAGATGAAACTACATAGATGAGGAAAGGGCTCCATCCATCATGAAACACTGCACCCAGGAACAGTACGTCCCCGTGGCCTCGGCGGTTCTGAGTGATCTGAACAGTTTTCCCAAAGAGGGTAGGACGTGGCTGTGGACGTTTGGCAAGGATTTCACAAGGGTAATAAGGAACATGAAGGAGCTTCCCTGCGTCATAAAGCTCAGTGCACATCAAAGAGAGACAAACCTGTCCCTTGACAACTACCCCAGCTGTGGCTATCTATATGACCAAAACGACAACAGTCCTTGCCCCTTTATCTACCTCAAGCATCACTCAGAGGCAAGAGCAGGTTATCACATGCCCAGTGCTGAAGAGAAAATGAACAAGCCACTGAAGCTACCAGATCTTGAAGTGCTGTCAACGGTCCGGGGGCCAAAGCCATCACTTCTATCTCTTAGTGCTCCACTTTGTCTATACCCCAGTCTCACTATTTTGTAAGAAAATACATCAAATAATTTATGGCAAGATTCAAGAGCTGAAAGGAAAGTTGCCACAGGCACACTTGAGCCACTGCTGTCAGAAAACACAGGCAGATGGACTTTTTTTCTTTTCTTTTCNAATGCAACTGATTTCTGTACGTTGATTTTGTACCCTGCAACTTGGCTGAATTCTTGGATCAGTTCTAGTAGGCTTTTGGTGGAGTCTGTCGGGTTTTCTATGTAGAGTATCATGTCATCTGCGAAAAGTGAGAGTGTGACTTCTTCTTTGCCGATTTTGATGAGATGGACTTGGGCAAGTACTGGTGAATGTCTTACAATGTGACAGTGAGCACTGTGAACCCCCAAGGAGGCCCTGATGATGGTGGGGCTGCTGGGGGAATGCAGAGGCCAGAGAGCAGGGGCAGGAGCTCCCGTATATTCCACAGAAAGTCCTGGACCTGAAACCCCCACCACATGTGATGGGCATGGTTCAGCTCAGCCTTCCCAAGTAGTAAGTAAGATCACCATCCTCTCTGGGGAAAGCACACTGGACCAGAAGTTAGGACATCCCGCTCAGGGTCCTTAGTTTGCCTCCTATAAGCTGAATGATTCGGGGCAGAGGCTTTGACCTCTCTGGTTCTTAGTTTCCTCATCTGTGAGATGAAGTGGATCTCCACCTAAGCCACAAGCTTGTACAAGGCAATGTAATTTGAAGACTGTAAAGAATTAGACCGATAGAAGTGATTTTTATTATTAAATCGAGCCTTGGAATTTACACATTCACTGCCAGCTCTCAAGGTTGAAAATAGAGTTCAAAGGTCAAGTACAATTTGTTAAAACCTAATTAGAAGACAAATTATCTTTCATTTGAACATGGGATACAGAATCCAGCAGCTTAAGAAATACGGATGGTTTATTTAAAACTCCTTGCATTAGTTCAAAACTTCCAGGATTTGCTAAGCAGCCACACGGTGCAGGCTCTCTGAGGGGGACACAGAGAAGGAGAGGGCATCAAGCCCACCTTTCCGAAGCCTGCAGTCCAATATGGATGAGAACACAAGGCCACAAATAAGCAAGAGACAGGGCATGCTTAGGGGCTGACACGGCTACAGGCCTACTGCCCTAGGCCAAGTTCCCTTGGGGATAGCAGTCTCATCTAATTGGGAAGAAGTTAAGATAGTTCTAAAACAAGAGCCTGAAGGACCAAGAGGGAGCAAGCATGTGGGCTGACAGAGGCAAGAGGCTGAAAGAACAGCAGGCAGAAACCAAGTAGCAGAGGTGGGGGAAAGCAGGCCCAGTTCAGAAACCTCCAGGGGTCGGTCCTAGCTGTGCAGATATAGTGCACCGGCCAGCGGATCAAACGAGGTCTGCCCCTGGAAGCCAGGAAGATCAGGCAAAGGAACTTGGCCTTGAGTCACTTTTCAGTGCAGAGCTGTAGAGAGCCATGGATTTTGTCAGAACTGACCCCACGTGCTAGATTTTCTTCTGCTGGCTTCAGCGACTCCAAAGCCTTCCTGTTTCCTGGTCCTGCCTGAACACAGGACCACTCATATTTAGGCTGACCCCAGTCTGCAATAGCCTGGTTGTTTCATTCACTTAGTCAGCCTTTCTTTCCTTTGATAATCATCAACTGAACGCCCTGAGAGCTTTGTGATAGGTCAGTTTGCTTAGGCTCAACTGCAGTTCCCAACTATTCAATCAAACACTAATATAGGTGTTACAATGAAGGGACGAAGGGGATGTAAATTTCCTAATCGGTGGACTTTCCTAATCAGTGGTTGGGGGTATCCTAAGTAGGCCTGACCTAATCAGGTGAGCCATTTAAAGGAGGGTTTAGGCCTTCCCTGAGGCAGGGGCTCCAAACACGTCTTGCCCACCAGGTATCACCCTGCCCATGATCCTCCCCCCTGACTACCTACTAGGGATAACAGGCTTCAGCTGTGGCTCCAGCCTGCGTGTCATCTTCCCTTCTTGACTGCCTGCTCTGCAGACCTCGGACTTGCTAAACCAGACCCCACACTTCATTAGCCAATTCCTCATAAATACACATATCCACACAGTATATAATAGTGTAGTTATGAGATAGACACATACACGTGCATGCGCGCATGCACACACACAGTTTTCTGTTACTTCTGATTCTCTGGTTGACTCCTTACAGATAGCAACCACACAGTACCAAACTGTAGGGCACTGAGGGCACCATGGTGAGTAGGACACAGTCCCTGTCCTCAAGAAACTCAGGATCTATTAGACATGAGACAGGTAAATCATCTAGTATTTCAAGACAGCAGAGCTCTTCAGTGGGTACAAGTTTTGGTCATGTGAGATGAATGAGTTCTGGAGATCTGCTGAACCACACTGTGCCTAGAGTTCACAACACAACACTATGCACTGAAATTCTGTAAGAGGGCAGACTCCATGTCAAGGGTTCCCGGCACAATTGAAAAAAAAGACAGCTGATCAGTACTGGAAAAGGGTGACAAATGGAAGTACAAAGGACATTTAAGCCAGAACGATGAGGTAAGAGATGCTTTAGGGAGAACATGACAACAGATTGAAATCAGATGGATATGGAGTTTACCATGTAAAAGAGGGAGAAGTAGGAGTTCCCAGACAGAGGAAGTGTTGTGGTAAAAATATGGAAGTTTGGCTAAAGCTGTATTACATACTTACAAGTTGCTAAGTGAGTAGATCTTAAATGTTCTCACCACAAAAAAGAAGTTGTAATTACACAACATGATGGAGGTGTTGGCTACCTGGAAGGCAGCAATCATTTTGTAAGATGCAAGTGTATCAAATCAACACCTTGTACACCTTCAACTTACACAATGCTGTATGTCAGTTATAGCTCAATAAAGCTAGAAGAAATAAATGTACATGAAAACTTTTTTAAAGATATGGAACATTCCACCCTCATGCACTTCCCCCTTGGATTCCCAAAGCTGGTAAGATCTTGCTACTCATTCTTCTAACATCTTGGAACTTCTGAATCAAAATACTCTGAGTTAATAACCCAACATTTAGCACAGAGTCTGGCACAGAGTAAGTACTCAATAAAGATTTGTGGAGGGGCACCTGGGTGGCTCAGTTGGTTAAGTGTCCACCTTTGGCTCAGGTCATGATCTTATGGACCATGAGTTCAAGCCCTGTGTCAGGGCCTGTGCTGACAACTCAGAGCCCAGAGCCTGCTTTGGATTCTGTGTCTCCCTTTCTCTATGTCCCCTCCCTATGTCATGCTCTGTCTCTCTCAAAACTGAATAAACACTTAAACAAATTTTTTTAATTTAAAAAATAAAGATTTGTGGAATGAACAAATGACTTATTGGCCACATATGCCTAAATGAGAAAGAAGAAATCTCTCTGGGTAAGAATACAAGTCAGGCAGACTTCAACAGTGCTTGTTGAAGTAAGGAAAGGAAGAAGAAATAAGGGGGTCTTCAAAGATCCTTTGAATAATAACTCTCCTATGGTACAGTTTGGGCAAGGCAGCCACAGTCCATAGAGCCTCCATCCACATGCAGAACTTTTTCCTGGGTTCTAGATCAATTTGAACAAGTCCTTCCTGGTCCAGAAGTGATAGTGAAGTTATGGAATGAAAGAGACATCAGGAAAAAGAATATGGATGCATCCAGGCCAAAGGAAGGCCAAGGTCAGATGGTGGAAAGGAAGATAGGGTCTGATAAACAACACTGTATCTCCCAGATCAAAAAGACCTTGGCCATGTTTGATGGATATAGCCTTTCAAAGAGCTGTATTGTTGTTTGTTGTTTTTTAAGCAGACTTCTAATATAATTCTCTGGTACTAATCCAGAAACAAAGAAACAAACTGTAAGGGAAAAGAAGGTATGGAGGTATGGTTGCCTTAATTGTAAGAGGAAAATGGCAGTACTAAAAACAAAACAAAACAAAACAAAAAAACTGGCCTGGAAAGATCTGATAACAATAGTGGAAGCTGTTTAAAAGTACCTGACACTGCTCTCCAGAACAAACTTAGTGAGATATTGATCCCTTGAGGAAATGACTAAGTCTCCCAAGTAGCTATCCCCAGGAAGATTTCTCCAAAATAGCAGGGAACCAAGCAGACTTGTTCATAATGGGTCAATCTTGCTGATTCAAGTGACATTTAGCTGTTGACCTCTTAGAGTCTGAACGTACACTTAGCAAACGAAAATGCCATTGACAAAAACTACTGACAATAGTGGCAATATACCACATGATTCCTTTTGTTTTCTTTCCCAAATTTTCCATTTCATCACACCTTGTGCCAGGCACTAGAGGTCTAAAGACAAATTGGTCATAATCCCTGCCCTCAAGGAACACTTCCCTGAGAGGCATGAAAGAACAAAAGTGAAAGAAAAACCAGGGTAAAGTCTGCATGGGACTCCTAGGGGGTCCGTTGTACTGAAGGGAGGATGGTTCCAAGAGGGGGGTGGTTGTTTGCCAGGTAGAAAACCATCAGGAGGAAGGAGGGACATTCCAGGCAGAAGAGGTCACAGGCGGTAGGACTCAGAGCCTGGCAAGTTTTGGAACAAGGGTATTTCCTATTGGCTGGAGTGCTAGGTGAGAGGAATCCTGATAGGGTGGCAAGGGTCAGATTATCAAAGACCAATCTGTGCCATGTGCTGGAGGTTGGAGTTGATCCTCTAATAGTACTTCTCAACTCTAAATGAGTCACTGGGGACTGATAGAAAATGCCTGGAGACCACTGAGCCAAGATCTGGGATTCTGGATGCAGACCAAGGGTGGCAAAGTGAGACTGGAGACACTCAAGAACCTTTGCAGGGTCTTTTGACAGCGGGGGCCATGTCCACAACCCCCTCGAATGATGTTTACGGGACTAATAAGGCATGTCAGCTCCAAGTATTTTCCATGAAAACCTTTAGATGTGATGACTGAGATCAAATTTGAAGTTTTTAACCTGCCTTCTTCACAAAGCCCAAAGAGCATTTCATGCAAAGCTGCACCAACAGCATATGAGCATCCCATTGTCTCTTGCCTCAGTCCTACACAATTCCCACCTTCAATTTCACCAGCTTCTTGAGTGTTTTAATTTGCTTGCTTTTGTTTGATAGTATGAGGACAGAGGCCCTCCCTGGGACCTCCCTCAGCACCAGCACCAGCATTCAAGAAACTGGCTTTGCTCACTCCCAGGAGCTGTGGGCAAAGGAAGCAACGAGGTGAGGATGTCCCCAAAGTCGTCCCAGGGAAGAGGCTGCACACTGTCTTTGGACTCCATTTGCACTATCAGCTCTCCCAGGCCTCCAGCCTGCCAGCCCACACTCCAGATTTGGACTTGCCAGCCTCATCGCCACATGAGCCAATTCCTTATAATCAATCTCCTCATATATACACACACGCACATCCTATTGGTTGTTTCTCTAGAGAGCCCTGACTACTATACAAGACTACTCCCACATGATGTCAGTGGAGAACAAGAAGGAACCAGCAGGAGTAATGGGCTCTTCCCGCTCCTTGCTCCACTGGGATCTCAGAAGGCCAAATGCTGAGTGAGAACTCATCCCCTCTGGGCACTAGTCAGCTCTTCCCCCTATGCCGTGTCAACAGAGGCCAGGCAGGAGCAGTAGTGATCCATCCCCAGTCTCTTCCTCTTTCTCTGGACTGGGGATGGATCAGAGGAGGCCTGATGGGGAGCTTGAACTTCTACCCCCGCCCAGCAGGAACACAAAGCCCCAGCCTGGGTGTCAGCAAATGCCCCGTGGAAAACGTAGACTTCCATCCTCACCTGGCACTGGTAAGGCAGTGCTTCCGTTCCCAGGTAAGCCGAACTGGATTGAGCAGGCTTGTTGGTAATGGTATAGGTGTGACAACTCCCAAAGTACTCTACGTGTATCAAGCAAATGAGTAAATATATTGACATTGTTGGAAACTAAAATTCTCACTGTGGGAGAAAAGAGATGTGGATATAGAACTGGGGAAAAGGACAAAGAACCCTGGATTAGAATGAAACGTATCAGTGTCGAGCTGCATCTCAAAATGAGATGAGAGGGCACATGCGCACACCTGGGCTTCATATGTCTGTCCACTGAAAGTCACTAGGAGTAGGGATGTCCCAGTAGCAAAGAGCCCATCTAGCCCCTAGGTATTGGTTTCAATTCCCCACTCAAGGGAATCAGGACTTCCTGGGGAAATGGCAGTCTCCAAGCTGGGGAAGAAGATGGCAGCACTATTGAGGCAGCCTCCCCATAGTTGCCTCTCTAAAGGACATTCTCTAAAGGACACTGGCCACATGAGCAAAGGAGAACCAGTCTTTTGGAGCTTGAGCCTGCATGTGGCTAAGGGGAACCCAAGAAGCTAGAATTCCTGGCCCACCTATCAAGGCTTCCTTGACATGATCTTTTGGTGCTCTGTTCTCTCGAAGGCTGCAGCCTGCCTCAACTTTGCCACAGGGAACTAAGGGAAGAGGCTTTTGGCCAAACATGAGCTGGATGTTTAGCAGGTTTGGACACAGTTTGGGGAGCATCCAAAGCCATGGTATTCCCTGGAAGGACCATTGGTTACCCTGTCTTTCCTCAGAGTGTCTCCTTCTGGAGTGTGTGGCTTCTTCCTGGGAAGCTCAGATGGTTTTTCCAACAGGAGAGGACGGTCTCCATCGAGCTTGTAGGAGGCCTAATGGAATGTGATACTTTTGTTATTGCTTTAGGATAACTTTCCTGTGTAAAAGTAGTTTTCAGTCATTTGTATACTGGGAACCCGAAGTCAAGCTTTCTTAGCGTGACAGGTATGCTGTTATTGAGGGGATCAAGATGTAGGCTTGAATTTGAGGAACAGCTGGGCTTCTCAGATAGACAGTCCTGCCNCTAACCTTGAGCCACTTTTTTTTTTTTTTTTTTTTTTTTCTGGGAACCTATTTTATGCCAGCTCAAAAATTACTGAGTAGCTATTCTGTGCTGGAAACTAGGGGCCTGAAGATAAGGAAGATATGCCCTATCTTAGCTCCGGTCACCATAACAAAATACTACAGACTGGGTAGATTAGACAACAGAAGTTTATTTCCTTACTATTCTGGAGGCTGGAAGTCCAAGATCAGGGTGCCAGGTAGTCCAGTTTTGACAAGGGCCACTGTCTCACCATGTGCTCACATGACCTTTCCTCAGTGTGTACACATAGAGTGAGAGAGCAAGCTCTCTGTTGTTTCTTGTTCTTAAGGATACTTCTTATAAGGGTCCTGCCCTCATGACCTCATCTAAACCTAATTATCTCCCAAATGATCCATCTCCAAGTATCATCACATTAAGCCTGAAGGTTCCAACATATGGATATTGTTGGGGGGAGGGGTGGATATAATTCAGTCTCCATCATTCCCTGTCCTCAAGGAGCTCACGGTCTTTGGCTAGAGACAGATAACTAATCCAACAAGTACAACATGGTGTGGGGCATTCTGAAAAAGCGGCAAGGTCAAAATATACAATTATAATGAGGGTCCACTTTTCACCTCTTAGATGGGCAAAAGTCCCAGAAGGAGACAGACATCAAGCAAATAATATCAGCAAGCCATGCATAATTACAAGCCATGAGAAATGATATGAGGGGGGAGCCAGACAGCTAGTCTAGAAGGAATAGCTCTGGGGCCAGAGAATAAGCTGAGTTCAGGTTGGACATGTTGAGTAAGAGGGACCCAGGAGGTGGTACTTGCACACTGTAATACAGAAAGGATTTTGATTAGGAATCAAGTTCAACAAATAAGGAAGCTTGCTCCTATACCTTCTAACCCCTCCTCACTGGTNTTCTTAAACTAGTAGAGGTCTGGGACCCATAGATCCTCTGACAGAAATCCAGGCTACTGGAATTCCAGGGATCTCAGGGATTTACTACTAAAACTTCCTCATCGTATGGGTGAGCAATCCTCAGCCCAGAGAGCAGATCAGTCCAAGTTCATGTGGCTGGTTTCCAAGATGTCACACCTTTAGGCTTTACACATTTAGTGACCTTGA
>NW_027530523.1:101770-150287 GCF_008692635.1 Crocuta crocuta | reverse complement strand
GTGACCTAGGACCAGTGACAGCATCTACTCTGTCAACACCACTTCTGCAGACCCCTTTGGTGGCACCAGGGTCTGGGCCCTCTAGCTGAAGTCATCCCTCAAAAGGTCAGTGCTGGGTAGCCCTGTAGGCAGAAGGTGACAGGGCCCCTTGTTTTGCCTAGAGCAGTTGTAGTATTAGGACTTCCCACACAGTGATCTGGGTTGGGGTGGCGGGTTGGGGGGGGCCGGGGGAATGCCCAAATAGCCACTTCCACAAAGTGTGGATTACGAGTCTAGTTGATAACAACAATAGTAACAGCTATCCTATACTGAGCATCAACCATGTACTCAAGGCATGGCTAACCATGAAAACCGCCTTGCAAAGTCAATGGAACCATACCTATTGTACAGAAAAAACTGAAGCAAATGAGAAACTAAACAAATATTCCAACCAGTGTGACATGAGTGAATGTCTTTCATATATAAAAAGCTGTCGATCGGCAAGAAAAAACCTGACACAAAAGAGACGGAAGACACAAATAGACAAGTACAACATATACATCCTATATGTTCAATAAACATTTAAATGCCCAACATGGGGGCGCCTGGGTGGCGTAGTCGGTTGAGCGTCCGACTTTCACTTAGGTCATGATCTCGCGGTTCGTGGGTTCGAGCCCCGCGTCGGGCTCTGTGCTGGCTGCCAGTTCAGAGCCTGGAGCCTGTTTTGGTCTGTGACTCCCTCTCTCTCTGACCCTCCCCTGCTCACGCTCTCTCTCTCTCTCTCTCTCCTAGAAATAAATAAAAAAAAATGCCCAACATGACTGGTAATCAAAGAAATGAAAAGGAGACACCAGTATCTTGCACATCAAATCAACAAAGCTCTTTACACCTGCAGACACTGATGGCTTACAGATGAAGTACCTGGGTCCCAAAAGTCAATGTTTTGAGGGGAAAACCTGAATTAATGGCACACATGAAAATGACCTAAGCCAAATGGAAGGGACTCCTTTCCACTGCCTGCCCATGGACTCTCAGCACATGGGCACCTCCATGCATCTGCTTCTGGCACATTCCTGCCTAGAAGGCCTCCTTGCCCTGCTTTTCTCTCCACCAGGCTGATCCTCTTTCCCTGAAGGCCTATCCTACCCTAAAGAGATTCAGCCTGTAGTCCCCTTTAGGCAGCTAGCCAAGGATACCAGGCAGCATAGGGTCCCTTGGGGAGGCTGGAAACCCCTCAAATGTGTACCCTGTACCCTGACAGAGGCCCTGCTCAACAGACATCTGGCAGGGACATCACAGATGTGGCAGTGCAGCCACAGAGATCTGGGAAGGTCATTAAGGAGAATAATATTCCAGAAGGGTATATATACTGTTCTGTTCCCTATTATCCTATTTGCTTGTACCTTTCAGGTCCTCAACAATTTATGGTGCAGCAAAAATCCCATTAGGACAGGCTACAAGAAGGTGTTCAAATTACATCACCATACTGGAATTTCGGTTTCTGAAGGCAACTCCAAATCAAAGAGCCATCGGCTAGGACTTTGGTAGTTTCCATTAAAGTGGAATTTGCCTTGTAATGTCATTAACGGGAATGAGATCTGCCTCATCTTGAGGTTGCCTATGGAATGAAATGATAAATGCCTGCACAAAAACTGTAAGGAGGTTCTGTAGACGCTAAATACAGTCCTTCGAGCGCACAATAGGAGCGCATGCTGTGTCGCTGAGGCTGACCGATGAATGGGAATTCGGTTCCATAGTTTCAGGGACCCAGAGCAGCACAGCAACTATTAGATGATGTAGCTCATGATGCTAAACACTGGCTATATATTTGTGTTTTGTGTATAAACATGACGGTCTCTCTCCCGTTACTCTGAGGAATCTTTGATAATTCACATGTGAAATTAAAGGCATCTTATTCATTCGGTTATTTATTATTCTCTGTAAAATGAGTTAGGAATTTGTCCCCATGAATAATGTTAGCCATAATAGTTAATTTACTCCTATTCATTGGCAGTAATAAAAATGTACAAGGGGAGGCAGAAACATTATTATTTCTTGCTTGAAGTGCAATTTCATGTGGTGAAAGAAACATGTTAATATGCTGCAAAGTGCTACAGGAATTTCGTTCTCAAAGGAATGGCGATATTAAATGTATTCTGACAAGAAGGAGCCTCGGAAGGGAAACATTTATCTTCATAAAGTCATTAAATTTACTGAGCACCATCGCATTCTTCCTGCAATCTGCTCACTCCATTAAAGGCGAAGCTGCAGAACTGGCATTTCTGAAGAGAGGAAGAATGGGGGCTCTTTCCCCTAATCATGGGCTCCCCCCTCCAAACTGGCAGGCTCCAGCCCAGACACACACGTGGGTAGCTCTGTTACCTCTTCTCCAAATAAATACAGGGGGTTGTGACAAGTTTTTTCCTTTCCCCCCAATTGGATGATGCTTCGTGGGACTAGGAAATAAGATTTTGCAAACCCTCCTGTTTCACAATGTCAAGGGGCTCTTGACTCTGAGGAAATGTTCCCATCCTGTCAAGATGGGTCCCCAGCAGCCCACACGGGCCCAGGGTGTCATGATTGCCTGAGCTGTCTCTTCATCAGGGTATCCTCCTCCATGCATAGTGTCACAAATCACCTAAAGTCATGCAGACGTTCAAACCAAAGCCACGCTGCCAGCTGGACACACAGTAGGGAATGAAAACAAATGGAATCGTTTTCAATACACGTGATGACATTTCCTGCTTGCCTGGTACTTTTCTTCCCAACACTTTGCAAATAGTTGCTGTTCTGAGGATGAGGACAAATATCCTATCTGCATTCCTGTCCTGAGAAAGAATGCAATTCCAGGTGTGGTTCAGGAGAGGATGAGGGGAGAGAGCAGGAGATAAAGATATTAAATTAAGAAGAGGTGTTGTGGATAGTGATTTAAAAACCCCAGTGCAAGTCTGTCTAGAGAAGCAAATAGCTTTAACCAAGCCAAGAGAGTGAAGGCTTCCTCCACACCATGCCACAGACCACAGCTAGGGCTGTCTAAAGCCAAACCCGGAAGAGTCAAGCCATTTATGTGGTGATGAGAAAAGCAGATAGTTGAAAGGAACTAACTATAAGCTGAAAGAGGTCAGAGACAATTTTGGTCACTATTAATGTCCCAGCACCTCACTCACAGCGGGTCCTCAGTAACATTTGTTAGGTAAAAGAATGCATAGATGCATGCCTTGCTCAGTTTCGCAGAGGTAGATGGATGCACTCCTAATCCCGTCCTCCAAGTGACATCAGCCTGCCCGAGGGAGACTGCATTTTGTTAGCATGATGGATTCTCAAAACATTTGACCAGCTTGATAGAATTTCCAGTGACCAATTCCCTGAACTCTGACACTCTGTTCTGAGAAAAGACTAGTATTTGTTGAGTATCCACCATGTGCTAATTATTATTTAACCTGTATTCTCATTTAATCCTTAGAACAGCTGATTCTAAGTGAGATCTCAGAAAGGTTAAGCAATCTGCCTCAGAGCACACAGCTAGTAACTGGTAGAACAGTACTTACATGCCAGGCCCTGTTCTTGGTCCTCAGTTTAACACAGAGAACAAGACAGCACATTCTCTGCCTTCCTACAGCCAACTGTCTAGAGGTGGAGACCGTCATTAAATAAGAACTCAGTTAATTACATGGCTACACTGGTGGTAAGTGCTACAAAGCAGCAGCCCACAGTGCTATGAGAAGAAACAATAGGCAGAACTAATCTTATCCGGGATGATGGTCACAGAGGTTTCCTTGACAAAGTGACATTTGAGTAACACTTTCAAGGATCAATTAGGATTAAGTAGATGAAAAGAGCAGCAGAATAGAGTATCCCATGTGAAAGGATCCAGTGCAAAGGAAGGTTCAGAGGCAGGAAAAAATACATTTCTGAGGAATCTAAAGGCAGCTGAGTGACTGGCCGGCAGAGTGGGGTGGAGAGTGGCCCAAGCAGGGACCACAATAGGCCACAGGGGCCACGAAGCTATTGGTAAGGATTTGGGGATTTAGCCGACAAATAATAGAAAGCTATTGAAAGGTTTTAGCCAAGAGTCCATAATTAAAAGCTCATTTTGCTAACTCAGTGGAGACCAGATGGGAAGAGGGTTAGAAGAGAGGCCGGATGATGTGGTGGGAAAGAGGGATGAAAGGAGATGGCAGGGAGGACAAAGAAAGGCGGAAAGAGGAGAAAGATAGGAGATGGAATCCACAGAGCTAAGCAGTAGACGGGCTGTAGGAAGTCAGGGAGGAAGAGAGTCCTTGACTCTCAGACTCTGGATTGAGCAGCTGAATGGAGAGGAGCACTCACCACTAAGACAGGGTTTGGGATAGTGCAGAGAACATTCTGCCTGTGTGGCATCTAGGTACTTCACACGCCAGCAGACAATCCCTTTCAACTCAAACACTGAGAGCACTTCATCCTTGGCCTGGAGATTTGCACCAGTTTTAGAGGTGACATACTCCAATTTCAGAAGGTGTCTGAATTGGTCAATGGCCACTCCAATGGCATAACATGAGAAGGCTAATGCCTATCTAAGTCACAGACCGAGAGGCTTCGCTTCACAAATGATGCTAATTGTGTCACAGAAGCATCCCCATCACCACCAATAAGCAGCCCAAACCCGTTCAGCCTCTCCATAGTTTCAATGACAGGTTTCCCAGCCTTTGCCCCTGGGTGCTCTGTGAACAGGGTGTGCAGAACAAGACATCACTGATGGGCCCAAGTGTCTGTCTGAGCCTCACACAGTCTGTTCAATGATTTTTTAAAAGACCTTTGAAACATTCAAGTGAATAGAGGCATTTTAGAATATCTGCCCTCTGTAACTGATCTGGCTAACTGCCAACCCATCTGGCATCCCACAGAGGAGAAGGGAAAGGAGGTTTCAAAAAATGGACTGTGCCAAGCTCAACATTTAATAGCCCAGTGACTGTGCAAGATGATCTATCAAGAGGGAACAAGTTGAGCAATCTTTGTCTGAACAGAATGGTAGCAGGATGGCCCTTCAAAGAGGCACTTGTTCCCATAAAGCAAGATCATTTGCTTTTAGTGCTATTTTTATTCAGCATTTATTGATTTATTGACCCCAAGCATGGATCGTACAGCACATCAGATTCCTATATACACAGTATGTCTCAATAAAAGAGATACATTTATTCAACATGTATTTTATATGAAAACGTAAAACTAAATTTTCACAAGTCCTCACATCTGAGCCACATGGTCATCATTCTGCAGACCCTTCATGTATGACAACATTGCCCTGTTACTTCCCAAGCACTGCTCCATGCTAGGCCCGATACCCCAACTCTCACTGTCTGCCTTGGGGCCTCACTTTAGCAGCCTTCTGTACTACCTTNCATTTTTCTTTTTTTTTTTTTTTTTAATGTTTATTCATTCTTGAGAGAGAGAGTGAGTGGGACAGGGGCAGAGAAAAGGGGAGACACAGAACTCAAAGCATGCTCCAGGCTCTGAGCTATCAGCATAGATCCTGACATGGGGCTTGAACCCACAAACCATGACATCATGACCTGAGCTGAAGCCGGGTGGCCAACCAACTGAGCCCCCCCAGGGCCCCCTGTGTTCAATTCTGAATGCTTTTATAAGCTCAGTGTTCCTCTATGAATTCCAAAACAAGTCTTCCCCCCAATCCTCAGCTTCTTAGAACTCCTCTAGCTGGGCCACACCCTAGCACAGGATCAGAGTAGCCCCAGCAGTAGCCCTTGAACCCAGCGCTACTTGAACTAGTCATGGGCAGAGACATACATATGCATATGCATGAAACTACCCCCCACACACACACACTCATCCTGATCACTTTTGTCACAAGTCACACATGGTAGAGGTTAGTGACATCAGTCAGATTAATGTTCCCCAGGGAGGCAGAGCTTGTGGCACCATGCTGTCACCAACTCAACTAGCTAAGGTACCAGACCTGCAGGAACTGCATATCCTGGCAGAAGTCTTATGATGTGAACAGCCAATGGCTCAGGCCAGGATCGTTGAAAATCTCACAGCTGCTGATGGTGGGGCCAGAAGGAGGAGTCTTCTCTGAGGCAGTTGCTGAGCCAGTGGCAATGCAAGGACAAGCGTGTGGCAGGCAAACTCTAAGGCAACCCCCAAATATTCCCACCTCCTGGTGTTCACATGTTCATATATTCTCCTTGTCTAGTGTGGTATAAAATATGGCAAAGGTGATGTGATATCACTCCCATGATTCTCTTTTATATAAGACTCCATCTTAGCAGATTGGAAGGAGAGATTTTCCTTGATGACTTGATGAAGTAAGCAGCCATGTCGAAGAAACCCATGTGGCAATGAGAGGATCATCTTGGCTGCTGCGTGAAGAATGGACTAGTGAGGGGCAGGCATGGAAGCAGGGGCCCAGCGGATCAGTGGCTGTGGCTGAGGAGAGATGACAGTGGCTTGACCAGGGTACGAACAATGGGATTGGAGAGAAACAAATGGAGACAGGCTATATTATAGAGGTGGAGCCAACAGAACTTGCAGATGAGTTGCACATGAGGAGTGAGAGAGGGAAGAGTTGAGGCTGCCACTGTGTTTATGATCATTCTGTTCATGATTATTAAAGTCATATGCACATTATAATTGTGGTCATTCCACAGTATAATACTCATGAAAGGCAAGATACAGATAAATACAAAATCATTTTTTTCCCATCAGAATAGTTAGAACAACCGATTGTAACACACTGATTTCCTTAATAGTGTCCATAATCATGAATGAATTGTTTAAATATCATTCCTCAGACAAAATAGCAAAAGTACCCACTCATTTATGAAGTACAGAACTTCTTTCATACAAGTCAAGTTTACTTAAATTGTTTCTAACTGTCCACAAAATGTTTCAAGGAGAGAACATAAAATTCTAAGGGCTGCAAAACTGGATAAGGACCTCTCTGTTTTATGTACAGAAGGAAACAAGTACAGAAGAGAGTTACATAAATATATGATTGCATAGAAACACTTGTTGAGTGGGGCAGACTGACTTGGAAAAAGAGAATTAACTCCTGTTGGCTATCCACTTTGTGTGTATGTGTGTGTGTGTTTTCATCTTGTTTAATCTTTACAATGACCCTACGAGGTAGAGATCACTTGCATCTTCATTCTACACCCAGTATTTGATAACAGTGGCAGCAAGTCAAATAACCACTTAGTAAGTGAAAACTTTTTCATCTCACTTCTTCCATCCAAGTAAATTCCAATGAATTAAAGAGTTAAGTTTTTTTAAGTTTATTTATTTATCTTTGAGAGAGAGAGAGAGAGAAATAGAGAGTAAGCAGGGGAGGGGCAGAGAGAGGTGGAGAGAGAGAATCCCAAGCAGGTTCTGCTGTCAGCGCAGAGCCGGATGTGGGGCTCAATTACACGAATTGTGCATGACCTGAGCCAAAATGAAGAGTCACTCAATGGACTGAGCCACCCAGGTGCCACTAGAGTTAAATTTTAAAATGAAGCTATNCTCTCTCAGAAATAAATAAAACATTAAAAAAATTTTTTAATAAAATAAAATGAAGCTATTAAATGGGACATCAATACATAGGTAAATATCAATCACATCATGGAATGGGGAAAGATTTCCTAAACATGATAAAAAGTGAAGCATAAAACAAAAACACTGATAAATATGGGTACAGATATGTATTTAAAATCTCTACATAAAATACCACTAGCAACACTTAAGATACAAATGACAAATGTCTGTAGCCACTACAATGCAGAGCTATTAACCTCTTCCCAGTGGGGTGGCCGCTTTGGTGTCAGACTGCTTCCATCTGAATCCTGGCTCTGCCATTTACCAGCTGTGTGACCTGGAGCCTGTTACTAAACTTCTCTGTTTCTGTTTTCCTCATCGGTAAAATGGGAACAATAATAGTACCTACCTATTGGGAAGATCAAATGACTTAATATAGAGTGTTTAGAACTAGGCCTGCCACATCATAAATGTTAAGTGAATGTTACCTCGCATCTTTTTCTTTTTTTAAGAAATAAGTTACCCCACTGTTTGTTTTTTTTTTTTAGTTTATTTATTTATTTTGAAAGAGAGAGAAAGCATGGGTGGGGGAGGAGCAGAGAGAGAAGGAGAGAGAGAGAATTCCAAGCAAGCTCTGCACTGTCAGCACAGAGCGTGATGTAGGGTTCCAACTCATAAACCGTGAGATCATGATCTGAGCTGAAGTCAGATGCTTAACGGACTGAGCCCAGGCACCCTTACCTACCACATTTTCATTGTCACAACAACTACCACTCCAAAGGATTAAGAAAATCACAGCATCAAAAGAAAAATGGATAAAGCTCATAAGTAATTCACACATGAGAAATATCAATGTCCAACAAACATTAAATGTTCAACCACACTCTTAATTAAAGAACTAGAGATTAAAACAACAAGAAGCATTTTTCACCTATCAAATTAAAAAACATATTTTGATTAAAATATTCTACATTGGCACACATCTCTGGAAACACTCACCTATGCTGCTGGTGAGAGCCAAAACTGGCACAACCTTTCTGAAAAGTAATTTAACAGTTATGTATCGATAGCCCCAAACATGTTCATGCCCTTTGATCTAATAATCTGACTTCTAGGAATCCAGTTTAAAAAACTTATTAGATAAACAAACATCCATGTGCAAGAAAGGTCACCGTGCCAATATTTCTAAAAAATTGAAAATGGTCCACACCCTTGGGGTGCCTGGGTGGCTCAGTCAGTTGACCCTCCGACTTCGGCTCAGGTCATGATCTCACGGTTTGTGGGTTCGAGCCCCACCTCAGGCTCTGTGCTGACAGCTCAGAGCCTGGAGTCTGCTTCAGATTCTGTGTCTCCCTCTCTCTCTGCCCCTCTCCCTCTCATGCTCTGTCTCTTCCTGTCTCAAGAATAGATAAAACATTTAAAAATTTTAAAAAAAAAGAAAGAAAATGGTCCATACCCTCAACAACAGAATAAGATTAAATTATGGTACCTCCATACATGAGAATAGTACATTACTACTAAAAGCCATGTTTTCAGAGAGTATTTCATGATACATGGACATGCCTATGATAGAGGAAGTCAAAGAGTCAGTCATGGTCAGTATATGAACCAGTCTGACCCCTGTGTGTGCACATACCTATGTGTACCAATCATTCTGGAAGAAATTGCACCATGATATCAACTGTGGTGATCTCTGAGTAATGATATCATGAGTAATATTTCTTCATTCTTTATACTTATCTTTGCTTAACACATTTTATACAGTGAGCATGTATTATGTTTTTAGCGAGAAAAAGGAGTTCAAATACATTTTGATTTGGTGCTAGGGTATTTGAATTTTAAGAGAAATCCCAGGAACCTGAAGAAGGTGAGAATGAGTTAGAGAAAGATTCTGTCTTTCTAATGATATGATCATCAGAAGTTATGGAGGGAGGCTTGACATTAACTCCTCCTTGGTGATCACATCCTCTCTGCAGCCAGGCAGGAAAGGTGGAGGGGATTCCCTCTGTGTGCTCACCCTCTTTCCCCAGCTATCTAGACGAACTCTGAACTTGAGGCTGAGAACCTCATTCTTGCCTGAGTGTTGAGATGATCAGATCTGCTCTTGGCTGGGCTGTTGGGGCTGGGATCTTGGCTGCTGAGGGTATTAGCTCTGTGTGCTATAGATTCAGGGAACCCATATCTTGAATGATATCCCTCAGGGTAATGCTGCATTCCTGTAGATTCTCTAAGCAAAGTGGTAGCCATTTTGCTACTTGGTTAGAACCCACATTCTATTTTCAGTATTATCTAAATTTTTTCACTCCCCTAAGGAGCCTTCTAGAAAAAGCAAAGTCTGGGACCAGGCCAGGGCCTGGGGTGGAGTGAGTAAGGTATCTAGTGCTTCCGTGAATTATATGCCCAAGGGGCTACACTTGCCACACCCTTGTCCCTACCCTGAGGCAAAAGGCTAACATTTATCTCTAACATAACAAACAAACAAACAAAAAAACCCACAAAGATTTAAAGTTAGAAAAAGCATGGATAGAAGAGAGCTTTTTATTTTGTTTAAATCTTGGTCCATGAAATATCTTCAGTTAAGCTTATAGAACATTCACTCAACAGTTCAACAGGCTCTATATGAGGTTCTGGGAACCCAGAGAATAATAGGAGAGAGAGAGAGAGAGAGAGAGGAGGTGTACACAAGGTCCCCAACAATGTGTTCACAAGGCCCTACATTTGCTCCTCTGACTTACCCCTCAACCTCCATTTTCCCTCCTGTCCGCTGGCACTGGAATGGCCTCAGGCATTCTGGGGAAGGGACTCAGGGGAAGCTGATTTGAAATAGTGATTTTGAGTTTAGTAGGATGTATTTATGGGGTTTGTAGTTAAATTAGTCCTAGTCATCTTACTGAAGGAATCATTTCCAGGACATTCCTACCACCCACAAGGCTGGCCCACCTGGGGTCATGACATGAAGGCCTAGAAGTTGCATTGCTTGTACACACATCCCATAGCAGCTGGTACCAAAAGCATGAAGAGAGTGGAAGACAGACAAGGCTTGAGTGTGCCCAGTCAGAAACTTGTCTGTGGAAAATTGTTTCCACGACTTAAAAAGAGAGAGAGAGAGAGAAAGAGGTTTTCCTAAATCTGACAACAATAACAATGGTTTAGATGGTACAAAGTTGGGAGAAAAACGTTTTCCTAAACAATCACAAATATAAACAAAATTCAACCAACGATGTCAGAGGAAAGAAACATTATCTTCCAACTCTCTCCACAGAAAATATAAGATTGTCATAATGCAGCAGTGACTAAAGCACATGTCAGGCAGTCCCTTCATTAAAATATTGTGTTATTTTTCCGGATTTTATATCTGTGGTATTTGTCAGCCTTCCAAATTTGTGATCTCTGTGATTTATTCTTCCTTTCCAAACAAATACTGATTTTTGTACCTAATTTTGAATTTGTGATTTTGGTTTCTTTTCTTAAAGAGGGTCACATAAATTTGGTAAGCATCAGGCCCCCGCAAGCCTGGACCTGTTTCTGGCAGGAGATGAAAGATCACAGGGGTTTGTAGACATATTCATGATTTGTGGAGGTACTTTAAAAATCATTTTTAACAATAAAAGAAATGGGGAACATACTAAATTCCTGTCTTGTCTCAGTTACCCACACCTGGGGAAAGGCCTGCTGGATAAGCCCTCAGCCCTGAAGAGCCATCCCCGAGGGGAAAATACCAGCTCTGCTGGGAGCAACAAATGGCCCATCACTCAGAGCACTGTTTTTCAACTACACACAGAAAGAATTTCACCCCCCCACACACACACACACACTTCCTCTCACTTATGGATTCACAGCAAAAATATTTATTGAGCATGCAAGGCTCCAGGTCACCTTGGGATCAAGCCAGGCAAGAGGATCCGGAAGAGAGAGAGCAGTTGTATGGTAGGACAGAGAGTCGGGATCAAATCCGGCCAGGAGACAAGGAAGAGAGCCCAGGGAAACCAAGTTCAGTACTCACTCTTTGTCCCTGCTCACAAGAGTGCAGAGGATCTGCAGGGATAGCAGAAAGGTGGCCACCTGGCCTCACAGGGAAGAGCAGGCAGCACAGCAGTAGAAGAGTGGTGTGGCGCCCAAGAAGGTCAGGGGAAGGGGGCTGGGACCTAGACCACCCTCACTGCCTGGGCCCCAACTCATCCCATACTGGCTCCAGAGAGGAAGCCTACAGTGTAACAGCTCTGTTTTGGAAGCAGACAGGCCAGAGCCTCAGCTCCACCTGTGTCACCTAGGACAAATTATTTCCCCTCTCTCTGCCTGGCTTTTATCATCTATATACTGGGGCTGCTAATACCCACCTCACAGGGTTCTGACAAGGGTTTACTAAGATAACACTACGCATACTAGCATTCACTCAGTGTATACTATGTGCCAGGCACAGCACAAAACGCTTTGCTTGCTCCTTTAACCCACATAATCACCAGAAAGACCCCTCATTAGAGACGAGGAAACTGAAGCACAGAGAGGTTGAGTAATTTGCTTAAGAGCATACAACTGCTAAGTGACAGACCCAGGCTTTGGGGCACAGGTAAGCCAACCCCAGACCCTGCATGTCCGCTCACTCCTCTAATGTCTCTCAGTGTTAACTCTCGCTATTGGTGTTTCAGCCAAAGACAAACCATGGAAAGGCTAAACCACAGCCCCTAAACAGGACGGAAACGCTTTTGACCCTGCCGGTGGGGGGTGTAAAATGGCACCCTACTGAGGGAGAGAAATGTGGCAATATTTAGCACAAATACGTGGGCATTTACCTTTTCTGGGTAATTCTAGTAATCTATCCCATCAATACATTGGCAAAAATATGAAAACATGTGTACACAAAGCTATTTGTTGCAGAACTGTTTGGTAAAGCCAAAGACTGGCAACAGCCCAAATGTGTGTCAGTAGGGGATCAGTTGAACAAACTGTGGAGCATTCACAGAATGGAGTGTTGTGCACCTGTTGCATAAATGAGAGATTTCAATATTCCATTATAAGTGATTTCCAGGATGTATTGTTAAGCGAAAACAAACAAAAAAGTATAGAAAAGTCTGTATATNTTTTGAAATCTTTCCCTCTAAGGTGAGGAAGAAACAGGTTACAGAGGACAGAGATAGAAGGTAGATTTATTTGAATATAATTTGGCTTAGAGGTTTGACTTTGGAACCACATAACCACGTTATATAATCATAAAAGAACACTAAGAACACTAAAAGAGCAATTCTCCAAAATTGAAACCAAAATGAAATAAATGAATTTAATTGTGTATGTAGTTGGTGGCAGAGAGAAACTATTCTTTTAAACACAGTAATCTCATTTTATAGCTCTGGTGGGATTTGCTTTAAGTACAAGAACTACAAAAAAAATTGTAAACTATTTACAGTAATCATATTGTGATGGTAGTATTTGTATTGGTATTCTGAGCCAGTTCTATTTATATGATGAGATAAATTGAATAAGTAATTGTGTGATATTTTAATTCTATCATCCCTAGTGGCCTTGAAAACTGGGATTCTTAGTTAGTGTAAGATTCAGGATATATGGATTTAAGATAGAAGATGTTACATAAACACCCTGTAGTCCTGAATCTGAGTTGGAAATATCAGTATGATACATTTTATCTTAAAAAATACATTTTCCACTGAAAAGCTCTAGAAACAGTGACAGAGCCAGTAGCGACAAGCACCCTTAAAATGCAGATTGTGGTCTTGAAATATCATTCACTACAAGAAGAAACAAGAGTTGCTTGCAGAAATGACTGATCCAAGGTCTAGGGCAAGAAATGTACATGAGAAGCCTGGAGTGTATTGTCCTACCAGAGATCAAGGAAACTACCAAAGGCTACTGGGGTCATGGCGAAATGACTCAGGAGCCAACCTGAAGAGGCTCCCACTGGCCAAAGGCGAGACAACTTGAATATCAAAAAAAAAATAATGACTTCAAAGGATCAAACGCATCAGATAGGTTTAAATCCATAATTTCATTATAAAAATCTAATTAGTCACCTTAGCACAATGATAGACCCAATTAATTATTGTGGAAGTTTATAGTTAAAAGGAAAGAGGGGTGCCTGAGTGGCTCAGTCAGTTAAGCGTCTGACTCTTGATTTCGGCTCAGGTCATGATCTCACAGTTGTTGAGATTGAGCCCCGCATTCGACTCCACACAAAGTGTGGACCCTATTTGGGATTCTCTTTCTTTCTCTCTCTCCCTCTGCCCCTCTCTCATGCATGTGCACACTCTCTAAATAAATAAATAAATAAATAAATAAATAAATATTTNCAAGCCTCTGGATACAACTATCAATTCATAAGAAGTACAAAGGGCAGAGGAACATCTTAACCTAAACTATGAGGATGCATCAGCAAAATTCAAATTGTGAGAAACTACATGAAAACACCTTGGTTTATTCAGCAAATAAAGTATAAGGTGAGAAAAGAAGATGGAAAAGATTCCTATAATTTTAAAAAGTCCTGAAAGACATATTCACCAATTACAAGACAGGAATTTTATTTGGATCCTGAATCAAACAAACTGNTTAATCAAATATCATTATTTGATATTTGATAATGATATCATGGTTTCATTATAAAAATATTTCACATATTTTTAAATTACATACATATTTTAATGCTTTTTTAATGTTTTACTTAATTTTGAGAGAGAGAGAGAGACAGCATGAACAGGGGAGGGTCAGAGAGAGAGGGAGACACAAAATCCGAAGACGGCCTCCAGGCTCTGAGCTAGCTGTCAGCACAGAGCCCGACGCAGGGCTCGAACTCACGAACGGTGAGATCATGACCTGAGCTGAAGTTGGACGCTTCACCGAGTGAGCCACCCAGGTGCCCCAATATGTTTTTTAATGTTTATATCTATTTTTGAGAGAGAGCATGAGTGGAGGAGGAGCAGAGAGAAGGAGACAAAGGATCCAAAGGAGGTTCTGCTCTGACAGCAGAGAGCCCGATGTGGGGCTCAAACTCAGAACTATGAGATCATGACCTGAGCCAAAGTGGCTCAACTGACTGAGCCACCCAGGCACCCCTCACATCTTTTAGAGATACATCCTGAAATATTCACAGATTACCTGCTACAAATCTGGGTTTGCTCTAAAATTAACATGGGAGGAATAAAGTAGTAGAGCCAGAGCTGCTTGAGAACTGGCCCTGAACTGACCGCCATTGAAGCTAGGTGGTGGGTATGTGCTGA
Organism: Crocuta crocuta; assembly: GCF_008692635.1. Taxonomy (NCBI): domain Eukaryota; kingdom Metazoa; phylum Chordata; class Mammalia; order Carnivora; family Hyaenidae; genus Crocuta; species Crocuta crocuta. The sequence continues at coordinate 135,576 of NW_027530523.1, read as the reverse complement.
TTTATCCTCTCAACTTTGTATATTTTTCATTTCTTTATTTTTAAGATAAAGGACAAACAGTGAGAAGTGGTAGAGAGGGAGGAGGAAAGGCAGAGGTCCTCTCGGGACTGACCACTCCCGTACACTAGGAAGCTGCCCCTGTTAGCAAGGTCAGTTTCCTGGCACTTCCTGCTTTTTGGTCCTCAGGGACACAAGAACCCTACCTCTTTGACTCCTGTCCTCAATGACCAACTCAGCACAAGCCCTTATTCCTAAACCAGTGAGGATGATTTTTTTCTAAAAAAGCCTCTCTACTCAGAAGACTAATGTGAAACACAGCTTAGTGGTACTGTGAGTTTTTAATTATTGTGGCCATGAGTTGATCTAAATATTGTAATAAATGGTTTTATTATGCTTCTGTCCTGAGGCTTTAAGCACAAGGCACAATTGTAAATCTCAGATGTTCTTGCGGCCATATTTCCACTGCATTTTAATACTTTGCAGAGAATGTCCCAATTACGGTTATTTGTCATAGCTCACACTGAGAGATGACAGCAGCGGCAGTTTTGTGGAAGGAACCTTGAACTAGATATCAGAATGCCTGGGTTTACATTTTGTGACTCGCTAGGTTTGCCTCAGGAAGCATCTTAACCAAGGTGAACCTAGGTTTCCTTGTTTGTAACATGGAGATGATGAGCCTGACTGAAATAGGTGTGTTGAGACTCAAAGTGAATAGGGGCACCTGGGTGGCTCGGTCGGTTAAGCATCCAACTTCAGTCCAGTTCATGATCTCACGATCTGTGAGTTTGAGCGCCGCNAGAGACTCAGAGTGAATAATATGTGAACATACCTCCTAAACTGTAAAATGTAAGACACGTATGAAAGATACATACTCATTTATACAAGTGAGAAAATATGCAATAATGCGAAAAGCCCAATCTCTAGCTATTTAATTCATGGAGGCCTACCAAACTTTCATCATATTCAAAGGCAGACCTCTCTTCTTATTATTTCTATTTTTTTTAAGTTTATTTATTTATTTTGAAAGAGAGGGAGGGAGAGAACACACATGAGCATACAAGCAGGGGAGGGACAGAGAGAGGGCGAGAGAAAATCCCAAGCAGGCTCTCCACACTGTCAACGCAGAGCCCACGTGGGGCTCGAACACACAAACTCTGAGATCACGACCTGAGCTGAAAGTAAGAGTTCCAAACGGTGATTTGGAATTACCCACATGTCAAGTACACTCAGTTTTATCTCCTTGAAACTTTACCTTTTATTAGAATTTGACCTTGTATGGATCATAGATATGTGGTTCATCCCTTAATTTTTAGAGAGATTGACTATTACAGCAGGGATGCTGCTACTTTCTAGGGTTCTTACTCTTGTCAATTTCATCCCAGACTGGGGAGGTGTCTAAGCAACAAGATATATATATATGAGTCACAGCCAGAGACATTGGCAGGTGGAATAATAGGTAAAATTGGACTAGGGCCAGTTTGAGCAAATAACTTCTGGTACAAGAAGTGCCAAAGGGTGACAAAAAGTTATATCACTGGTGGGATTGGGCAAAGTTCAAGGAAGCCAGAAGCAGCAGGTCCAATAGAGGCCGAGAGTTCTGTTTACCCAATGAGAGAGGAGATTGCAAAGACATTTAAATATCCTAGCTACCTTTTTTGAAGTTGGTTGGACTGAGGATGTGTTCTGACTGCTGCGTCTTAACTTCACTGTTAGTCATTTGGCATTCAGTTCTGATTGCCTCTGTTCTGCTGGATCTTCAACCCAGTCACTTTCCAGGCTGGTGGTGGAGCACCTCTGGCCTGCCTTGGAGCTCCAAGACACCTCAAAGACAATGATGCCAGAAGGCATAAAACAGAAGGTCAAAGATACACCCACAGATGCAAAGTAAACAGGATCGGTATCATGACTTTCAAAGTAGAGTTCGAGGCAACAGAATTAAGCAGAACACAGAGAGATTTTAAATATGTAAAAGATACAATCCACCAGAAAGCAACAGTCATGAACCTAAACACACCAAACAATCCAACATCAAAATTCATAAAGCACAACTTCTAGAACAGGATGAAGCCAGAGATATAGACTGATCCACATGGTGGAGGGCCTTGAATACTTCTGAAGGAATCTGTATCCTTCAGGGGACAGGAAACCAAACAGCCCCTCTGCTCCTTGTCTGCATCTTATAATTTCCTGCTTGTGTCAAGCTGTGTCTGTGCGCAACACAGGGAGAGGCCCCTTATTCCCAGTACCAGCTACAACAGACACAGAAGACACCCAGTTTACCACTCTAGAATAAATAGGAATGATCTCTACAATATTTTTCTCCATCTGAACTATCCTCATTGTGGCAGACACAGATCAGGGCCCACCTCCTAGATCAAGCCTTCTCTCACCCCAAGTCCCTCATGGCCCCTTCCTCTCACTTCTGGGCCCCTGGAACTATCATCAGTAGAACCCTGGGAAATTAATCACACACCTTGCCTTTTGACCTATCTTCTTTCATATTATCTATTTGACCTATTGCTTGAATCTTGCCTTGTCATTTCACTTGTCACCAGTTTATGTTTATCTCCCCAACTGGGCTATAGCCACCAGGAATCTGGCCTGGCCTGACAGTTCTGTGCACACAGTCATGTTGCCATCGCATTGTACAACTGTATACCTGTTCAGAGTGCTTTTTGAGGAAGAGGACTCTGGGGCGGTGGGCGGCTGGGCTGAGAGTCAGGAGACCTCCTCTGACCAGAACCTGCTATCATCACCCAAGGCAATGATAAGGAGATACTATTCGCCTGTGCTTACAAGAGGCATAGGAGCAATCCAATGGAAATGAAATCTCATGAAGAACCAGAAGGGCTGATGGGCTAAGAGGAATAAGAAAGAGTCAAGGATCTTTCCAGCTGAGCTGGGCATGACCTTCAGGGTTCCACGCACGGCACTGACATCCACGACCCGCAACAGCTAAGCCCTTCACGCGAAGAAGGCACATGTAAAAGAAATTTGCACACTGAGCCATTTGCTTAGTCGGTTGAGGGCCAAATCATCCAGTGGCTCTGACGACACGAGGGATGGCAGGAGGACAATGGAAGCGGAGCTCACCAGAGGCCACTCCCCCGTGAGCATTCTGGCTGTGGTCCTGACACTTCCAGTTAATTCCCCACCCTGAAGATTATCCAAGCCCTTTGCAGACTGAAAAGTAAAGATCTCTATGGGAGAGCTCAGGACATCCCTTGTGTCCCCAGTACGAAAGATAAAATACTGGCCAGCCCTGGCTGGAACCCATCAACTCTAGATGTCAGCCCCAAACAGGCTCCCCAGAAAGCATGATTCTGTGCCTCCCCATGTGTCCTCAGCAACAGGCCACAGCTCTCCCAAACAACTCCCACCCCATCCCATGGTGCTGAGGGGCAGTCTGTCCTCTGTGGCCTTAAAAGCCCTAGGAAGCTGGCCTCCCCAGGTGCCCATAGGCAAAGAGAGTGATTCCTCACAGATCATTCATTTTGAACCTCTCGAGGGAAGAGGGGAAACCCCAGGGACTTGGGAATCAGAGAAACCTGGGTTTGTAGTTTTGTGACCGTGGACAAACCATTTCCCATCTCTGGGGGTCCAGTATCCCTCCCTGTAAAGTGGCCAAAAAATGGTAATAATACTTACCCAGCGGGTTGTTACCGGGGTTCACTGGTGCCCAACACAAGCAGGCAGGCACTCAAGAAGCAAAAATAATTAACTGCTATCACGCTGTGTTGTGGTAAAGTTAGTCAAGGAAAAGTCTAGAAAGGGAGGCAGTCTGTGAGTCTCTGGAGAATGGCAACAGGATTGCCGGGATTCTGCCTCTCCCCCGGCACCCCAGCACACACATCCACGCATGCTCACATAGGCCTCCCAGGGCTTGCCGGAGGCCTGAGCAGAGCCCCACCTCGGCCCGCCTCTTGCACAGGTGAGCCTCATAATTGTTCAAAACATCCCCGCAGGAGACCCAGCAGAGGTTGAACTCCCCTTCCTGGCGGCCAGGCCGGGAGCCTGCATCTTATCTGCATACTGATGAATATCAGTTGAAGGTGCGATTTTGATCCTTGCCAGTGTGCAGGGTATCCTTTGCTAGGAAGAAAAAATTCAATGAGCAGCAGCATTTCAATCTTCCAGCCCACTCCGTCTGCTTTCCCCCTGGAGCGACAGCCAGAGAAGCAGCTTGAGCTGTGCTAGGAGCTTGCCAGCACCATAGGAAAATCTCATGCTGGGCGTGACCCCAGCCCCTTTGGTGTGCATTATGCTTTCCAGTTTCTAAGGCACTTCCACAGCCATGATCGCATTTAGTCCTCTGAACAGCCCTGGGGTGTACTGATGCAGACATCCACTTTACAGAGCAGGAGACTGTGGGCTCAGAGACGTAAGGCGAGACACGGGAGGTCTCCCTGCCCCGCCCCCCTAGTGATTTTGAAGCTCAAATTCAAACACGAATCTGGACTCCACGCTCCACATTCCTTCTACCCCACTCCACTAACTCTTATCCCTTCCTTCCTTCCTTCTTTACTTCTAGCCCACAATCTCCATCATTCCCTAATTTAGCCTCTTTTTCTGTGGCTCCTGCTCACCTAAGGAGTTTTATGGTCACAGAGTACAGCCAAGCCCTCCGGCCACAAAGATGAGGACCTGGCAGCTTCTGTTTTTAACAGTTTAATTTCAAAGGAAATGGACCTCACTTAACTAAATTTCCTTTTCTATTTTTTCTAGCTATTAAAGAACTTGCATATCTAATAAATATTTAATAGGAATTCCCCTCCAGCTGAATTCAGGCCCCTCAGCATCTCATTACCATGTCTTAGAATAGTATCCTCATTGTCACTTGCTTAATTATGCTAAGAAAGAGTTGAATTGTGTGGCTGTTGGGATCAGAAAGCGATTAAATTCACTTGGCAAGACTTTGGATATCTCATTACGATCCTCATTTAGCACTTCTAATGGAGTTATTTTTTTCCCCAATACTGACTTGGGAAAGGCTTGCTCAGTGTAGCTAAGTATTTCCCTAAGCCCTGCACAACTTTGCACCGTGCCAGAAAAGATCAGAAGTTACTTCACACATCATTTGCACTCCCAAGAACACCAGCCACCCAATGAGCAGTGACGTAAAGCCCTGGAGAAAGGGGCGAGGAGGTGGCAAGAGACAGTGTTCAGATCAGGCGGTGCAGTCCCCTCTGGTGACTGAATCCCTCGAGGCAGCAGCGTCAAGGGCTCCTCCCCGCCCTGCCTGTGTTCCGCCAATGTCAGGAAACTCACTTCTCCCTGAGGTGGCCTGTTCCCTCCTTGGACCACTAAACTCAGTAAGTCCTTCTCTGCTTTCAGTCACTGATCCTCTCCCCTCCAGTTCCTCCGTGGTTGTTTGTTTTGTTTTGTTTTTTATGGTTTTTTTTTTTGTTTTAGTTTGGTTTAGGTTTTTTGTTTGTTTGTTTGTTTGTTTTGGTCTCCCTGCTTTTTTGGATGACAAAGAAACCTCCTCTCTCTCTTGGCAGGCAGTCCTGAGATCCCTCCCAGGGCCTCTCTGCTTCTTCTCCTCTGTGATGCATCCCCATTTCCTTCATTCTTCATAGGACAGGATTTCCACTCCCTTCCTCATCCAAATAAGGCTCTCCTGTGTTCCCTCCTCCCTCCATTCCTTCCTGCCTTCTTTTCTCCTTGAGCACCTACCCTACTAAGGGTCAGCATTGAGCAGTGAATATTGTAAATGCGACCCCTGCTCTCTCAGGACTTAGAGTCTAGGTGGGGAGACAAACAAGCATGGAGACATTTATACTCACAACACAAGCAAGATGTGAGTCACAATGTAAGGCCACAAGTCTAAACGTCTAAACCAAACTGACTCCATGACAGGCTTTAAGTTTCCCCTCTGAACTAGAAGGCCCGAGTTTCAGCTTTCCGGAAACTATCAGGCAGTTACACATTGCCCAAGGCAGGAGAAACCACCCTTGCAACACCCAATCAGGGAAGGCCAGCGACCACCCTCCACATTGTTAAGGGAGAGGCCTGGAGATAGAAACTATAGATAGGACCCTGTTACCTGATGTTAAAGTTAACCTGTTAGCCGCCGAACAAGACCCTAGGCTGGCTCTGTGATTGGTTGAATTTAAAGGTACTCTAAATGTTGTAATTGGATCCCGCCAAAAGTCACGAATACTCTAGACAATGTGTATGGTCAAACCCGCTGTCAATGACGTTGAATAATTATGATTGGATCACTGTTCCCATGTCACAACTTCTGTAACTCCCCCGTCTCAAACCCCATAAAAACCCTACTCTGCCCTTGTTCGAGGCTCTCAGCACGGACCCATACGCTGGTGAAGTCTGTGAGCCCGAGCTTAAGCCCGTAATAAAGCCCTTTGCCTTTGCATGCGTGACTCGGTCTCCCTGGTGGTCTCTGGTCGGTGAGGACACTGCGATCTGGGTATAACAACAAGACAAGGGGCGGCGTCTAGGATGTACTGAATGCTCTGTGCTAGGGATGTTCCATGGATTACTTAACTTATTCCTCACAACAACCCATTCCACAGAGGAGGAAACTGAAGCACACAGAGGTTAAGTAATTTCCCCAGGATCACACAGTAAATAGCAGATTGAGGATGTGAACCCATGCGATGCACCATTATTGGGTTGTCCAGATTTGGATTCAGTAACCCAAAAGCCCTCTGACCACTCAGGGAAGGGCACAGCATTCCCCTCCTCCTGTCTTTGTCTCCATCTGTGCTCCTCTTTCTTATCTGTACCCCTCCCTACGCTGGTTCTTCTGACACTGCTTGCCTGTTGCTCTTCCCAGTGGCCCTTTGTTGAGCGCCTCCCCACCCCACCCTTCCCCAAGACTTTCCCTCAGCAAGCTCCTGCCAGGCCCTTGCACCCAGGCCCACATGCTTGTAGGTCCAGGGTTTGGCCAGAGAGAACTGAAGCCTGGAAGAGTGGCCTAAAAGGAGGCCACACTCTCCTCTAGATGCTGGGCCTTATTATTTGGAAACATTTGCTCCTTCTGTCCATGAATGAAATAGACATAAGGGTGCTAAGCACAGGTTGAAGCCCGAGCAAAATGTATTTTGTTCTTCTCTCCTCCATGCTGGATCCCATCTGCTAGGAAGTATACATCCTGGGGGAGGCCAATAGGGCCAAGTTGAAATGTGTGTAACCCTCTGATTTCCAAGAAGTTGTGAGCCTGGGGGAGCCCCTTCTCCCTCTGGAGGTCCACTTGCCACAGAAGGAGCAGTTTGAGCAAGCCCCCCTACACGGGCCTTCCAGCTGTAAGATAGGATGGGGTCAAGCCCACTTATTACACACTTTGTCTTCCAAGAACATCTTTGAGTGCCTACTAAGTGCAAACCCCTGTGCAGAGGGGTGAAGCAGATTCTGGGGAAGAGCAACCAGGGAGGCAGAGACAGCCATCGGGATGCAACATTTGGGCCTTCCTAAAATCTCCTTTTTCCCTGTTGCTGGCTTTTTGAGGGAGGACCAACCTCAACCACAGGCTGCCTTCTAGCAACTTGTAGGCTGCTTTTCCCAATCGCCGCCCAGCCACCTGGGCTCTCTGGGACTAAAGCTCCTTCTAACTGGTCTCTGCCCAGACCAGGAGATGGAACCTTCCAAAACCACCTAGAACCATTGTTAGTATTTGCCACTCTTGGGGTGATTGCCTGGCCTCAAACGCAGTAGGAAAGGCAGAGTAGTGATGTTTGAAAAGAAAAGATGTAGCTCTGAGGAACACTGAGATACATCCTGGGACTAGCCTGCCAGCTAATAGTCTGCATTCCAAAGTTTGTATGCTGTCATTGTTATCTCAGGGCTGACTAGATACGGGAGTGCTCACCCACACCCTGAAAGCTCCCAAGATCCTAGGCAAGGAAATGAAAAGCCTCTTTACTGGATTACGATGAGAAGTAAAACTGCCGAGGCGCCTGGCCCCTCTCATCACTGGGTCCCTGGGAAGCCACTGGCCATGAGGAAGTTGTCTAAGGAACATGGAAGCATGGCTGTGGGTCCTTATATGAGCCACACCCACTGGGGCCTTGGGTGCCTCCCTGGGTACATGGAGCAGTTGACCCAGGCAGTCTTGGNCCGCCCGCGTCTTCTCCCCTTCAGCATCTTGCTGCCCACTACACTGTCAGTTCTTGTGTCTCTGCCTTCCCACCAATGCAGCCATTGCTACCTGGCCAACAAGGCTTTGCATACAGGTTTCGTTCAACAGCCTGGTTTTCCCAGTTCTTCCTCATGGACCTCCGCATCCCCTGTGTAGTAATGACAATGTAAAACAGCCCTCAGTCCCAAATCCACCCAGTAATGCCTTAGAGTCTATTGCTGCAGCTTTTGGGGAAAAAAACAAAAACATTTCCTTAAAACTTCCAACCCAAATCGAGTCGTCTTTATCCAATAACCCAAATCTCTGATAGGGCACACAGGTGGTAAGTGCATAGCCCTAACAGACCAATACATTTGAATAAAGTGACTTGGCTCACAAGTGCTTTTCTCACAGGCTCCCAGTAACAGAGGACCATAGGGTGGCAGGCTGGAGCTGGAAGGGCATAGCAGAAGGAGTCAAAAGGTGGGGCGCCTGGGTGGCTTAGTCGGTTAAGCGTCCGACTTTCGCTTAGGTCATGATCTCGCAGTTCGTGGGTTCGGGCCCCGCGTCGGGCTCTGTACTGACTGCCAGCTCAGAGCCTGGAGCCTGTTTCAGTCTGTGACTCCCTCTCTCTCTGACCCTCCCCTGCTCATGCTGTCTCTCTCTCTCTCTCCTAGAAATAAATAAAACGTTAAAAAAAATTGAAAAAAAAACAAGGAGTCAAAGGGCAGGGCTTCAGAATTCAGGATGACCTTGATTAAGCAGATGATGTCAGACAGCTCCTTTGACCCCTCTGAACCTGTGTCTCAATGTGGTGAGAACAGACTTGGTGTGAAAAACAAAACAAAACAAGATGCTAAAGGAGGAATGTAATTGACAAATAATTTAATTGACCAAAAAAATATGGCATTTACAACGTGCCTACCAGGACACTGTCCTACACCCTTTACCAACATTAACTCATTTAATGCACATCACAATCCTTTGAGGTAGATACTATTGTTATTCTCTTGTTACAGAGAACACTAAGGCACAGAGAGGTTAAGTAACCTGCCCTATGTCAGTCACATAGCTCGGGAGCAGCAGAGCTGGGATCTGAACCTTGCTAATCTAGCTCCAGAATCTGGACATGTAGCCACCATGCCATTTTCACTGTCTCTGACTTACAGGTGGCTAATAGGTTTGGACTCCATACCCAGTGTCTCTCCCCTACTTGGCGTTGCCTCTCATAGAAGCAGTGCTCAGTGCTCCTGGGAAGTCTCACAAGAGACTGGAGTCTGAGGTCCACAGCATTGATCTTACACACAGTCATGCCCTCATTTATCATGTTTCTTTAATCAATAGCTACTTCAGCAACTGGAACTTTGTGCTGGTACTCATGGAGATGACATTTGGTCCGGGCCAGTCTCCTTTCAGGAGGCCAGTGCATGTCCCTGTCAGAAGCTCCGGGGCTCCTGCCGTTCCTGAAGCATGAACCTTTTTCTCTGCAGAACTGAGACCACGGTTCAAAGTTCTCACTTGGCTTTAGGATAATAAAAGTCTGGCTTGGGAGATTAAGGGACTTCATTTCCTTTATGCGGCCTACTTGGCTTACAGGTTGCTTTAGTAGCAAGAGAAAGAGTTGGAAGCACCTTCTTAGAAGCAAGACAGCCCTGTCGGTCTCCTGCAAGACGTTTTCCACCTGACTCCTCCTGCAGCGCCCCCTTCAGAGAGCGGTACCGTCAGAGGCAGAATGCCTGTGTCAGAGTCTGCAGCCCGGCACATGAATCTCCCGAGATACACACAAAGCAGCCAGCTCAGAACATGCTCCTGCCCCTGAAGCTCTAGAATCTGTTTCACAGCCCTCTCAGAATTCTCCTAACTCAATACACTGAGGTAATAAAACTACTATCAAACTACAGCAACATGGTTAAACAAAAATGCCTGATTTTTTTTCTTTCTGTATCCTTCATCTCTGGATTCATGCAGACACTTTGAGGAAAGAGCCCAGCCTCAAGAGCAGAGGATGCCCACATCCTCGCCCTCCCCTTTCAGGACACATGATTTTAATCCATGTCCTCACCACTAAGGTCATGTTTCTAAGATCACTCTGGCGAAGAGAGGCAAGACTGTAACATAAAAATAACTCCCACATCGTGCTTTTTTCCAGGTCTAAAAGGAATGCACACATGATCAGAAATTCTTCTTTGTGATGAAGGACAGGGAAAATGGTGGGAACAGAGGAAATGGCTGAGTGCATTGAATCTGGAAGTATGCCTCTATAGATAAACAGCCCCATCATGAGCTCCTTGAGAAGAGTCAATATAGGCTCCTTGATGGCATTCAATCAGGGAAATAACGGATAGAAGGAAATCAACATTCAGTGAGTTTCTAGAGAGCTGAGGACAGACACACTGCTAGCTGCTGTCCTGGGTGCTGCATCATTTTAGTTCCATTATGCCCCCGTAAGGGAGGTGTTACTACCATTCGCTGGACAGATGAGGAAACCAAAGCTCAGAAAGGGTGTGGCTTCCCAGGGCCCATATGACCAGGAAGTAGCAGAGCTGGGGCTCAAACATCATGATGCCTTGCTCCTTCTGAGGAAACTAGCTAGAGACATCATGGGAAATACAGCTTATCATTTTGACTTGCAGAAACCTACCATTTCTCAGAGTCTGAGTTCCTACAACACATAGTGCCTGTCCATCTAATGCCTTCACTGAATGATCAAGAAAAGGCTTCACTGGGAAGCCCTAGACACTGGTGCACTGACTGTTCCTGAGGTATCCTTTCAGTTGCAGCTATTCAGTTCCGTGTTTCGCTCTTTCAGCATTTCCCAGAAGTCACAGAATAGCTCCTCAGCCATCTCCATTACTTAGGAATCTTTTGGTTACAAGTGCCAGAACCCAAACTCGGCCTACACTTAAGCCCCAAAAACCTACATTTTAGATAAAAAACCCAAGGCCTGGAAAAGGCAAGAGTCCTCAGAAACAACAGGAAGTAGAGATTCAAATACCATCAGCTAGTTTACCCATGAGCATGTGTATATTTGCTCATGAATTGTGTGTGTGTGTGTGTGTGTGTGTGTGTGTTAAAACTTTACAATGTGGCATGACTCGTTTAAAAAGCCTAGAGAAGAGAGTTTGTTCCAGCATGGGATAATGTCTATACCTCTGAACCAAACAACAATGGCCCAAAAGGCCAGATCAGAACATAGCAGCATTGAGGGGAGTCATGTGGAAGGAGATAAGCTCAGGAAAGATACGTGAGACAGGCAGTGAAGTCTGCAGATCACTTTGTGGGTTAGCCACCCTTACAAATGCCCATCCTGGTCCCGTTGGCTACAGCTGGGAATGCTCAGGTTGTACTGAAAGTGTTTGACCAAGAACAGCCCCTTGAGCTGGGGCTGAAGGTGAGACAGGCACTGTAGTAGACATATCAGAGACCTAGTCAGAATCCAGGAGCTACACAGGCTCTTAGATGTAGCAGTCAACCTGTCACAGCCACGTGTAAGGACTAAGACTCAGAAAAGCTGTGTAACAGAATCAGCGTACTCTTCACCCTGATTCAGGCTCCAGCCAGCGGACAGTCATGCCTCAACCAACCCAAGGGTCATTAGGGAAATATTCTTATGGGAAGAACTTGCCGCGAAAGGACCAGCATAAGTCCGGCTCACCAGTCATTTTATTTAATGTCAGCTCATTTTTCCATATCCACAGAGATCATATGTTGCCTATTGCACTTGACCTCCATTTCTGTTCCTGTCACTGGGAACAAAATTGGTGCCCATGTTTGTCTTCCCTGCGATGAAGCCCACAGATGAACTCAATCCTCATTACCATCTCATCTGAGGTTCTGAGAAGAATTTTCTCCTCCTTCCCCCATTCTCAGAGATTGCTGGCCAAACCTGGTCCACACACCTACCTTGTATGCGGGTAGTGTTTTGGAAACTCTGAATTACTTGCCAAAACTTAGAACTTAGGGGGTTTGTACATCAATATGCAAGTTTTCAGCTTCCTGTGAAAACTTGGGAGACTTGGTCACATGTGGCCTCCAGGCCTTCCCGACAACAGTCAGCTGAAGCTGAGTGAGGCTGGCCCTACGGTGGCTCTCCAGGTCACCCTGTCTTGTCTAAAACCCACTCCACTCACTACCTGCACTCATGCTCTGTCTGGTCTGTAGACCTTTGCCAACCCTTGCCTTCGGCAGATTTTTAACTTCCACTGCGTGAAACAAGGCTGGTGTACTTATCTTTCACCTTACATTACTTTTTTGGAACCAGTTAGGTGTAAGTTATAAAACATTATTTGTTAAAAAGAGATGAACGCAAAACCTTTGGTGGCTTCACAGTGCCTTTGGGATAAAGTCCAAACTCTAGCAAAACATTCCAGATCCTTCATGATCTACCTCCCAATGATGTTCCAGGCCATGGCCCGCTATACTCTACCATGCGCGCTCTGAAGCCGCGGCACCCAGCCGTTCTTCATTCCCCAGATATGGCATTGAGATCTCCTGCCTCTGGTATGCTTTATGCTCCCTGTGCCTAGAATGCCCTTTGCCTGGCTGCTCAACTCTTCTGGGCTCTGCACAGCCCAGAATAAATGCCATCTCCTCTCCACAGTCCTCCCAACCGCGTGTCTGCCCAGGGCCATCTGCTAACCCAGACAGTGCCTTAGTGAAAATTGGTAAAATGTGCCCCTTCCTCAAGATATGTTCTTTTATCTGCTAGAAAACTGTCCTAGTCAATATCTACATTTGTATGCTTGCAGTATGAATGCTTTCTACTTAAATTTAGCATCCTTGTGCAGTACGTGTGTCGCACAGCTGCACTAGCTCCTGCCAGGGTAGAAGGAGAAACTCCTCTGTGCTCCCACAAGATTGCCTCACACCTCTACCAGAGAGTAGGAGACATAAGATAATGGGCTGCCCATGCCTGTCATCCCTCCAGACAGGTCAGGAGTCCTCAGAAGGCAGAAACCACATCTCAATGATCTCAGGATTTGCAGAACCCATGGAAGGCCGTCTATAATGGGCATTGAATCAGTTTTTCAACTGTTGGATTGTGAACACTTGGCAGCTGAGTGGAGCAAATGGAAAAGAGCAAGATCAGACAGCCCAAGGGTGTTACCAGAGGGAGGAGGTGTCAGCTCCCAGGCAAAGGAGCCCAGAGAATCCCTTAGAAGCAATTGGTTCTGAATTGTCAGGAACAATATTAGACTTGAGGATCTATAATGCCATTAAAAGAAAAACCAAGGAAACTGAGCTAAAATGTGTTGTGTTATTCCATTCTCCAAATGGATTTTTCTTTATATTTTCCTGACTCCTAATACAATCAAATAGCTTCAGCCTGACAGCCATCTTACTTAAGTGAAAACATGATTTAATGAAATGATGTTTTATGAGTTGTAAACCAAACAAATATCTGATATAAAATAGAGAGGGAGGGAAGGCGAGGAAGGGTAGGGAAGGAAAGAAAATGCAAAAGAAAGCCACTTATGGTGGGCGGGCACAGGCCTGGTTTATGATTGTCATGCCTCCCAGTAGGGTTACTGACTGGTGTGAGGGATGAATGGGGAGAATGAGGTCAAGCAGGTAGGAAAAAAGAGACAGGAAAAGACACAGAAGGCAGTACAATCAAAGCAGTAAGCTTTGCTCAGCAGATGTGACAGTGGGCCCAGGGAGGGCTCTGTGAGCAGACAGCACCACTGACCACAGAGCCCTTTGCTTGACAGGGCTTTTCTCTCTGCAGCCCAAGTCTGTGGGCTGGCTGCACCCCCAGGGTAGTACCACCAGGACATAAAAGGATCTAGGCCAATCAAAGTGGTATCTTGTCCCTCTAAGATCAGGAATCATCTCAAAGCAGCCAGGTCTGAAGCTAGGGCCCTAACTTCCAGCTTAACAAGAAGCTCAGGGTCTTGTTGAGTCTGGCCCTAGGGCAACAATCCAGGTTCGCACTTACCCTTTGTAGAACTTCTCTTCCCTCAGTGCTGAAGCAGAGGCTCGATTCTTTTATGCTGCAGCCCATGCCTCATCAGTGGAGGAGTCAAGAGGTATTTCTTTGCCCAGTGCTTTGAAACTTCCTTTATTATGTTCTTGGCTGAAAGAGAAGCTCTACTACCTCCTCCTGGACTAGAAGGCTCCTTAGGGCATGGTCTATTCCTAAAAATCAATCATCCTATGAAAACAGGACCAGTCTCCTGCTTCACCCCAGGGTATCATTCTTAAACCACAGCTCTAGCCACATGTCACTGCCCTGTTTCGGGGCTTACACTATACCAGGCACCTATGCTCAGTGCTTTACACGTAATTAATCATGCAATCATCACCTATGTCTCACTGGGCAGGTACCATTATTACCCACCCCCATTTCAATTTCACAGATGAGGCTTAGAGCAGTTAATTAATGCACTCAAAGTCATGTCATTAAATAAGTGGTAGATCCCAAATTTGAACCCAAGCTTGTCCAAGACCAAAGACCCATACTCTTCATAACTAAACTAGGACTTCTTAAGAATGGTGCTAGAGGATCTTGTTAAAATGTGAATCTTGACTTAGCCAATCTAGGATGGCACCCGAGATTCTGCATTTCTGACAAGCTCCCAGAGGATGCTGATTCTGTGATCTTCAGACCACACTGTCTGAATGGCAAGGCTCTAGAGTTTTGTATTTCCCAGAGGAAAGACCCTGTAATTGTGGTTCTTCTACCTTAGAAGCATGAAGACTTCCAGCATACATACTCCCTCTGGTCCACCAACCAAGAGTATCATTCACCAAAAGCCATAATGGCCAAGAAGTCAGCATGATTCTCCCAACCTTCCTAGGAAATAACCGAGGAAAGAAGCTAATAGGAAAGTCATTACCTCCACATCCCTATATTTATGGCCATTCAACATTTCCTCCCAACTCCCTCCAGCAAGTCTCTGATCTTTGCTCTATGTGAAACTAGGCCTAAGAGTGCAATCCCAAATAATCTCCCCTTTGAGCTGCTAATTGAGCACCTGCATAGACTACTTACTATAAGTTGCTGAGATGGCCCCAGACAACAGGCCAGAGGGATTGTGGGGCTGTAAACATAAAGACCTTGACCCAACACTAAACTCTACTGAGATGCTACACATCTTGTCACCAAAGCCCATTTACACAAGTTTTAAAATCAGTGAATAACCGGGAAGTTGCTATCAATGTGCCCTCCTTAGAGACTTAGGAAAAGTCAATTCAACAAAACAGGTACATTGGCAGAAGCCATGAGGGTCCAGTCTCACAAGAGTGTTTCCCATAACCATCAGAGTTTACTTAGCCAGTACGTGTGCAGGTGAGGACTGACCCCTTCTTGATAAAGCTGGTCCCTGACTTCTAGAGGTCACCCTTCCAAACTGGAAGTAGACAGTAGGCTCAAGTGATCCCTCTGTGGGTCTTTTTTATTTAGAAAACACATAATAACCTTTGAAATGTTTCAGAGATGTGTGGACAATGAAGAGCTCCCATTTCATACCCTGGCATTATACAAGGAGCAAGCCATAAGGTAAGGGCACCACCACGTGAATTCTCAGCAAGCTTGTGCCTCCAGCAGAGGCAGGCATGACAGGCTCTCAGCAGACTTTGATAATTAAGGGTGTTCCATTTCCTCTAAACAATGTTGTTGTGGTGCCTTTAAAGGAGGAATTCTACACCCCGCCTGAATCTTCTCAGTTCCACAAAGTCTCTGAGTTGACAACTAATAATTAATTAACAATGAACAGTGTCTTGCTGCCCATCACAGTGACTGGCACTCTCGTCTCTGAAAAGAGAAAGATGTGCTAATGTGGCAGGATTCATAATCCCCGCAGCTTTCAGCTCAGTGCCTGATGTGACAGGGCAGATCCCTTCTCGGGACAACTCAGCAAAGGGGGGTGGAGGGATCCAGGCGACAGCTTTCTGGAGCCAGGCCACAGAAGCCACCTGCCAATGAGGCAGAAGTTCATGGTCCAGAAGGTCATTACCCAGCTCTTTTCATTCATTGATCCCATTGTCTTTCTCTCTGCATTGCCTCTCTCACCAACTCAGTCCAACTCGGCCGAACATACTGAGCATTTCCATGTGGGAAGCCCCAGGAACTCTGAAGATGAGCAAGCCAGGTGCCTCAGAGGGGCCTGGCCGCTTAGCTGGGCTGTGGTCAGTGAGAGCACAGAAAAAAGCGTCTCACTGACTGCCGCTGTGTAAGCCCTCGTCCCGGCAGGGCTGTTTCCTATTCTCTCCTTTCAAGACATGAACTGCCTCATTTGAAGATCTATAGACTCAGATATACACACACACACGTGAGCAGACCTTCCAGGTGACTAATACCCAGAGCCGCCTACCTGCCTGGCATGGAACTTGGATGTTTTAGGATGGAAGACCAGACAGCTGGGGCCGTTTGCTCAAGTCACTTGGGAGAATCCGTGCAACCATGGCTATAGCACAATCAGGGGGAGCAGCAGAATTAAGACATAACGAGCAGCTGCCTGCGTGCCAGAGGTTTTGAATTCTAGCCTAGCCCTGCCATGGACTTGCTGTGTGACCTTAAGCAGATTGCCTCCTCTCTTTGGCGAAACTAAGGTGTCTGTCTGCCAAGAGACAGCACTGGACTGAAGGATGTTTGTTCCTCGCTGCGTTCCCAACCCCTGGAGCGGCACCTAGCCATGCATGAGATACCTGGAAGTGTTTATTGCCTGAATGATCTGCTATGGATCCTTCCAGAACTGTGAAATCATCCCCCTTGGTACTGTGAATTTGCCTTCACAGCTAGGCCCTCTGATGACAGAATTTTCACTTGAAAGGAAGATTTTTTTTTTTTTAATCAGGTGACAACCATTTGGGTTTCTCTTTTACTCTCTCAATCATTCTGCAGCCCATAGTTGCTTCCTCCAGTCACCTGGGAAACAGAAACTTGCACCAGTCCTTGGCCTTCACTGTACACAGACATTGCTGCAGTTTGTAAACATAAGGAAAACATTCGAGATAAAAACCTGGGTCCCCTAGTCCCCAGCACAGACAACACATCACACAGCCAATTCATACAAGGGAAGAAGGGAGCAGACAGAAGAATATTAACACTGTCAATCTGAAAACACGAGTTTAAGATTAGTAAAGGAGAAATATGTCGATCATGACTCAGGAGGCATCACCAATTGCTTTGCATGTTCAGTACTCACACAGCCAACCAAGCACTTGAAATTCTCCACATCTAAGATGTCTACTGGCAAAAATCAGTGCTGAGGACATCGTGCTTGAATAAACACCCCTCTCTCCCAAAAACACAAACAAAAACCAGACAAAAACAAAAACACCAAAATGCACAGAGAGGGAGAGCCTGAAAGGAGAACTTTAAGCCTGCAATGACCTTTATCTATTTATTACCAGAGAAGTCTGGATTTACTGAAAAGTGTGCCCCAAAAACAAGTAAAAAAGAAGAACCGAGGTAAAATCTGCTGCTGAAGAAGGAGACCGTGGAGTGGGCAGTTTTCCTGATTAAAGCAATTCTTTTTTTATGTTTATTTATTTTTTAGAGAGAGAGAGAGTGGGGGAGAGGCAGACGCAGAATGAGAATCAGGCTCCAGGCTCTGAGCTGTCAGCACAGAGCCTGACACAGGGCTCAGACTCACGAACCGTGAGATTATGACCTGAGCCGAAGTCGGACACTTAACCGACTGAGCCCCCCAGGCTCCCTGATTAAAGCAATTCTTGAGGCTCCTTCCACCTCTGTCCTCAAAACTGTAACTGGAGGCTGAAATAAGTGGGCAAGCGAGAAACACAGCACTCACATGGGAGCCCCCACCATGCCCTGAGGATGCAGAGTGAGGCAAGTCTAGGATAGGCAGGCTTGCGGTCATCAGAGGGCTGTGGGGGGCAGGTGACACGAGGCAGGAAGGGGAGCAAGTCCTTTGCACTTCACAGGGCCCCCAAAACTTCACCCCTGGGACAAAAGGCGAGAGAGAAAGGAGCGTGCTCTTGAAACCCATCCACTCACCCTCCTCAGTGGTCATGGTATAGGGGCCCCAGGAAGAAAACACCTCACTGACCACAAGTGCTAGCTCTCCAGAGGCTCCAGTAGCTGCTGACCACCCCCCCCATGCACACTTACACATTAATTTTTTTATGTTTATTTATTTTTGAGAGAGAGGCAGAGCACGAGCAGGGAAGGGGCAGAGAAGGAGACACAGAATCAGAAGCAGACTCCAGGCTCCGAGCTGTCCGCACAGAGCCCGACGTGGGGCTCGAACTCACAAACAGCGAGATCATGACCTGAGCTGAAGTTAGACGCCTAACCGATGGAGTCACCCAGGTGCCCCCTTACACATTTCTTTTAGGTGCAGTGCAAACATCTAGAATGGAAACAAGTTTAGGAGGCTCCATCTCAGCTCCACTGTGGACTCTGTGTGTTCTTTCTTGGACAAAGCCAGCCCCTTTCCAGCTTTGGTGTGTCCATGGAGGTGCTACAGCAGGTGATCTCATAGGGACCTTCCATACTGGTCATGACATGGCTAAAGCAAGGTCAGGGGCCGTGGGAACACAAGAAAAGCCCCCCTCTCCTTGCCTATGCCGGATAAAATTGGGGATGCATGCTCCAAGCAGAGGACCCAGCAAGTATTCAACACAGTTGCCCTGCACTTGCTACGGGCATGACCAGAAGCTTCTAAATCCAGTCCTGGCCTTAGAGACACTCGATTAGCCTTGAGCAAAGTACTCATTATCCAAGTGACCCAAAGCCACCCCTGCCTCCCCTGACACTAATGTCCTGGCTGATGCAGGCCCACTCTGTCATCCCCACAGACAGCCTGTCAGCATCTCATAATTAGGAAAAATCTGCTTCCGCAATCATCAAGGAGATCCATTTCACAGAGACAGCTTCTGCATGTGAGATGGTATTTCAAACAAAAAGCTTTCAAATACCAAAATCCAGGCACTCCAGCAAGTCACATCTTGACAGTTTGGTCCTAGATGACTCAATATCCTGAACTCACCTTCCTTTTGCTCTAGACAAGAAATTGCCCTTCTATTTTCAGGACCAGGACTGTTCAAACCTTTAATGTAACTTGCCAATCGGTCTGAAAATAGCATTTGCAATGGGAAAAAGTCTCAACTGAGACAATAGAATGATGTTAATTCCTAGACAAAAAGAGTCCTCTTAAGTAACATATAGGTACACACACACACACACACACACATGCACGCACGTTCTGACATTGAAAAATTTTAAGTCAACTACAAAACTTAAAAATAGGGATACTGTATAGCAGAATTTCTGAATTATAATTTAATAAGAAACCCAACATGAAAGGCAAATATTTAATCAAAGTAAACAGAGTCACTCCAATCACGACCAATCATATGCCTGCTCAGTTTGGATTTGCAATGATCCAAAAAGACCATTGCGACCTAGAAAGTAAGTGTTAAAATCTCTGAAATAGTTACTGGGTGTTTACACGAAAACCATCAAAGGAGCCAAAGAAACTGCCCACCTGAAGGACTGAGGGCTTTCTGCCACTAATCAAAGGAACCTTTATTTTCCAGCAAGGTCTAGAGTCACACGACTTAATCTGCCAAATGTAAATGACACAGGTTAAACTAAGCTCTCAACTCCTCAGTTGGAGAAAAGAGGAGGAAGCAAAGCAAAGGGAACACCGATACTTCCCCCATCTGACTATGCATCACTTCCTCTTGCAAGAACTTGAAGGCCAACACCTGAAGCACTTCCTTCGTTTTTCTTCCAAGTCTGTGCTCACTATACACAGATGAGGCTTATGGTCTACGGGCCAAAGGCAAATAGAATAGAGGCCGGTTTCGTGGGAAAAGATGAAGGAGGTTTCCTTTGGGGTTCCCATGTTCAATGATAAGTTCATTAGCACAATTGCTATCGTATGAGTAATAAGTACTCATTATAGAAAAATCTGGAAAAGACAGAGAAGTGTAAAAAGACAGTTGAGTTTCCATCCTGAAGTGACCATTGTTAACACATATATTTCCTTCCACCTGTTTGGCTATAAATCAGTACTGCGTGTTTTACATGGTTGTAATCAAACCATATCTACAATTTCACATCCCACCTTTTTCACATATAATTATGAGCATCTTTAGATGTTATAACCATTATTTTGAAAATGACATGAAGTGGATGTGCTGGAGACAGAAAGTACACCACATATGGTAGTTAAAAGCCTGGCCCTTGGGAGACACGGGGGTGGCTCAGTCAGTTAAGCATTTGACTTGGTCTCACAGTTGGTGGGTTCAAGCCCCACATAACGCTCTGCCTTGGCAGCAAGGAGCCTGCTTGGGATTCTTTCGCTCTGCCCCTCCCTCCAACCTGTGCACATGCATTCTCTCTCTCTCTTCCCTCTCTCTCAAAAATAAATAAATAAACTTATAAAAGCTTAAGCTGTGGGATCAGATGAATCTGGGTTAAAATTGCAACTTGACTGCTCACTGGCTCTTTGCTTTTTCACAAGTGNCCCAAGTGTCTCCACCTGTGTGCCTCAGGCCCCTCCTCTACAAGCCAGGAACGACAATAGCCTGGTTCCCGTCGCCAGGGTTGTTCTGAGGCATAACGAGTTAATTCCATAAAGTACTTAGCACGGTGCCAGTGGTAACTCCTTAGTGCATGATAGCTGATGTTATTTTTACTAGCATTTTTCAATTGTCCAATCTTTTATTGTTAGCCACTGCATAGCTTCCAAATTTCCCATTTGGACAACTCTGCAATGTGCATGTAAATAGTTTGAATTCTTTTCCTTAGAATATATTTTCCAAAAGTGAAATT
Organism: Crocuta crocuta; assembly: GCF_008692635.1. Lineage (NCBI taxonomy): Eukaryota > Metazoa > Chordata > Mammalia > Carnivora > Hyaenidae > Crocuta > Crocuta crocuta. Next base: position 114,745 of record NW_027530523.1, on the reverse strand, counting down.
CTGGATATCCTGTGCTTGTTGCTATGCATTGCCAAATCTGTTGCCCTGACGACTTTTGCTCTACCATGAATCAGTGTGGAGATATTATCAAGGGCAGCAGAACTGACAGAGATCGAGGGACCCTTGAAGTCCTTAAATATCTTAGGACTAAGAGGGCCCTTGAGGAGCACCAAGTGCAATCCTGTTTGGATTATTAATGGGAGACAGCTGCCCATATGATGACCTTGGCCTCATTTGAGTTGAGACCTCATCGACCACCAGGCAATATACATATCAAGCAGCTTGTGGTGAGGCACTACTGAAAGCCCACATCACCCATGCCCAAAGGCCACTAAGCATTTGGAACTATGGGTTCTAGCCTCCCCCTGAAAGTCAAGGGCGTATTTTCCTGGCCTCTTGTCACATCTCTCTCTAGGAGGAACACATCTGGGCATAGTAGTGGGGTATAACCCATGCTGCTCCTTCATCTGAAGTACTTACCCCCACTTTTGGAATGGTTCCCTCTTTTGTGTGCCTTATTCCCAGCTTTGGTGCCAAGAGGCAAGAACACCCAGTGCTGAGTAGCTGCTCCACAGCTCTCTACAGCTGTGCAAATTCATTTCATTCCAAGAACTCATCATGGCCTGTAATCATGTCTTTGTTCACTTATTTATAGTGGATCCCCTCAGCGAGACTGTCCACTCCATGAGGGGCGAGGACTGTGTCTCAGTATTGCTTGGTTGTATCCTTAGTCCCCCAGCTAGCAAAGGGTCTGGCACAGAGTAGGCACTCCTGTACACCATCGCCTGTTTGATTCTCAGTGCCCTCTTGGTCATATGGGTAGCTGGGCTTTCAGTTGGGTCCTGGGGGTACGGGAACAAAGGAGCTCACAATCTTTGCCTTTAAGGAGTGCCCATGGCTGTCTCTCTGCATAGTTATTTAAGCAAGAACTGGGAGCAACATTCTCTAATGCTAGGGAGGCAGCTGGAACCAAAGCTCACTAATGGACATCCATCCATGAGAAGGTTTATTCCACCCCCACCAAGGTGCACACTCATGCTTGGCACCTGTGGGATTTTGTCTACTTTATAAAGCCCTTAAAATCTATTCCTTGGGATGCCCTTTCAACCTCCCATAAGCCAAGGGTTGAAAGGGCTGGTGCAGCAGGGCAAAAGTAAGGAAAGATGAGGGTAGGGAACAGAGGGCAAGAGCCTAAAATCTGGGTTCTGGTCTCAGTTGTGCCCCTTATGATACTGTGTGGGTCACCTCACCCCTGAGCTTTAGTTTGTCCCGAATAGTAGTAAATAGTAGACTCTCCCTTGCCTCTTGGGAAGCTTCAATGGTCATGTGCACAAAAGGTAAGAGTGCAACAGGAAGGCCGAGAGATCATTACAGTAAGCTGAGAAAGGAGTATGCCTGCTCAGTGACCTCGTGGGACCCCTCTGGAGGATGTCAATGGCAGAGGTGGAGAGAGAGCGCCACACCTTCTGCACCTATACCTACACTTACGCTGGCCAAGGAATTCCCGTCAGGCCTCTTGAAATAGCCCCCAGGTGGGACTTCCTCCTGAATATGTACTCAACAGCCCTAAGAAGAAGCTAGTTGTTTTCTTCAAGGCAAGTTTTCTAATCAAATAAGCAGTATCTCCACAGCAGCCAAAATAGATCTTTAATTGATGAATGCCAAAGCTCAGACAAACCACAAATGCCCCATTCACCATGTCAGTCCTACAGAGGAAGTTGTGCTTCTGTCAATTTCCCCTGCCACGTACAGCTGCAAAGCTGGCTTATATCACTAATTACATGCAGTATGTGTGTCTCGGGTTCTAACAGATGGTGTTTGCGATGCATGCAGAAGCTTCAGATAGCCAAATGGCGCAGCCATGGAGATTTTCCAAAAAGAAGACAAAAACAACAACAACAAAAAACACTCACACCAGTGAATAGCTGGAGTGTTTATATTCCTTTCTACTGTGGCAAAATAGAGAACATCCGATTCCTGTGAGAGCTCTACTGACTGGGAGAAGCCAGCCAAACGTGAAGGGGCAGATGCTACTGAAAGGCAGTACCTGCAGGGCGTGTTCTCACACTTTCTAGAAGAGCTATTACCTTTACGAGGTGGAAGAATAGAATTTGGGTCTTCTCATCTTGCCAATAGATCTGGAATTCCCTCTCCTTGCCAAGGTTGTCAGATCCATGAGCGGACTGCTCTAATTGGCAGAAAACCCTATCCTAATAGACTACGCAAGATTTCTTTCCTATAAGTCATAAAAACAGAGGGTGCCATGACTGCAGCCCCCTTACTTCACAGCAGAGATACCTGAGGCCCAGATATTGGAGGACAGTCAGCCCAAGTCTCATGGCTAGATAATAACTTGCGCTAGCCCTCTAAACCGGTGCACCCGATCAGGCTCCTCACATACCTAGAGGCAAGGAGAAAGCACCTCCTCATGTTTTTACCAATTCCCCAAAACCCACCTGCCCTGGCTTATCCCTGACCTGCTCCTGCTCTACTTTCCTTGTGACTCTTGCCTACTTCTGGACCTTCAAACTGGGGCTTGGATTTTGTCACTAGCTCTCCGTAAAGAACTTCAACTTGCCTCCTCACCCTGGCCCATACCTTTGGCTCCACTGTCTCCAACTCTCAATCCTAGAAATCTTACCTGAGTCACTGCCCAGCCAATCCAAGCCATGGCTTCACCACCCCTAAAGAGGAGGAAATTCAGACGGAGACAAAACCAGTACCAGAATCTAGGTCTCCTGACTCTGAGACCAATGAACTTTCCATTATGTGATACTCCTGCCTCTTCCCCTGCATTGCTATTAATGCCACCTCCACAGCAGCCAGTAAATCTAGTTCCTCTAGTTTATCATATGAAAATGGTTCTCATGTCCCCACACCACTTTAATCACCCCTACCTGAACCTTCTGTCTTATACATGACTTGTCCCTAGCTTCTTCAAATTGACTTCATAATTCATGGTTTCCAGATCTTCAGAGCACTCATAAACTCAATCATCGTCCTCTTAAAAAGAAAAATACAGAATACTGTGGATCCATCATATCCATTTAGACTGTCTACCTGTATCAACACAGGTCTGATTGTGGCCACATTGTCATCAGCTGTGTGTCACATTGTGCCAAGTTGTGGTCAACTAAAACCGCAGGATTTTGTTCAAAATCAGAATCCTTCCTTAGGGATGTTCAAATACAAGAAAACAAAGATGTTTTCTCTTTCTTTTGGGGTCCCAAAGCTGGGATTTTGTAAATCCAGAGATGCCAGAAACCATGTTCTACACATGTAAAGAAAGCTCATCTGCAAGAGGATAATTTGGAGCCAGCAAGAAGCAGAAAGTGTGTGTGTGTGTGTGTGTGTGTGTGTGTGTGTGAGAGAGAGAGAGTGTGTGTGTGTACTAGTCCACACTAGTGTGTGATCACACATTCACTGGTGCTATCAAGCCCCCAAATTCAATCCTTGAAATCTCCTGAGCTGCCTTTGTTCCTACAGCTCTACCACTAATTCTGGGAACTACCCCAGTGTCTTGCCAATAAATCCTCTTACATATTTAAGCTAGGAAGGAAGCTTTCTGTCACTTACCACCAAAATAAACTTGACTCCAAGTTTCCTGAGATCTTCACACACATGTTTCCTCTCTTCCTTCACATTACAGCTTTATAGCCAGTGTGGTGCCTTTCCTTACTGAATGAAGAGGAAGACCAGGAATCAGGACAATCAGAAGGGTAGAGAGAAGAGGAAGGGTGATAACGTTAGAGACCAAATCTTTTACTTACCACTTTGCTAAGTGCAAGCCCAAGCCTTCTCTGGGCTCCTCCAAAGATCCCTCCCATCCCATGAAACCCAGACGATAGTGCATAGTTATTCACTACCTTGCTTTTTCTAAAGATCTCCACTCCAGATGGCAAGCTTTGGAGCAGATGAGTTCTTGGGGTGGAAAAGAAGTGCTTGGGAAAATCACAGGTCTGTGACACAGACTGAATTTGTCCAGCTCTCAGGCTCTGCATTGGAAGTATGAAACAGAATACCATTTGTGATCTGCCAGAGAGAATCTAAGAAACCTTGAGCTGGAAGTGACCCAAACTAAATGTTTGGATTTGTAATGATTGGCAGCAAGATCATGAAGTTAGTAGCTAACAAGTCACACAAGAACAACTTCTAAGCCAGCTGCTTCCTAAGACGGGCAGCACTGTCCAAAAAGACGGTCAATGTGATGGTGAGTGGACAGCAGTGTTCCTGGCATATCTGTCCCCGGAGTGGCTAATATGTGGTCTTGCATGTCCCATTGCAATTAGAGGAACTATGGCCCGCTAATAGCCTTGCAATTGTAAACTCCTGCAGATAGGATTATGCACTCCTACTAATACAGTAATGTTAGAGTGAGTTTTGCTCGATTACATACTTGGCCTCAAGCCTTCTATTCAAGGCATTATGACAGCATCTCTCCCAAACTCATCTACCAGGAAATCTGGTTTTGCCTCCTACACTAGTCCTAGAAAACCTCCAAAGAAAGATTTTATTTGCTCACTGAGTTTGCACTTTCTTGCTTTATTTCAGGAAATGATGATGTGTCTAGAAGCACAAAAGGATGAGGCACAGGAACATAATGTCACCTACTTAGCCCAGAGAAACACAGTCCTTACATATTTATAAATCCTTTCTGCACACTAATTGGTTACTAATCTTTTGGAGGAAATGCTAACAGCCCAGATGGCCATAATCCAAAGGAAGGGAGCAAGTAAATGACTTCAGATTAAGCTGAATAATAATGCTAAAGAGGGACTTACAGACCCTGCTGAGATTTACACCTAGATGGGAAGAAAGAATCGATTTTTTGTGGATTTTTAGCAACTACTTTCTCACTAAGGAGGTTTTGATGAAGCAGTCTCCTCGCCTAGTTACAAATCATCTTAGAACCTGTATTTGGTCCTTTTGAGCTATTTAAGCAAGCATAGAAAATAAATGGGTGGTGCTTATTAAATTAACATTGATCTGCAAGTGAAGCACTTCATGACTCCTTCAGGAATGGTGTCATGAAAAAAGTGTGAGGCAGTAAAAGAGAGGGCTTGGCATTTTCCTTCATATCACTGGTGCCGTATCACCAAAGCTACTTGAAGAATGGACTTCACACTGCTCAAGCCAATAAGTTGGAGGAATAGATTCACAATGAGGTCTTCTGATGCTAAGTTTTATTGTCTACTACACATCAAAATACAAGTCATGGATCTCTGCCCTCAAGACAAGATAATGACTACATTAACAAATGTGCAATCAGTCTAGATACAGACAGCAGCCAGGTACATGAGAAAGCATGTCGGGAGACTGTGAGTCCTTGCCAAATAAGTAACAACAGACAAAGCAACTGTCTGGCTCCCTTTTTCCAGAACTATCTTGACTTTAAATACCCTACTGGATAGTATCCCCACAGACCCTTTAAATGTCCTTCTAGCCCTTCAAGTGCCAATATTTCAGCAAATAGTGACAGAGTCGGGTCAGTAATCATAGCAATAACAACTTTAACAACTCACAAAGATCATATCTCAGATCACGTGTCCTTGGTCCTCCACTGATATTGACAACATGGTGCTTCAGATTTGAGAGAGACATTCCTATAAGTTGATGATTCAGTTAGAGGTCTTTGACTGTAAGCAACCGAAAAAGATTCTGGGTAACTTACACACACACACAAAATGGAAATGTACTGGAGACCTATAGAAAAGTTCAAGAGATCATAAGAAAGCTAAAGAATGAAGCTTGAAAGAGCCAAGAATCAGGGTGCTCCAGAGGGTCTGGAACCACTCAGCAGCTTCACCCAAGCATATACCACCACTGGAACTCATTCACTCATCAAATACATATTTATAAATATTTACCATGTGCCAGGCATAGTTCTACATGCTAAGGATACAGCAGTAAGCAAAACAGACAACACCCCATTCTCATGGGGCTTCCATTCCAGTAAAGGGAGATAGATGACAATAATGATGATGATCATGATGGTGGTGGTGACAACTCCAATATTTGAGCATCTACTCTGTGACATTGTGCTAAGTCATGCCAAGAACTGTCCTAATCACTGGAAATACAGCCAGGAACAAAACCACTAAGAATCCCTGTCCTTGTGCAGCTGACATTATAGTGAAACAAATGAATTTTAAACACCTAAAAATCAAAGTCCTAAGGAATAGCTTATGATTAGTCATGGCTAGATCATATATATGCCCCCAGTTTGCTAGAGCAGTGAGAAGGAAGAGGGCAGGTATCCAGATTTATCATCAACCAAGCATGGACCCAGTGGAAGAAGAGTCCCTAAGAAGAAATCAGGGAACTATGAGGAAAGGAAATGGATGCTAGGCAGTGGAGGGAATGATCCATTCATGGGGAAATGGAGACTGCTTCACCTGGGCCTTATTGGTGTGTCAGGATCCTTAGTAAAAATATACTGGAAAGTAGATTGTATAAAAACAGAAACAAAATGGTATTTTGGACTGCTTGAGCTTGAATATGTCCCCATGATTTACAAGATTAACTAGAGGTTCTTAGGCAAATTACTAAACCTCTCTATGCCTCAGTGTCCTCTTCTATGAAATGAGGGATGTTGTTAATATCTACCAGTCATGATGTCATGAGGAGTAAATGAGTTAATATTTGTAAAGTGCTTATAACAGTGCCTGAAATATAGTAAGTACTCTGTGAGTAAATAAAATAGAAAAATACTTAATCAATGCAAAGTCATCCATAAATATTATGCAAAAAAATAGGTTGCACAGTAGATGCCTAACATAATCCTAATTTTTATTTTAAAAAGTAACAGTTATGATAGAAGGATGTATAATATAAGAAATATCCATATCAAACATTTTGCAGCAATTATCTCTAGCTGCGAGTGGGAGATATGGATAATTTCTATCTTTTCCTTTTTTCCCTTTTCTGTATTTTTGAAATTTCTAGTGTTAATATTGATTACTTCTATAATTTTTAAGTTATTAGAAATATATCTGTATCTGAACACATACACACACCCAAATATCAGTAAAACAAATATGTCGGCAGATGGGAAAGTGACCAATTGCAAACATGTTTAACTTGCTTCACACCTTAATGTTACTTCAGTAAAGCACACTGAAGGGAAAGAAAAGTCAGCAAAATTCCTGGCTCTAAAATAATGATAAGAGGGGCACCTGGATGGCTCAGTCGGTTAAGCATCCAACTTTGGCTCAGGTCATGATCTCATAGTCCATGAGTTCGAGCCCCACCTCAGTCTGTGTGCTGACACACAGGATTCTGTGTCTCCCTCTCTCTCTCTGCCCCTCCTCTGCTCATGCTCTGTCTCCCTCTCTCTCTCAAAAAACAGATAAACATTTTTAAAAATTTAATAAAATAATTATAATGAAGATGCTGTCATGATTATTGAGAGGCTAATATTACAATGGAAGAGAAGCAATCAACAAGAAAGATCCCATCTGAATGCTGGGGTCTCACAGCCCCTCGAGCCACTGAAGATTCTCCTGCTTAATGGGACAAAGCCTGACATCATTTAAAGAAAGTTTCTGGCAACCTGTGAGACAATGTAAAGTGACTTAACACACACATAATTGGAGTCACAGAAACAGAAAAGAGGAACAAGAGAGAGATACATGAATATACTTCAGAGTGATAAACTTCTCACCAGAAGCTATGCAAACCAGAAAACAACTGCACATCAACACTAAAGTGCGAAAGAAACTGTCAACTTAGGATTTTATACTCAGGGGAAAGAGCTTTCAGAAACAAAAGTGAAATAAAGAATTTTTCAGACAAACAAAATCTGCCTTGACTTCTTGCCTTCAGACACACACTATAAGAAATGTTAGAGGAATCTCTTCAAGCAAGAAGAAAATGAGACCAGATGAAAACATGGATCTATACACAAAAATCAAGAGAACTGGGAAGGTTAACTATGTGGGTAAATATTTAAATGATTTCTTCACATTCTTTTAAATTTCTTTAAAATCTAAGTGACTGAAGCAGCAATAATTATGCATTGTGGTCCTAGTAACATATGCAGAAGGTAAATGTATGAAAATGATACCATGAAGGATAGGAAGGAAAATGGAACACTATTGTTGTGAGGCTCTTACGGTGTATTAACAGGGTATAATATCACTTGAAGATAGACCATGATAAGAATTAGATGCATATTTCAAATATTAAGCAACTACTAACAAGATAAAACAAATAGGGGCGCCTGGGTCGTTCAATTGGTTAAGCGCCGACTTTGGCCGGGATGATCTCGCGGTTCATGAGTTCAAGCCTCATGTTGGGCTCTGTGCTGCCAGCTCAGACCCTGGAGCCTGCTTCCAATCTTGTGTGTCCCTCGCTCTCTGTCCCTCCCCCGCTCATGCTCTCTCTTTCTCTCTCAAAAATAAAATAAATACTGTGTGTGTGTGTGTGTGAGAGAGAGAGAGAGAGACAGCGTGAGCAGGGGAGGGTCAGAGAGAGGGAGATACAGAATCTGAAGCAGGCTCCAGGCTCTGAGCTAGCTGTCAGCACAGAGCCTGAGGCGGGGCTCGAACCCACGAACTGAGAGATCATGACGTCAGAGACTTAACCGACTGAGCCACCCAGGTGCCCTTAAAATAAACATTTAAAAAACCCAAAGAGGTAAAGCTAATAAGCCAAGAGAGGAGATTAAATGGAATGCTAACAAAATAATAATATCCAAAAGGTCAAGAAAGGAAGAACAAATGAACAAAGAACATGTGGGGAAACAGAAAGCAAATAGCAATGTGTTAGATTTAAGTCCAAACAAATTGATAATTACATTAAATGTAAATTTATATAAGAAATCCACTCTAAATATGAAGACACAAATAGGTTAAAAGTAAAAGGATGGATTGGGGCGCCTGGGTGGCTTAGTCGGTTAAGCGTCCGACTTTCGCTTAGGTCATGATCTCGCGGTTCGTGGGTTCGGGCCCCGCGTCGGGCTCTGTGCTGACTGCCAGCTCAGAGCCTGGAGCCTGTTTCAGTCTGTGACTCCCTCTCTCTGTGACCCTCCCCTGCTCATGCTGTCTCTCTCTCTCTTTCCTAGAAATAAATTAAAATAAAAAAAAAGTAAAAGGATGGAAAAATCTGTACCATGAAAGCACTAATCATAAGAAAGCTGATTAGCTATATTGACATCAGACAAAGATGACTTCGGAACAAGGAATGTCACCCAGACTAGTGTGGGACATTTACATTTATAATCATAAAGGGATCGATTCATCAAAAAGACATAATAATTCTAGATATGTATGAAATCAATAGCAACACGTCAAAATACATGAAGCAACAACTGACAGAAACAAAATGAAAAATGGGCAAATCCACAATTACATTGGGAGACTTCAATATTCTGCCTTCATTAATTGATACAAGTATACTAAAAAAATCAGTAAGGATATAAAGAATAAAATGACATCATTAACCAATTTTACCTACACAACATTTATAAAACATTCCATCCACTCACAGCACAAAGGACCTTCTTTTTGAGTTCACATTGGACATTTTACCAAGATATACCATATGTTGGGCCATAAAACATGTCTCAATATATTTAAAATAATTGAAATCATACAGAGACTTTTCTATAGCCAGAGTGGAAATGAATTAGAAAGAAATAACAAAGATATCTGGAAAAGCTCCAAATATTTAGAAGTTAAAAAAGGCACACTACTAAATGTTACTTTTGCTTCTAGTCAAGACAAAGTATCATGAAGGTATTTACCTTCCCACTTGAAATAGCTAAAAAAACAAAACAAAACAAAAAACAAAAAAAAAACTAGACAAAATACACAAAACATGTCACTTAAGACAATGGACAGCAGGCAACAAAAAAAAGTTATCCCTGAAATAAGGAAAAATGAATGAAGTGAGCCTTACTATTGCCCCAGATTACTATCTGAAGAAAGTTTCAGGGTTCAGCACAGGGAGGGGGAAACTAAGCAGCCTCTCTGAATTAAGTACACAGAAGTGGGAGCGACTAGAGTTCACATGACAGAGTTTCAGAGGAGAAAGAGCTGCAAGGAAAGAAAGAGAAGTCCAGAGATCTTCGGGGGTCTCCCTCAAATATTCAGGAAAATACTGATCAGTGCAAGTGAGGAAACTACCCAAAACCAGGAAAATAATCACCGAAAAGGATTATAGGGAGCAGTGCCCAGAGATCATACACAGGCAGAAATAATATCTGTTGTCCAGTTAGTGTGAGAAATCTCATAATTCAGGGAGCACCAGTTAGAGCTGTGATCCCAATAGAAGGCAATTTTGTCCCCAAGGGAACATTTGGCAATATCTGGAGACACTTTTGGTTTGTTTCCCAATGAGGTGTATGCTAGTGGTATCTAGTATGTAAAGATCAGGGATGCTGTTAAACATGTTACAATGCACAGGACAGCCCCCCACTCGAAGAAATTATCTGTCCCAAAATGCTAATAGTACAGAAGTTGACAAATCTTACGTTTATGTAATAAAAAGGATCTTGCCTCAGTGGTAATCAAAAATCAACTCTAGGGGCGCCTGGGTGGCTTAGTCGGTTAAGCATCCGACTTTCCGACTTTCGCTTAGGTCATGATCTCGCGGTTTGTGGGTTCGAGCCCCGCGTCGGGCTCTGTGCTGACTGCCAGCTCGGAGCCTGGAGCCTGTTTCAGTCTGTGACTCCCTCTCTCTCTGACCCTCCCCTGCTCACGCTGTCTCTCTCTCCTAGAAATAAATAAAACTCGCGGTTCATGAGTTCAAGTCCTGCATCAGGCTCTCTGCTATCAGCGTGGAACCCACTTCAGATCCTCTAACCCCTCTCTCTATCCCTCTCCCACTGATTCTCTCTCTCTCTTTCTTTCTCTCTTTCGCTCAAAATAAATAAATAAACTTAAAAAAAAAGAATTTTTAGGGGCGCCTGGGTGGCTCAATCAATTAATCACCCGACTTCACTAGGGTCATGATCTCACAGTTCGTGAGTTTGAGCCCCACGTCGGGCTTTGTGCTGAAAGCTCAGAGCCTGGAGCCTGCTTCAGATTCTGTGTCTTCCTCTCTCTCTGCCCCTCACCTGCTCTCTCTCTCTCTTTCTCTCTCTCTCGCAAAAGTAAATAAACATTTGAAAACTATTTAAAAAGAATATTTATAGAAATGTCAAAATATTCAGTATCTAATAAGGTGAAACTGACAATACTTGACATCCAATAAAAATTTGCCAGACAGGCAAAGGAGAAAAAAATACAATCTGTAACCAGAAAAAAGATCTATTAAAGTTGACAGAGATTTTAAATAGAGAATAAATTCATAGAAAAGGACATTAAAACAATTATAAAATTGTATTCCATTTGTTCAAGAAGCTAGAGGAAAGACTAGACATACTGAGTTGAGAAATGGAACATATGAAATGATCCAAACCAACTTCTAGAATGTCTAAGATGAAAAATATACCGGATGGGATTTAATGACAGATTACACACTGCAGATGAAAAGATTATGAAGACATGGCAATACATACCATCTAAAACAAAACAGAGTGAAAACAAACTCAAAACGTAAATAAATAAACAGAGCATCAGTGAAATGTGGCATAACTTCAAGCAATATATAGTTGAAATCTACAAAAGACAGAGGGGAGAGGGGAAATTAAAAAACTATTTCAAGAAATAATGGCCAAGATTTTTCAAAAGTTAATGACAACTATGAACCAGTAAAGCCATGAAACTCGACAAACCCAAGCAAAAGGAACATGAAGAAAGCTGCACTATATCATAATCAAATTGCTTGAAATCAGTGATAAAAAGAATATCTTAAAAGTAGAAGAAGGAGAATGATACAGAAAAGAAGCGTTGGCAAGGAAACAGAGAAATTGGAATTCTCATGCTTTGCTGGTGGGACTGTACAATGGTGAGGTATTGTGGAAAACAGTACGGTGGTTCCTCAAAGAATTAAAAATAGAATCATGGTATGATCCAGTACTTTTGGAATTCTGTGTATATATCTGAAAGATTGAAAGCAGAGATTTGAACAGGTATTAACAGGTATTTGTAGACCTATGTTCACAGCCACGTTACTTTTATTAGCCAAAAATTGGAAACTATCCAAGTGGCCATCAACAGATGAATGGACAAATAAAAAGTGCAATATACATATAGTGAGATCTTATTTAGCCTTCAAAAGGAAAAGGACAGATATTCTGATACATGGTACAATGTAGATGAGCCTTGAAGGCATTATGTTAAGTGAAATAAGGCAGTCACAATTGGACAAATATTGTATGATCTGAGTTATATTAGCTACTGGAGTTGTCAAATTTACATAGCCAGAAAGAACAAGGTGGCTTCCAGGGACTGTGGAGAGGAAGTGAAGGGAAGTTGTTGTTTAATAGGGACAGAGTTTCTGTTGTGCAGGATAAAGAGTTCTAGGGATGGATGGTGGTGATGGCTGCACAGCACTGCGAATGTACTTAATGCTACTGAACTGGACAATTATAAATGGTTAAAATGATAAATTGTACATTATATATATTTTAACCTCAATTAAAAAAATGAAAAAATATGATATTACGAATAACTTTATGCCAATAAGTATAACAACTTGGATTAAATGAATAAATTTCTTTTTTTAATGTTTTTTGTTTATTTATTTTTGAGAGAGACAGAGCACAAGCAGGGGAGGGGCAGAGAGGAGACACAGAATCTAAAGCAGGCTCCAGGCTCCAAGCTGTTAGCACAGAGCTTGATGCGGGGCTCTAATTCACCAGTGTTGAGATAATGAGCTGAGCTGAAGTTGGACGCTTAACCGACTGAGCCACCCAAGGGCCCCTAAATGACTAAACTTCTTAAAAGATAGACTACCAAGGCACATCCAAGAGGAAATATGTAATGAAAAGTGCTGAGCATAGTAAAACAATTGAATACGTCTTAAAAAAAAAAAAAACTCCCACAAAGAAAACCTCAGGTCCAAATAGCCTTCAAAGATGAATTCTAG